>NW_026871310.1:0-332012 GCF_028564815.1 Eubalaena glacialis | reverse complement strand
GGTCTGCGTTTGCTCACCCAAGCTCACCAATCCTCTCAGCCCCAAGAGTGTCCAGCCTTATGTCTCATCCAGCTGTGGGTCTAGATATGGTCAATCCAGGTTGCATCAGAGCCCCTGAGCGGATTTTGTAAGCATTTCTCTCTCTTTCACTGTCTTTGTTTTATGGGGTTTTTTTTTTTTTTAAAGTAATCTATTTTTATAATGGGGTTTAGCTGCTTTTCACTGCTGTGTTTATGCCGCTTTACACCCTCTTGATTCCCTTCCAGAGAGAGATCAATACGTAGGTTTTAAGACTCTTACTAGTCAGATATATTCTTGGGCGGTGAATAGGGGCTGTTGAGTCCAGTTCACTGAGCAGGGAGTAGGTCTTGTCTATTACATATTTGGCTTGTGGAACGGTAGCTGAGCTAATTTCAAACCCTTGTTTTATGCATCACCCCACCTCACCTTTCCCGTTAAGCAGCCATAGTGTGTTTTCTAAATGTGTGACTCTGTTCTGTTTTGTAATTCAGTTCAAGTGTAGCGATTTTGACATTCCCTCTATAAGTGATGTCTTAGGATAAGTGTCTTTTTCTCTGTGACTTATTTCACTGAGGGTCATCGTACCTAAATCCACTCATCCTGCTGCTACTAGCCTTATGACATTGATTTCATGGCTGAGTGATATTCCATTGTGCCTAAGTACCACAACTTCTTTATCCATTTTTCGCTTTCCTGGGCTATTGAAGGTGTACCGAAGTGGAGGTTCTTGGAAACAGAGCAGCCCTAAACTTTGGGGTGCCTGTGTCTTGTTGATTTTTAGGTTTCCCGATGTATACGCCCATGAGGGGAAGTGCCCTATGCTCTCTAAGCTGTGCTTATTACATGTTCAGGACACACCGTACACTTCTCCAGAGTGGCTGCTGGCAATTTACAGCCCGCCCATCAGCGTAGCAAGGCTCCCATGTCTCCATGGCCTGTCCTGCATTTCTGGTTTTTACACTTTTTTCAGCATGGCCCTTTTGACCGATGGCAAGCGAGACTTCTCTGTAGCGCTGATTTGCCTTTCCGGCTTGCCTGGTTGGCCAAAAAGGGCGTATGCGTTTTTTCCTGAATGTATTCAGGAAAAAACGCATACGCCCTTTTTGGCCAAGGGCATCGTTGTCAACGCTTTGCCGCTTTTCCTGTGCTTTCAAGGCGAGTCGAGTCTGCCTCCTGAAACCTGTTTCTGCAATTCTGCCTTGCTTTCAAATCCTCCTCGTTGCCTTCCCTCAATATATTTGTGGACGAGAGTTATCATTTATAAGTCTGCAGGTTTGTGGGTTGCAGTGCCCCTGAGCTCCATTTGGCAACTCGCTTTTTTGGGAGCTGGCCGCCAGAGCGCAGGATTGCTTCAGGCCCTATTCTGGTTCCGGGGGGCAGGCTGAGCCTGTGGTTCATTCTTCTTCCTGATGGGAAAATAGAGTGACCTGTGCCTGTCCCAACACCCTAGAGCTAGTCTCTCATTGGTTCCCCCTCTTCCCGTTCATCCTCAGGCCAAATTGCGACCTGTCCGAAACAGGAGGTTAAAGGTGCTGATTCTCCAAGTAGGGGAGATTGTTAGTAGAGCGGCTGGAATGGCGAACCCGAGCACAAGGAGAGGAGGAATGAGGTGCGTTTGAGAAACCTTTCCCGATCACACGGTGTACCATCTTCTGGGTTTCCCACGCATGTTTTCGATGTAGGAAGATGCCCTGGAACCTGGAGATTTGGGACCCACGGCATGGGTACCACGCAGTATGACTTTAAAGGGTCTGCGTTTGCTCACCCAAGCTCACCATCCTCTCAGCCCCAAGAGTGTCCAGCCTTATGTCTCATCCAGCTGTGGGTCTAGATATGGTCAATCCAGGTTGCATCAGAGCCCCTGAGCGGATTTTGTAAGCATTTCTCTCTCTTTCACTGTCTTTGTTTTATGGGGTTTTTTTTTTTTAAAGTAATCTATTTTTATAATGGGGTTTAGCTGCTTTTCACTGCTGTGTTTATGCCGCTTTACACCCTCTTGATTCCCTTCCAGAGAGAGATCAATACGTAGGTTTTAAGACTCTTACTAGTCAGATATATTCTTGGGCGGTGAATAGGGGCTGTTGAGTCCAGTTCACTGAGCAGGGAGTAGGTCTTGTCTATTACATATTTGGCTTGTGGAACGGTAGCTGAGCTAATTTCAAACCCTTGTTTTATGCATCACCCCACCTCACCTTTCCCGTTAAGCAGCCATAGTGTGTTTTCTAAATGTGTGACTCTGTTCTGTTTTGTAATTCAGTTCAAGTGTAGCGATTTTGACATTCCCTCTATAAGTGATGTCTTAGGATAAGTGTCTTTTTCTCTGTGACTTATTTCACTGAGGGTCATCGTACCTAAATCCACTCATCCTGCTGCTACTAGCCTTATGACATTGATTTCATGGCTGAGTGATATTCCATTGTGCCTAAGTACCACAACTTCTTTATCCATTTTTCGCTTTCCTGGGCTATTGAAGGTGTACCGAAGTGGAGGTTCTTGGAAACAGAGCAGCCCTAAACTTTGGGGTGCCTGTGTCTTGTTGATTTTTAGGTTTCCCGATGTATACGCCCATGAGGGGAAGTGCCCTATGCTCTCTAAGCTGTGCTTATTACATGTTTCAGGACACACCGTACACTTCTCCAGAGTGGGCTGCTGGCAATTTACAGCCCGCCCATCAGCGTAGCAAGGCTCCCATGTCTCCATGGCCTGTCCTGCATTTCTGGTTTTTACACTTTTTTCAGCATGGCCCTTTTGACCGATGGCAAGCGAGACTTCTCTGTAGCGCTGATTTGCCTTTCCGGCTTGCCTGGTTGGCCAAAAAGGGCGTATGCGTTTTTTCCTGAATGTATTCAGGAAAAAACGCATACGCCCTTTTTGGCCAAGGGCATCGTTGTCAACGCTTTGCCGCTTTTCCTGTGCTTTCAAGGCGAGTCGAGTCTGCCTCCTGAAACCTGTTTCCTGCAATTCTGCCTTGCTTTCAAATCCTCCTCGTTGCCTTCCCTCAATATATTTGTGGACGAGAGTTATCATTTATAAGTCTGCAGGTTTGTGGGTTGCAGTGCCCCTGAGCTCCATTTGGCAACTCGCTTTTTTGGGAGCTGGCCGCCAGAGCGCAGGATTGCTTCAGGCCCTATTCTGGTTCCGGGGGGCAGGCTGAGCCTGTGGTTCATTCTTCTTCCTGATGGGAAAATAGAGTGACCTGTGCCTGTCCCAACACCTAGAGCTAGTCTCTCATTGGTTCCCCCTCTTCCCGTTCATCCTCAGGCCAAATTGCGACCTGTCCGAAACAGGAGGTTAAAGGTGCTGATTCTCCAAGTAGGGAGATTGTTAGTAGAGCGGCTGGAATGGCGAACCCGAGCACAAGGAGAGGAGGAATGAGGTGCGTTGAGAAACCTTTCCCGATCACACGGTGTACCATCTTCTGGGTTTCCCACGCATGTTTTCGATGTAGGAAGATGCCCTGGAACCTGGAGATTTGGGACCCACGGCATGGGTACCACGCAGTATGACTTTAAAGGGTCTGCGTTTGCTCACCCAAGCTCACCAATCCTCTCAGCCCCAAGAGTGTCCAGCCTTATGTCTCATCCAGCTGTGGGTCTAGATATGGTCAATCCAGGTTGCATCAGAGCCCCTGAGCGGATTTTGTAAGCATTTCTCTCTCTTTCACTGTCTTTGTTTTATGGGGTTTTTTTTTTTTTAAAGTAATCTATTTTTATAATGGGGTTTAGCTGCTTTTCACTGCTGTGTTTATGCCGCTTTACACCCTCTTGATTCCCTTCCAGAGAGAGATCAATACGTAGGTTTTAAGACTCTTACTAGTCAGATATATTCTTGGGCGGTGAATAGGGGCTGTTGAGTCCAGTTCACTGAGCAGGAGTAGGTCTTGTCTATTACATATTTGGCTTGTGGAACGGTAGCTGAGCTAATTTCAAACCCTTGTTTTATGCATCACCCCACCTCACCTTTCCCGTTAAGCAGCCATAGTGTGTTTTCTAAATGTGTGACTCTGTTCTGTTTTGTAATTCAGTTCAAGTGTAGCGATTTTGACATTCCCTCTATAAGTGATGTCTTAGGATAAGTGTCTTTTTCTCTGTGACTTATTTCACTGAGGGTCATCGTACCTAAATCCACTCATCCTGCTGCTACTAGCCTTATGACATTGATTTCATGGCTGAGTGATATTCCATTGTGCCTAAGTACCACAACTTCTTTATCCATTTTTCGCTTTCCTGGGCTATTGAAGGTGTACCGAAGTGGAGGTTCTTGGAAACAGAGCAGCCCTAAACTTTGGGGTGCCTGTGTCCTTGTTGATTTTTAGGTTTCCCGATGTATACGCCCATGAGGGGAAGTGCCCTATGCTCTCTAAGCTGTGCTTATTACATGTTTCAGGACACACCGTACACTTCTCCAGAGTGGCTGCTGGCAATTTACAGCCCGCCCATCAGCGTAGCAAGGCTCCCATGTCTCCATGGCCTGTCCTGCATTTCTGGTTTTTACACTTTTTTCAGCATGGCCCTTTTGACCGATGGCAAGCGAGACTTCTCTGTAGCGCTGATTTGCCTTTCCGGCTTGCCTGGTTGGCCAAAAAGGGCGTATGCGTTTTTTCCTGAATGTATTCAGGAAAAAACGCATACGCCCTTTTTGGCCAAGGGCATCGTTGTCAACGCTTTGCCGCTTTTCCTGTGCTTTCAAGGCGAGTCGAGTCTGCCTCCTGAAACCTGTTTCCTGCAATTCTGCCTTGCTTTCAAATCCTCCTCGTTGCCTTCCCTCAATATATTTGTGGACGAGAGTTATCATTTATAAGTCTGCAGGTTTGTGGGTTGCAGTGCCCCTGAGCTCCATTTGTCAACTCGCTTTTTTGGGAGCTGGCCGCCAGAGCGCAGGATTGCTTCAGGCCCTATTCTGGTTCCGGGGGGCAGGCTGAGCCTGTGGTTCATTCTTCTTCCTGATGGGAAAATAGAGTGACCTGTGCCTGTCCCAACACCTAGAGCTAGTCTCTCATTGGTTCCCCCTCTTCCCGTTCATCCTCAGGCCAAATTGCGACCTGTCCGAAACAGGAGGTTAAAGGTGCTGATTCTCCAAGTAGGGAGATTGTTAGTAGAGCGGCTGGAATGGCGAACCCGAGCACAAGGAGAGGAGGAATGAGGTGCGTTTGAGAAACCTTTCCCGATCACACGGTGTACCATCTTCTGGGTTTCCCACGCATGTTTTCGATGTAGGAAGATGCCCTGGAACCTGGAGATTTGGGACCCACGGCATGGGTACCACGCAGTATGACTTTAAAGGGTCTGCGTTTGCTCACCCAAGCTCACCAATCCTCTCAGCCCCAAGAGTGTCCAGCCTTATGTCTCATCCAGCTGTGGGTCTAGATATGGTCAATCCAGGTTGCATCAGAGCCCCTGAGCGGATTTTGTAAGCATTTCTCTCTCTTTCACTGTCTTTGTTTTATGGGGTTTTTTTTTTTTTAAAGTAATCTATTTTTATAATGGGGTTTAGCTGCTTTTCACTGCTGTGTTTATGCCGCTTTACACCCTCTTGATTCCCTTCCAGAGAGAGATCAATACGTAGGTTTTAAGACTCTTACTAGTCAGATATATTCTTGGGCGGTGAATAGGGGCTGTTGAGTCCAGTTCACTGAGCAGGGAGTAGGTCTTGTCTATTACATATTTGGCTTGTGGAACGGTAGCTGAGCTAATTTCAAACCCTTGTTTTATGCATCACCCCACCTCACCTTTCCCGTTAAGCAGCCATAGTGTGTTTTCTAAATGTGTGACTCTGTTCTGTTTTGTAATTCAGTTCAAGTGTAGCGATTTTGACATTCCCTCTATAAGTGATGTCTTAGGATAAGTGTCTTTTTCTCTGTGACTTATTTCACTGAGGGTCATCGTACCTAAATCCACTCATCCTGCTGCTACTAGCCTTATGACATTGATTTCATGGCTGAGTGATATTCCATTGTGCCTAAGTACCACAACTTCTTTATCCATTTTTCGCTTTCCTGGGCTATTGAAGGTGTACCGAAGTGGAGGTTCTTGGAAACAGAGCAGCCCTAAACTTTGGGGTGCCTGTGTCTTGTTGATTTTTAGGTTTCCCGATGTATACGCCCATGAGGGGAAGTGCCCTATGCTCTCTAAGCTGTGCTTATTACATGTTTCAGGACACACCGTACACTTCTCCAGAGTGGCTGCTGGCAATTTACAGCCCGCCCATCAGCGTAGCAAGGCTCCCATGTCTCCATGGCCTGTCCTGCATTTCTGGTTTTTACACTTTTTTCAGCATGGCCCTTTTGACCGATGGCAAGCGAGACTTCTCTGTAGCGCTGATTTGCCTTTCCGGCTTGCCTGGTTGGCCAAAAAGGGCGTATGCGTTTTTTCCTGAATGTATTCAGGAAAAAACGCATACGCCCTTTTTGGCCAAGGGCATCGTTGTCAACGCTTTGCCGCTTTTCCTGTGCTTTCAAGGCGAGTCGAGTCTGCCTCCTGAAACCTGTTTCCTGCAATTCTGCCTTGCTTTCAAATCCTCCTCGTTGCCTTCCCTCAATATATTTGTGGACGAGAGTTATCATTTATAAGTCTGCAGGTTTGTGGGTTGCAGTGCCCCTGAGCTCCATTTGTCAACTCGCTTTTTTGGGAGCTGGCCGCCAGAGCGCAGGATTGCTTCAGGCCCTATTCTGGTTCCGGGGGGCAGGCTGAGCCTGTGGTTCATTCTTCTTCCTGATGGGAAAATAGAGTGACCTGTGCCTGTCCCAACACCTAGAGCTAGTCTCTCATTGGTTCCCCCTCTTCCCGTTCATCCTCAGGCCAAATTGCGACCTGTCCGAAACAGGAGGTTAAAGGTGCTGATTCTCCAAGTAGGGAGATTGTTAGTAGAGCGGCTGGAATGGCGAACCCGAGCACAAGGAGAGGAGGAATGAGGTGCGTTTGAGAAACCTTTCCCGATCACACGGTGTACCATCTTCTGGGTTTCCCACGCATGTTTTCGATGTAGGAAGATGCCCTGGAACCTGGAGATTTGGGACCCACGGCATGGGTACCACGCAGTATGACTTTAAAGGGTCTGCGTTTGCTCACCCAAGCTCACCAATCCTCTCAGCCCCAAGAGTGTCCAGCCTTATGTCTCATCCAGCTGTGGGTCTAGATATGGTCAATCCAGGTTGCATCAGAGCCCCTGAGCGGATTTTGTAAGCATTTCTCTCTCTTTCACTGTCTTTGTTTTATGGGGTTTTTTTTTTTTTAAAGTAATCTATTTTTATAATGGGGTTTAGCTGCTTTTCACTGCTGTGTTTATGCCGCTTTACACCCTCTTGATTCCCTTCCAGAGAGAGATCAATACGTAGGTTTTAAGACTCTTACTAGTCAGATATATTCTTGGGCGGTGAATAGGGGCTGTTGAGTCCAGTTCACTGAGCAGGGAGTAGGTCTTGTCTATTACATATTTGGCTTGTGGAACGGTAGCTGAGCTAATTTCAAACCCTTGTTTTATGCATCACCCCACCTCACCTTTCCCGTTAAGCAGCCATAGTGTGTTTTCTAAATGTGTGACTCTGTTCTGTTTTGTAATTCAGTTCAAGTGTAGCGATTTTGACATTCCCTCTATAAGTGATGTCTTAGGATAAGTGTCTTTTTCTCTGTGACTTATTTCACTGAGGGTCATCGTACCTAAATCCACTCATCCTGCTGCTACTAGCCTTATGACATTGATTTCATGGCTGAGTGATATTCCATTGTGCCTAAGTACCACAACTTCTTTATCCATTTTTCGCTTTCCTGGGCTATTGAAGGTGTACCGAAGTGGAGGTTCTTGGAAACAGAGCAGCCCTAAACTTTGGGGTGCCTGTGTCTTGTTGATTTTTAGGTTTCCCGATGTATACGCCCATGAGGGGAAGTGCCCTATGCTCTCTAAGCTGTGCTTATTACATGTTTCAGGACACACCGTACACTTCTCCAGAGTGGCTGCTGGCAATTTACAGCCCGCCCATCAGCGTAGCAAGGCTCCCATGTCTCCATGGCCTGTCCTGCATTTCTGGTTTTTACACTTTTTTCAGCATGGCCCTTTTGACCGATGGCAAGCGAGACTTCTCTGTAGCGCTGATTTGCCTTTCCGGCTTGCCTGGTTGGCCAAAAAGGGCGTATGCGTTTTTTCCTGAATGTATTCAGGAAAAAACGCATACGCCCTTTTTGGCCAAGGGCATCGTTGTCAACGCTTTGCCGCTTTTCCTGTGCTTTCAAGGCGAGTCGAGTCTGCCTCCTGAAACCTGTTTCCTGCAATTCTGCCTTGCTTTCAAATCCTCCTCGTTGCCTTCCCTCAATATATTTGTGGACGAGAGTTATCATTTATAAGTCTGCAGGTTTGTGGGTTGCAGTGCCCCTGAGCTCCATTTGGCAACTCGCTTTTTTGGGAGCTGGCCGCCAGAGCGCAGGATTGCTTCAGGCCCTATTCTGGTTCCGGGGGGCAGGCTGAGCCTGTGGTTCATTCTTCTTCCTGATGGGAAAATAGAGTGACCTGTGCCTGTCCCAACACCTAGAGCTAGTCTCTCATTGGTTCCCCCTCTTCCCGTTCATCCTCAGGCCAAATTGCGACCTGTCCGAAACAGGAGGTTAAAGGTGCTGATTCTCCAAGTAGGGAGATTGTTAGTAGAGCGGCTGGAATGGCGAACCCGAGCACAAGGAGAGGAGGAATGAGGTGCGTTTGAGAAACCTTTCCCGATCACACGGTGTACCATCTTCTGGGTTTCCCACGCATGTTTTCGATGTAGGAAGATGCCCTGGAACCTGGAGATTTGGGACCCACGGCATGGGTACCACGCAGTATGACTTTAAAGGGTCTGCGTTTGCTCACCCAAGCTCACCAATCCTCTCAGCCCCAAGAGTGTCCAGCCTTATGTCTCATCCAGCTGTGGGTCTAGATATGGTCAATCCAGGTTGCATCAGAGCCCCTGAGCGGATTTTGTAAGCATTTCTCTCTCTTTCACTGTCTTTGTTTTATGGGGTTTTTTTTTTTTTAAAGTAATCTATTTTTATAATGGGGTTTAGCTGCTTTTCACTGCTGTGTTTATGCCGCTTTACACCCTCTTGATTCCCTTCCAGAGAGAGATCAATACGTAGGTTTTAAGACTCTTACTAGTCAGATATATTCTTGGGCGGTGAATAGGGGCTGTTGAGTCCAGTTCACTGAGCAGGGAGTAGGTCTTGTCTATTACATATTTGGCTTGTGGAACGGTAGCTGAGCTAATTTCAAACCCTTGTTTTATGCATCACCCCACCTCACCTTTCCCGTTAAGCAGCCATAGTGTGTTTTCTAAATGTGTGACTCTGTTCTGTTTTGTAATTCAGTTCAAGTGTAGCGATTTTGACATTCCCTCTATAAGTGATGTCTTAGGATAAGTGTCTTTTTCTCTGTGACTTATTTCACTGAGGGTCATCGTACCTAAATCCACTCATCCTGCTGCTACTAGCCTTATGACATTGATTTCATGGCTGAGTGATATTCCATTGTGCCTAAGTACCACAACTTCTTTATCCATTTTTCGCTTTCCTGGGCTATTGAAGGTGTACCGAAGTGGAGGTTCTTGGAAACAGAGCAGCCCTAAACTTTGGGGTGCCTGTGTCTTGTTGATTTTTAGGTTTCCCGATGTATACGCCCATGAGGGGAAGTGCCCTATGCTCTCTAAGCTGTGCTTATTACATGTTTCAGGACACACCGTACACTTCTCCAGAGTGGCTGCTGGCAATTTACAGCCCGCCCATCAGCGTAGCAAGGCTCCCATGTCTCCATGGCCTGTCCTGCATTTCTGGTTTTTACACTTTTTTCAGCATGGCCCTTTTGACCGATGGCAAGCGAGACTTCTCTGTAGCGCTGATTTGCCTTTCCGGCTTGCCTGGTTGGCCAAAAAGGGCGTATGCGTTTTTTCCTGAATGTATTCAGGAAAAAACGCATACGCCCTTTTTGGCCAAGGGCATCGTTGTCAACGCTTTGCCGCTTTTCCTGTGCTTTCAAGGCGAGTCGAGTCTGCCTCCTGAAACCTGTTTCCTGCAATTCTGCCTTGCTTTCAAATCCTCCTCGTTGCCTTCCCTCAATATATTTGTGGACGAGAGTTATCATTTATAAGTCTGCAGGTTTGTGGGTTGCAGTGCCCCTGAGCTCCATTTGGCAACTCGCTTTTTTGGGAGCTGGCCGCCAGAGCGCAGGATTGCTTCAGGCCCTATTCTGGTTCCGGGGGGCAGGCTGAGCCTGTGGTTCATTCTTCTTCCTGATGGGAAAATAGAGTGACCTGTGCCTGTCCCAACACCTAGAGCTAGTCTCTCATTGGTTCCCCCTCTTCCCGTTCATCCTCAGGCCAAATTGCGACCTGTCCGAAACAGGAGGTTAAAGGTGCTGATTCTCCAAGTAGGGAGATTGTTAGTAGAGCGGCTGGAATGGCGAACCCGAGCACAAGGAGAGGAGGAATGAGGTGCGTTTGAGAAACCTTTCCCGATCACACGGTGTACCATCTTCTGGGTTTCCCACGCATGTTTTCGATGTAGGAAGATGCCCTGGAACCTGGAGATTTGGGACCCACGGCATGGGTACCACGCAGTATGACTTTAAAGGGTCTGCGTTTGCTCACCCAAGCTCACCAATCCTCTCAGCCCCAAGAGTGTCCAGCCTTATGTCTCATCCAGCTGTGGGTCTAGATATGGTCAATCCAGGTTGCATCAGAGCCCCTGAGCGGATTTTGTAAGCATTTCTCTCTCTTTCACTGTCTTTGTTTTATGGGGTTTTTTTTTTTTTAAAGTAATCTATTTTTATAATGGGGTTTAGCTGCTTTTCACTGCTGTGTTTATGCCGCTTTACACCCTCTTGATTCCCTTCCAGAGAGAGATCAATACGTAGGTTTTAAGACTCTTACTAGTCAGATATATTCTTGGGCGGTGAATAGGGGCTGTTGAGTCCAGTTCACTGAGCAGGGAGTAGGTCTTGTCTATTACATATTTGGCTTGTGGAACGGTAGCTGAGCTAATTTCAAACCCTTGTTTTATGCATCACCCCACCTCACCTTTCCCGTTAAGCAGCCATAGTGTGTTTTCTAAATGTGTGACTCTGTTCTGTTTTGTAATTCAGTTCAAGTGTAGCGATTTTGACATTCCCTCTATAAGTGATGTCTTAGGATAAGTGTCTTTTTCTCTGTGACTTATTTCACTGAGGGTCATCGTACCTAAATCCACTCATCCTGCTGCTACTAGCCTTATGACATTGATTTCATGGCTGAGTGATATTCCATTGTGCCTAAGTACCACAACTTCTTTATCCATTTTTCGCTTTCCTGGGCTATTGAAGGTGTACCGAAGTGGAGGTTCTTGGAAACAGAGCAGCCCTAAACTTTGGGGTGCCTGTGTCTTGTTGATTTTTAGGTTTCCCGATGTATACGCCCATGAGGGGAAGTGCCCTATGCTCTCTAAGCTGTGCTTATTACATGTTTCAGGACACACCGTACACTTCTCCAGAGTGGCTGCTGGCAATTTACAGCCCGCCCATCAGCGTAGCAAGGCTCCCATGTCTCCATGGCCTGTCCTGCATTTCTGGTTTTTACACTTTTTTCAGCATGGCCCTTTTGACCGATGGCAAGCGAGACTTCTCTGTAGCGCTGATTTGCCTTTCCGGCTTGCCTGGTTGGCCAAAAAGGGCGTATGCGTTTTTTCCTGAATGTATTCAGGAAAAAACGCATACGCCCTTTTTGGCCAAGGGCATCGTTGTCAACGCTTTGCCGCTTTTCCTGTGCTTTCAAGGCGAGTCGAGTCTGCCTCCTGAAACCTGTTTCCTGCAATTCTGCCTTGCTTTCAAATCCTCCTCGTTGCCTTCCCTCAATATATTTGTGGACGAGAGTTATCATTTATAAGTCTGCAGGTTTGTGGGTTGCAGTGCCCCTGAGCTCCATTTGGCAACTCGCTTTTTTGGGAGCTGGCCGCCAGAGCGCAGGATTGCTTCAGGCCCTATTCTGGTTCCGGGGGGCAGGCTGAGCCTGTGGTTCATTCTTCTTCCTGATGGGAAAATAGTGACCTGTGCCTGTCCCAACACCTAGAGCTAGTCTCTCATTGGTTCCCCCTCTTCCCGTTCATCCTCAGGCCAAATTGCGACCTGTCCGAAACAGGAGGTTAAAGGTGCTGATTCTCCAAGTAGGGAGATTGTTAGTAGAGCGGCTGGAATGGCGAACCCGAGCACAAGGAGAGGAGGAATGAGGTGCGTTTGAGAAACCTTTCCCGATCACACGGTGTACCATCTTCTGGGTTTCCCACGCATGTTTTCGATGTAGGAAGATGCCCTGGAACCTGGAGATTTGGGACCCACGGCATGGGTACCACGCAGTATGACTTTAAAGGGTCTGCGTTTGCTCACCCAAGCTCACCAATCCTCTCAGCCCCAAGAGTGTCCAGCCTTATGTCTCATCCAGCTGTGGGTCTAGATATGGTCAATCCAGGTTGCATCAGAGCCCCTGAGCGGATTTTGTAAGCATTTCTCTCTCTTTCACTGTCTTTGTTTTATGGGGTTTTTTTTTTTTTAAAGTAATCTATTTTTATAATGGGGTTTAGCTGCTTTTCACTGCTGTGTTTATGCCGCTTTACACCCTCTTGATTCCCTTCCAGAGAGAGATCAATACGTAGGTTTTAAGACTCTTACTAGTCAGATATATTCTTGGGCGGTGAATAGGGGCTGTTGAGTCCAGTTCACTGAGCAGGGAGTAGGTCTTGTCTATTACATATTTGGCTTGTGGAACGGTAGCTGAGCTAATTTCAAACCCTTGTTTTATGCATCACCCCACCTCACCTTTCCCGTTAAGCAGCCATAGTGTGTTTTCTAAATGTGTGACTCTGTTCTGTTTTGTAATTCAGTTCAAGTGTAGCGATTTTGACATTCCCTCTATAAGTGATGTCTTAGGATAAGTGTCTTTTTCTCTGTGACTTATTTCACTGAGGGTCATCGTACCTAAATCCACTCATCCTGCTGCTACTAGCCTTATGACATTGATTTCATGGCTGAGTGATATTCCATTGTGCCTAAGTACCACAACTTCTTTATCCATTTTTCGCTTTCCTGGGCTATTGAAGGTGTACCGAAGTGGAGGTTCTTGGAAACAGAGCAGCCCTAAACTTTGGGGTGCCTGTGTCTTGTTGATTTTTAGGTTTCCCGATGTATACGCCCATGAGGGGAAGTGCCCTATGCTCTCTAAGCTGTGCTTATTACATGTTTCAGGACACACCGTACACTTCTCCAGAGTGGCTGCTGGCAATTTACAGCCCGCCCATCAGCGTAGCAAGGCTCCCATGTCTCCATGGCCTGTCCTGCATTTCTGGTTTTTACACTTTTTTCAGCATGGCCCTTTTGACCGATGGCAAGCGAGACTTCTCTGTAGCGCTGATTTGCCTTTCCGGCTTGCCTGGTTGGCCAAAAAGGGCGTATGCGTTTTTTCCTGAATGTATTCAGGAAAAAACGCATACGCCCTTTTTGGCCAAGGGCATCGTTGTCAACGCTTTGCCGCTTTTCCTGTGCTTTCAAGGCGAGTCGAGTCTGCCTCCTGAAACCTGTTTCCTGCAATTCTGCCTTGCTTTCAAATCCTCCTCGTTGCCTTCCCTCAATATATTTGTGGACGAGAGTTATCATTTATAAGTCTGCAGGTTTGTGGGTTGCAGTGCCCCTGAGCTCCATTTGGCAACTCGCTTTTTTGGGAGCTGGCCGCCAGAGCGCAGGATTGCTTCAGGCCCTATTCTGGTTCCGGGGGGCAGGCTGAGCCTGTGGTTCATTCTTCTTCCTGATGGGAAAATAGAGTGACCTGTGCCTGTCCCAACACCTAGAGCTAGTCTCTCATTGGTTCCCCCTCTTCCCGTTCATCCTCAGGCCAAATTGCGACCTGTCCGAAACAGGAGGTTAAAGGTGCTGATTCTCCAAGTAGGGAGATTGTTAGTAGAGCGGCTGGAATGGCGAACCCGAGCACAAGGAGAGGAGGAATGAGGTGCGTTTGAGAAACCTTTCCCGATCACACGGTGTACCATCTTCTGGGTTTCCCACGCATGTTTTCGATGTAGGAAGATGCCCTGGAACCTGGAGATTTGGGACCCACGGCATGGGTACCACGCAGTATGACTTTAAAGGGTCTGCGTTTGCTCACCCAAGCTCACCAATCCTCTCAGCCCCAAGAGTGTCCAGCCTTATGTCTCATCCAGCTGTGGGTCTAGATATGGTCAATCCAGGTTGCATCAGAGCCCCTGAGCGGATTTTGTAAGCATTTCTCTCTCTTTCACTGTCTTTGTTTTATGGGGTTTTTTTTTTTTTAAAGTAATCTATTTTTATAATGGGGTTTAGCTGCTTTTCACTGCTGTGTTTATGCCGCTTTACACCCTCTTGATTCCCTTCCAGAGAGAGATCAATACGTAGGTTTTAAGACTCTTACTAGTCAGATATATTCTTGGGCGGTGAATAGGGGCTGTTGAGTCCAGTTCACTGAGCAGGGAGTAGGTCTTGTCTATTACATATTTGGCTTGTGGAACGGTAGCTGAGCTAATTTCAAACCCTTGTTTTATGCATCACCCCACCTCACCTTTCCCGTTAAGCAGCCATAGTGTGTTTTCTAAATGTGTGACTCTGTTCTGTTTTGTAATTCAGTTCAAGTGTAGCGATTTTGACATTCCCTCTATAAGTGATGTCTTAGGATAAGTGTCTTTTTCTCTGTGACTTATTTCACTGAGGGTCATCGTACCTAAATCCACTCATCCTGCTGCTACTAGCCTTATGACATTGATTTCATGGCTGAGTGATATTCCATTGTGCCTAAGTACCACAACTTCTTTATCCATTTTTCGCTTTCCTGGGCTATTGAAGGTGTACCGAAGTGGAGGTTCTTGGAAACAGAGCAGCCCTAAACTTTGGGGTGCCTGTGTCTTGTTGATTTTTAGGTTTCCCGATGTATACGCCCATGAGGGGAAGTGCCCTATGCTCTCTAAGCTGTGCTTATTACATGTTTCAGGACACACCGTACACTTCTCCAGAGTGGCTGCTGGCAATTTACAGCCCGCCCATCAGCGTAGCAAGGCTCCCATGTCTCCATGGCCTGTCCTGCATTTCTGGTTTTTACACTTTTTTCAGCATGGCCCTTTTGACCGATGGCAAGCGAGACTTCTCTGTAGCGCTGATTTGCCTTTCCGGCTTGCCTGGTTGGCCAAAAAGGGCGTATGCGTTTTTTCCTGAATGTATTCAGGAAAAAACGCATACGCCCTTTTTGGCCAAGGGCATCGTTGTCAACGCTTTGCCGCTTTTCCTGTGCTTTCAAGGCGAGTCGAGTCTGCCTCCTGAAACCTGTTTCCTGCAATTCTGCCTTGCTTTCAAATCCTCCTCGTTGCCTTCCCTCAATATATTTGTGGACGAGAGTTATCATTTATAAGTCTGCAGGTTTGTGGGTTGCAGTGCCCCTGAGCTCCATTTGGCAACTCGCTTTTTTGGGAGCTGGCCGCCAGAGCGCAGGATTGCTTCAGGCCCTATTCTGGTTCCGGGGGGCAGGCTGAGCCTGTGGTTCATTCTTCTTCCTGATGGGAAAATAGAGTGACCTGTGCCTGTCCCAACACCTAGAGCTAGTCTCTCATTGGTTCCCCCTCTTCCCGTTCATCCTCAGGCCAAATTGCGACCTGTCCGAAACAGGAGGTTAAAGGTGCTGATTCTCCAAGTAGGGAGATTGTTAGTAGAGCGGCTGGAATGGCGAACCCGAGCACAAGGAGAGGAGGAATGAGGTGCGTTTGAGAAACCTTTCCCGATCACACGGTGTACCATCTTCTGGGTTTCCCACGCATGTTTTCGATGTAGGAAGATGCCCTGGAACCTGGAGATTTGGGACCCACGGCATGGGTACCACGCAGTATGACTTTAAAGGGTCTGCGTTTGCTCACCCAAGCTCACCAATCCTCTCAGCCCCAAGAGTGTCCAGCCTTATGTCTCATCCAGCTGTGGGTCTAGATATGGTCAATCCAGGTTGCATCAGAGCCCCTGAGCGGATTTTGTAAGCATTTCTCTCTCTTTCACTGTCTTTGTTTTATGGGGTTTTTTTTTTTTTAAAGTAATCTATTTTTATAATGGGGTTTAGCTGCTTTTCACTGCTGTGTTTATGCCGCTTTACACCCTCTTGATTCCCTTCCAGAGAGAGATCAATACGTAGGTTTTAAGACTCTTACTAGTCAGATATATTCTTGGGCGGTGAATAGGGGCTGTTGAGTCCAGTTCACTGAGCAGGGAGTAGGTCTTGTCTATTACATATTTGGCTTGTGGAACGGTAGCTGAGCTAATTTCAAACCCTTGTTTTATGCATCACCCCACCTCACCTTTCCCGTTAAGCAGCCATAGTGTGTTTTCTAAATGTGTGACTCTGTTCTGTTTTGTAATTCAGTTCAAGTGTAGCGATTTTGACATTCCCTCTATAAGTGATGTCTTAGGATAAGTGTCTTTTTCTCTGTGACTTATTTCACTGAGGGTCATCGTACCTAAATCCACTCATCCTGCTGCTACTAGCCTTATGACATTGATTTCATGGCTGAGTGATATTCCATTGTGCCTAAGTACCACAACTTCTTTATCCATTTTTCGCTTTCCTGGGCTATTGAAGGTGTACCGAAGTGGAGGTTCTTGGAAACAGAGCAGCCCTAAACTTTGGGGTGCCTGTGTCTTGTTGATTTTTAGGTTTCCCGATGTATACGCCCGTGAGGGGAAGTGCCCTATGCTCTCTAAGCTGTGCTTATTACATGTTTCAGGACACACCGTACACTTCTCCAGAGTGGCTGCTGGCAATTTACAGCCCGCCCATCAGCGTAGCAAGGCTCCCATGTCTCCATGGCCTGTCCTGCATTTCTGGTTTTTACACTTTTTTCAGCATGGCCCTTTTGACCGATGGCAAGCGAGACTTCTCTGTAGCGCTGATTTGCCTTTCCGGCTTGCCTGGTTGGCCAAAAAGGGCGTATGCGTTTTTTCCTGAATATATTCAGGAAAAAACGCATACGCCCTTTTTGGCCAAGGGCATCGTTGTCAACGCTTTGCCGCTTTTCCTGTGCTTTCAAGGCGAGTCGAGTCTGCCTCCTGAAACCTGTTTCCTGCAATTCTGCCTTGCTTTCAAATCCTCCTCGTTGCCTTCCCTCAATATATTTGTGGACGAGAGTTATCATTTATAAGTCTGCAGGTTTGTGGGTTGCAGTGCCCCTGAGCTCCATTTGGCAACTCGCTTTTTTGGGAGCTGGCCGCCAGAGCGCAGGATTGCTTCAGGCCCTATTCTGGTTCCGGGGGGCAGGCTGAGCCTGTGGTTCATTCTTCTTCCTGATGGGAAAATAGAGTGACCTGTGCCTGTCCCAACACCTAGAGCTAGTCTCTCATTGGTTCCCCCTCTTCCCGTTCATCCTCAGGCCAAATTGCGACCTGTCCGAAACAGGAGGTTAAAGGTGCTGATTCTCCAAGTAGGGAGATTGTTAGTAGAGCGGCTGGAATGGCGAACCCGAGCACAAGGAGAGGAGGAATGAGGTGCGTTTGAGAAACCTTTCCCGATCACACGGTGTACCATCTTCTGGGTTTCCCACGCATGTTTTCGATGTAGGAAGATGCCCTGGAACCTGGAGATTTGGGACCCACGGCATGGGTCCCACGCAGTATGACTTTAAAGGGTCTGCGTTTGCTCACCCAAGCTCACCAATCCTCTCAGCCCCAAGAGTGTCCAGCCTTATGTCTCATCCAGCTGTGGGTCTAGATATGGTCAATCCAGGTTGCATCAGAGCCCCTGAGCGGATTTTGTAAGCATTTCTCTCTCTTTCACTGTCTTTGTTTTATGGGGTTTTTTTTTTTTTAAAGTAATCTATTTTTATAATGGGGTTTAGCTGCTTTTCACTGCTGTGTTTATGCCGCTTTACACCCTCTTGATTCCCTTCCAGAGAGAGATCAATACGTAGGTTTTAAGACTCTTACTAGTCAGATATATTCTTGGGCGGTGAATAGGGGCTGTTGAGTCCAGTTCACTGAGCAGGGAGTAGGTCTTGTCTATTACATATTTGGCTTGTGGAACGGTAGCTGAGCTAATTTCAAACCCTTGTTTTATGCATCACCCCACCTCACCTTTCCCGTTAAGCAGCCATAGTGTGTTTTCTAAATGTGTGACTCTGTTCTGTTTTGTAATTCAGTTCAAGTGTAGCGATTTTGACATTCCCTCTATAAGTGATGTCTTAGGATAAGTGTCTTTTTCTCTGTGACTTATTTCACTGAGGGTCATCGTACCTAAATCCACTCATCCTGCTGCTACTAGCCTTATGACATTGATTTCATGGCTGAGTGATATTCCATTGTGCCTAAGTACCACAACTTCTTTATCCATTTTTCGCTTTCCTGGGCTATTGAAGGTGTACCGAAGTGGAGGTTCTTGGAAACAGAGCAGCCCTAAACTTTGGGGTGCCTGTGTCTTGTTGATTTTTAGGTTTCCCGATGTATACGCCCGTGAGGGGAAGTGCCCTATGCTCTCTAAGCTGTGCTTATTACATGTTTCAGGACACACCGTACACTTCTCCAGAGTGGCTGCTGGCAATTTACAGCCCGCCCATCAGCGTAGCAAGGCTCCCATGTCTCCATGGCCTGTCCTGCATTTCTGGTTTTTACACTTTTTTCAGCATGGCCCTTTTGACCGATGGCAAGCGAGACTTCTCTGTAGCGCTGATTTGCCTTTCCGGCTTGCCTGGTTGGCCAAAAAGGGCGTATGCGTTTTTTCCTGAATATATTCAGGAAAAAACGCATACGCCCTTTTTGGCCAAGGGCATCGTTGTCAACGCTTTGCCGCTTTTCCTGTGCTTTCAAGGCGAGTCGAGTCTGCCTCCTGAAACCTGTTTCCTGCAATTCTGCCTTGCTTTCAAATCCTCCTCGTTGCCTTCCCTCAATATATTTGTGGACGAGAGTTATCATTTATAAGTCTGCAGGTTTGTGGGTTGCAGTGCCCCTGAGCTCCATTTGTCAACTCGCTTTTTTGGGAGCTGGCCGCCAGAGCGCAGGATTGCTTCAGGCCCTATTCTGGTTCCGGGGGGCAGGCTGAGCCTGTGGTTCATTCTTCTTCCTGATGGGAAAATAGAGTGACCTGTGCCTGTCCCAACACCTAGAGCTAGTCTCTCATTGGTTCCCCCTCTTCCCGTTCATCCTCAGGCCAAATTGCGACCTGTCCGAAACAGGAGGTTAAAGGTGCTGATTCTCCAAGTAGGGAGATTGTTAGTAGAGCGGCTGGAATGGCGAACCCGAGCACAAGGAGAGGAGGAATGAGGTGCGTTTGAGAAACCTTTCCCGATCACACGGTGTACCATCTTCTGGGTTTCCCACGCATGTTTTCGATGTAGGAAGATGCCCTGGAACCTGGAGATTTGGGACCCACGGCATGGGTCCCACGCAGTATGACTTTAAAGGGTCTGCGTTTGCTCACCCAAGCTCACCAATCCTCTCAGCCCCAAGAGTGTCCAGCCTTATGTCTCATCCAGCTGTGGGTCTAGATATGGTCAATCCAGGTTGCATCAGAGCCCCTGAGCGGATTTTGTAAGCATTTCTCTCTCTTTCACTGTCTTTGTTTTATGGGGTTTTTTTTTTTTTAAAGTAATCTATTTTTATAATGGGGTTTAGCTGCTTTTCACTGCTGTGTTTATGCCGCTTTACACCCTCTTGATTCCCTTCCAGAGAGAGATCAATACGTAGGTTTTAAGACTCTTACTAGTCAGATATATTCTTGGGCGGTGAATAGGGGCTGTTGAGTCCAGTTCACTGAGCAGGGAGTAGGTCTTGTCTATTACATATTTGGCTTGTGGAACGGTAGCTGAGCTAATTTCAAACCCTTGTTTTATGCATCACCCCACCTCACCTTTCCCGTTAAGCAGCCATAGTGTGTTTTCTAAATGTGTGACTCTGTTCTGTTTTGTAATTCAGTTCAAGTGTAGCGATTTTGACATTCCCTCTATAAGTGATGTCTTAGGATAAGTGTCTTTTTCTCTGTGACTTATTTCACTGAGGGTCATCGTACCTAAATCCACTCATCCTGCTGCTACTAGCCTTATGACATTGATTTCATGGCTGAGTGATATTCCATTGTGCCTAAGTACCACAACTTCTTTATCCATTTTTCGCTTTCCTGGGCTATTGAAGGTGTAGCGAAGTGGAGGTTCTTGGAAACAGAGCAGCCCTAAACTTTGGGGTGCCTGTGTCTTGTTGATTTTTAGGTTTCCCGATGTATACGCCCGTGAGGGGAAGTGCCCTATGCTCTCTAAGCTGTGCTTATTACATGTTTCAGGACACACCGTACACTTCTCCAGAGTGGCTGCTGGCAATTTACAGCCCGCCCATCAGCGTAGCAAGGCTCCCATGTCTCCATGGCCTGTCCTGCATTTCTGGTTTTTACACTTTTTTCAGCATGGCCCTTTTGACCGATGGCAAGCGAGACTTCTCTGTAGCGCTGATTTGCCTTTCCGGCTTGCCTGGTTGGCCAAAAAGGGCGTATGCGTTTTTTCCTGAATATATTCAGGAAAAAACGCATACGCCCTTTTTGGCCAAGGGCATCGTTGTCAACGCTTTGCCGCTTTTCCTGTGCTTTCAAGGCGAGTCGAGTCTGCCTCCTGAAACCTGTTTCCTGCAATTCTGCCTTGCTTTCAAATCCTCCTCGTTGCCTTCCCTCAATATATTTGTGGACGAGAGTTATCATTTATAAGTCTGCAGGTTTGTGGGTTGCAGTGCCCCTGAGCTCCATTTGTCAACTCGCTTTTTTGGGAGCTGGCCGCCAGAGCGCAGGATTGCTTCAGGCCCTATTCTGGTTCCGGGGGGCAGGCTGAGCCTGTGGTTCATTCTTCTTCCTGATGGGAAAATAGAGTGACCTGTGCCTGTCCCAACACCTAGAGCTAGTCTCTCATTGGTTCCCCCTCTTCCCGTTCATCCTCAGGCCAAATTGCGACCTGTCCGAAACAGGAGGTTAAAGGTGCTGATTCTCCAAGTAGGGAGATTGTTAGTAGAGCGGCTGGAATGGCGAACCCGAGCACAAGGAGAGGAGGAATGAGGTGCGTTTGAGAAACCTTTCCCGATCACACGGTGTACCATCTTCTGGGTTTCCCACGCATGTTTTCGATGTAGGAAGATGCCCTGGAACCTGGAGATTTGGGACCCACGGCATGGGTACCACGCAGTATGACTTTAAAGGGTCTGCGTTTGCTCACCCAAGCTCACCAATCCTCTCAGCCCCAAGAGTGTCCAGCCTTATGTCTCATCCAGCTGTGGGTCTAGATATGGTCAATCCAGGTTGCATCAGAGCCCCTGAGCGGATTTTGTAAGCATTTCTCTCTCTTTCACTGTCTTTGTTTTATGGGGTTTTTTTTTTTTTAAAGTAATCTATTTTTATAATGGGGTTTAGCTGCTTTTCACTGCTGTGTTTATGCCGCTTTACACCCTCTTGATTCCCTTCCAGAGAGAGATCAATACGTAGGTTTTAAGACTCTTACTAGTCAGATATATTCTTGGGCGGTGAATAGGGGCTGTTGAGTCCAGTTCACTGAGCAGGGAGTAGGTCTTGTCTATTACATATTTGGCTTGTGGAACGGTAGCTGAGCTAATTTCAAACCCTTGTTTTATGCATCACCCCACCTCACCTTTCCCGTTAAGCAGCCATAGTGTGTTTTCTAAATGTGTGACTCTGTTCTGTTTTGTAATTCAGTTCAAGTGTAGCGATTTTGACATTCCCTCTATAAGTGATGTCTTAGGATAAGTGTCTTTTTCTCTGTGACTTATTTCACTGAGGGTCATCGTACCTAAATCCACTCATCCTGCTGCTACTAGCCTTATGACATTGATTTCATGGCTGAGTGATATTCCATTGTGCCTAAGTACCACAACTTCTTTATCCATTTTTCGCTTTCCTGGGCTATTGAAGGTGTACCGAAGTGGAGGTTCTTGGAAACAGAGCAGCCCTAAACTTTGGGGTGCCTGTGTCTTGTTGATTTTTAGGTTTCCCGATGTATACGCCCGTGAGGGGAAGTGCCCTATGCTCTCTAAGCTGTGCTTATTACATGTTTCAGGACACACCGTACACTTCTCCAGAGTGGCTGCTGGCAATTTACAGCCCGCCCATCAGCGTAGCAAGGCTCCCATGTCTCCATGGCCTGTCCTGCATTTCTGGTTTTTACACTTTTTTCAGCATGGCCCTTTTGACCGATGGCAAGCGAGACTTCTCTGTAGCGCTGATTTGCCTTTCCGGCTTGCCTGGTTGGCCAAAAAGGGCGTATGCGTTTTTTCCTGAATGTATTCAGGAAAAAACGCATACGCCCTTTTTGGCCAAGGGCATCGTTGTCAACGCTTTGCCGCTTTTCCTGTGCTTTCAAGGCGAGTCGAGTCTGCCTCCTGAAACCTGTTTCCTGCAATTCTGCCTTGCTTTCAAATCCTCCTCGTTGCCTTCCCTCAATATATTTGTGGACGAGAGTTATCATTTATAAGTCTGCAGGTTTGTGGGTTGCAGTGCCCCTGAGCTCCATTTGGCAACTCGCTTTTTTGGGAGCTGGCCGCCAGAGCGCAGGATTGCTTCAGGCCCTATTCTGGTTCCGGGGGGCAGGCTGAGCCTGTGGTTCATTCTTCTTCCTGATGGGAAAATAGAGTGACCTGTGCCTGTCCCAACACCTAGAGCTAGTCTCTCATTGGTTCCCCCTCTTCCCGTTCATCCTCAGGCCAAATTGCGACCTGTCCGAAACAGGAGGTTAAAGGTGCTGATTCTCCAAGTAGGGAGATTGTTAGTAGAGCGGCTGGAATGGCGAACCCGAGCACAAGGAGAGGAGGAATGAGGTGCGTTTGAGAAACCTTTCCCGATCACACGGTGTACCATCTTCTGGGTTTCCCACGCATGTTTTCGATGTAGGAAGATGCCCTGGAACCTGGAGATTTGGGACCCACGGCATGGGTACCACGCAGTATGACTTTAAAGGGTCTGCGTTTGCTCACCCAAGCTCACCAATCCTCTCAGCCCCAAGAGTGTCCAGCCTTATGTCTCATCCAGCTGTGGGTCTAGATATGGTCAATCCAGGTTGCATCAGAGCCCCTGAGCGGATTTTGTAAGCATTTCTCTCTCTTTCACTGTCTTTGTTTTATGGGGTTTTTTTTTTTTAAAGTAATCTATTTTTATAATGGGGTTTAGCTGCTTTTCACTGCTGTGTTTATGCCGCTTTACACCCTCTTGATTCCCTTCCAGAGAGAGATCAATACGTAGGTTTTAAGACTCTTACTAGTCAGATATATTCTTGGGCGGTGAATAGGGGCTGTTGAGTCCAGTTCACTGAGCAGGGAGTAGGTCTTGTCTATTACATATTTGGCTTGTGGAACGGTAGCTGAGCTAATTTCAAACCCTTGTTTTATGCATCACCCCACCTCACCTTTCCCGTTAAGCAGCCATAGTGTGTTTTCTAAATGTGTGACTCTGTTCTGTTTTGTAATTCAGTTCAAGTGTAGCGATTTTGACATTCCCTCTATAAGTGATGTCTTAGGATAAGTGTCTTTTTCTCTGTGACTTATTTCACTGAGGGTCATCGTACCTAAATCCACTCATCCTGCTGCTACTAGCCTTATGACATTGATTTCATGGCTGAGTGATATTCCATTGTGCCTAAGTACCACAACTTCTTTATCCATTTTTCGCTTTCCTGGGCTATTGAAGGTGTACCGAAGTGGAGGTTCTTGGAAACAGAGCAGCCCTAAACTTTGGGGTGCCTGTGTCTTGTTGATTTTTAGGTTTCCCGATGTATACGCCCATGAGGGGAAGTGCCCTATGCTCTCTAAGCTGTGCTTATTACATGTTTCAGGACACACCGTACACTTCTCCAGAGTGGCTGCTGGCAATTTACAGCCCGCCCATCAGCGTAGCAAGGCTCCCATGTCTCCATGGCCTGTCCTGCATTTCTGGTTTTTACACTTTTTTCAGCATGGCCCTTTTGACCGATGGCAAGCGAGACTTCTCTGTAGCGCTGATTTGCCTTTCCGGCTTGCCTGGTTGGCCAAAAAGGGCGTATGCGTTTTTTCCTGAATGTATTCAGGAAAAAACGCATACGCCCTTTTTGGCCAAGGGCATCGTTGTCAACGCTTTGCCGCTTTTCCTGTGCTTTCAAGGCGAGTCGAGTCTGCCTCCTGAAACCTGTTTCCTGCAATTCTGCCTTGCTTTCAAATCCTCCTCGTTGCCTTCCCTCAATATATTTGTGGACGAGAGTTATCATTTATAAGTCTGCAGGTTTGTGGGTTGCAGTGCCCCTGAGCTCCATTTGGCAACTCGCTTTTTTGGGAGCTGGCCGCCAGAGCGCAGGATTGCTTCAGGCCCTATTCTGGTTCCGGGGGGCAGGCTGAGCCTGTGGTTCATTCTTCTTCCTGATGGGAAAATAGAGTGACCTGTGCCTGTCCCAACACCTAGAGCTAGTCTCTCATTGGTTCCCCCTCTTCCCGTTCATCCTCAGGCCAAATTGCGACCTGTCCGAAACAGGAGGTTAAAGGTGCTGATTCTCCAAGTAGGGAGATTGTTAGTAGAGCGGCTGGAATGGCGAACCCGAGCACAAGGAGAGGAGGAATGAGGTGCGTTTGAGAAACCTTTCCCGATCACACGGTGTACCATCTTCTGGGTTTCCCACGCATGTTTTCGATGTAGGAAGATGCCCTGGAACCTGGAGATTTGGGACCCACGGCATGGGTCCCACGCAGTATGACTTTAAAGGGTCTGCGTTTGCTCACCCAAGCTCACCAATCCTCTCAGCCCCAAGAGTGTCCAGCCTTATGTCTCATCCAGCTGTGGGTCTAGATATGGTCAATCCAGGTTGCATCAGAGCCCCTGAGCGGATTTTGTAAGCATTTCTCTCTCTTTCACTGTCTTTGTTTTATGGGGTTTTTTTTTTTTTAAAGTAATCTATTTTTATAATGGGGTTTAGCTGCTTTTCACTGCTGTGTTTATGCCGCTTTACACCCTCTTGATTCCCTTCCAGAGAGAGATCAATACGTAGGTTTTAAGACTCTTACTAGTCAGATATATTCTTGGGCGGTGAATAGGGGCTGTTGAGTCCAGTTCACTGAGCAGGGAGTAGGTCTTGTCTATTACATATTTGGCTTGTGGAACGGTAGCTGAGCTAATTTCAAACCCTTGTTTTATGCATCACCCCACCTCACCTTTCCCGTTAAGCAGCCATAGTGTGTTTTCTAAATGTGTGACTCTGTTCTGTTTTGTAATTCAGTTCAAGTGTAGCGATTTTGACATTCCCTCTATAAGTGATGTCTTAGGATAAGTGTCTTTTTCTCTGTGACTTATTTCACTGAGGGTCATCGTACCTAAATCCACTCATCCTGCTGCTACTAGCCTTATGACATTGATTTCATGGCTGAGTGATATTCCATTGTGCCTAAGTACCACAACTTCTTTATCCATTTTTCGCTTTCCTGGGCTATTGAAGGTGTACCGAAGTGGAGGTTCTTGGAAACAGAGCAGCCCTAAACTTTGGGGTGCCTGTGTCTTGTTGATTTTTAGGTTTCCCGATGTATACGCCCGTGAGGGGAAGTGCCCTATGCTCTCTAAGCTGTGCTTATTACATGTTTCAGGACACACCGTACACTTCTCCAGAGTGGCTGCTGGCAATTTACAGCCCGCCCATCAGCGTAGCAAGGCTCCCATGTCTCCATGGCCTGTCCTGCATTTCTGGTTTTTACACTTTTTTCAGCATGGCCCTTTTGACCGATGGCAAGCGAGACTTCTCTGTAGCGCTGATTTGCCTTTCCGGCTTGCCTGGTTGGCCAAAAAGGGCGTATGCGTTTTTTCCTGAATATATTCAGGAAAAAACGCATACGCCCTTTTTGGCCAAGGGCATCGTTGTCAACGCTTTGCCGCTTTTCCTGTGCTTTCAAGGCGAGTCGAGTCTGCCTCCTGAAACCTGTTTCCTGCAATTCTGCCTTGCTTTCAAATCCTCCTCGTTGCCTTCCCTCAATATATTTGTGGACGAGAGTTATCATTTATAAGTCTGCAGGTTTGTGGGTTGCAGTGCCCCTGAGCTCCATTTGTCAACTCGCTTTTTTGGGAGCTGGCCGCCAGAGCGCAGGATTGCTTCAGGCCCTATTCTGGTTCCGGGGGGCAGGCTGAGCCTGTGGTTCATTCTTCTTCCTGATGGGAAAATAGAGTGACCTGTGCCTGTCCCAACACCTAGAGCTAGTCTCTCATTGGTTCCCCCTCTTCCCGTTCATCCTCAGGCCAAATTGCGACCTGTCCGAAACAGGAGGTTAAAGGTGCTGATTCTCCAAGTAGGGAGATTGTTAGTAGAGCGGCTGGAATGGCGAACCCGAGCACAAGGAGAGGAGGAATGAGGTGCGTTTGAGAAACCTTTCCCGATCACACGGTGTACCATCTTCTGGGTTTCCCACGCATGTTTTCGATGTAGGAAGATGCCCTGGAACCTGGAGATTTGGGACCCACGGCATGGGTACCACGCAGTATGACTTTAAAGGGTCTGCGTTTGCTCACCCAAGCTCACCAATCCTCTCAGCCCCAAGAGTGTCCAGCCTTATGTCTCATCCAGCTGTGGGTCTAGATATGGTCAATCCAGGTTGCATCAGAGCCCCTGAGCGGATTTTGTAAGCATTTCTCTCTCTTTCACTGTCTTTGTTTTATGGGGTTTTTTTTTTTTTAAAGTAATCTATTTTTATAATGGGGTTTAGCTGCTTTTCACTGCTGTGTTTATGCCGCTTTACACCCTCTTGATTCCCTTCCAGAGAGAGATCAATACGTAGGTTTTAAGACTCTTACTAGTCAGATATATTCTTGGGCGGTGAATAGGGGCTGTTGAGTCCAGTTCACTGAGCAGGGAGTAGGTCTTGTCTATTACATATTTGGCTTGTGGAACGGTAGCTGAGCTAATTTCAAACCCTTGTTTTATGCATCACCCCACCTCACCTTTCCCGTTAAGCAGCCATAGTGTGTTTTCTAAATGTGTGACTCTGTTCTGTTTTGTAATTCAGTTCAAGTGTAGCGATTTTGACATTCCCTCTATAAGTGATGTCTTAGGATAAGTGTCTTTTTCTCTGTGACTTATTTCACTGAGGGTCATCGTACCTAAATCCACTCATCCTGCTGCTACTAGCCTTATGACATTGATTTCATGGCTGAGTGATATTCCATTGTGCCTAAGTACCACAACTTCTTTATCCATTTTTCGCTTTCCTGGGCTATTGAAGGTGTACCGAAGTGGAGGTTCTTGGAAACAGAGCAGCCCTAAACTTTGGGGTGCCTGTGTCTTGTTGATTTTTAGGTTTCCCGATGTATACGCCCGTGAGGGGAAGTGCCCTATGCTCTCTAAGCTGTGCTTATTACATGTTTCAGGACACACCGTACACTTCTCCAGAGTGGCTGCTGGCAATTTACAGCCCGCCCATCAGCGTAGCAAGGCTCCCATGTCTCCATGGCCTGTCCTGCATTTCTGGTTTTTACACTTTTTTCAGCATGGCCCTTTTGACCGATGGCAAGCGAGACTTCTCTGTAGCGCTGATTTGCCTTTCCGGCTTGCCTGGTTGGCCAAAAAGGGCGTATGCGTTTTTTCCTGAATGTATTCAGGAAAAAACGCATACGCCCTTTTTGGCCAAGGGCATCGTTGTCAACGCTTTGCCGCTTTTCCTGTGCTTTCAAGGCGAGTCGAGTCTGCCTCCTGAAACCTGTTTCCTGCAATTCTGCCTTGCTTTCAAATCCTCCTCGTTGCCTTCCCTCAATATATTTGTGGACGAGAGTTATCATTTATAAGTCTGCAGGTTTGTGGGTTGCAGTGCCCCTGAGCTCCATTTGGCAACTCGCTTTTTTGGGAGCTGGCCGCCAGAGCGCAGGATTGCTTCAGGCCCTATTCTGGTTCCGGGGGGCAGGCTGAGCCTGTGGTTCATTCTTCTTCCTGATGGGAAAATAGAGTGACCTGTGCCTGTCCCAACACCTAGAGCTAGTCTCTCATTGGTTCCCCCTCTTCCCGTTCATCCTCAGGCCAAATTGCGACCTGTCCGAAACAGGAGGTTAAAGGTGCTGATTCTCCAAGTAGGGAGATTGTTAGTAGAGCGGCTGGAATGGCGAACCCGAGCACAAGGAGAGGAGGAATGAGGTGCGTTTGAGAAACCTTTCCCGATCACACGGTGTACCATCTTCTGGGTTTCCCACGCATGTTTTCGATGTAGGAAGATGCCCTGGAACCTGGAGATTTGGGACCCACGGCATGGGTACCACGCAGTATGACTTTAAAGGGTCTGCGTTTGCTCACCCAAGCTCACCAATCCTCTCAGCCCCAAGAGTGTCCAGCCTTATGTCTCATCCAGCTGTGGGTCTAGATATGGTCAATCCAGGTTGCATCAGAGCCCCTGAGCGGATTTTGTAAGCATTTCTCTCTCTTTCACTGTCTTTGTTTTATGGGGTTTTTTTTTTTTTAAAGTAATCTATTTTTATAATGGGGTTTAGCTGCTTTTCACTGCTGTGTTTATGCCGCTTTACACCCTCTTGATTCCCTTCCAGAGAGAGATCAATACGTAGGTTTTAAGACTCTTACTAGTCAGATATATTCTTGGGCGGTGAATAGGGGCTGTTGAGTCCAGTTCACTGAGCAGGGAGTAGGTCTTGTCTATTACATATTTGGCTTGTGGAACGGTAGCTGAGCTAATTTCAAACCCTTGTTTTATGCATCACCCCACCTCACCTTTCCCGTTAAGCAGCCATAGTGTGTTTTCTAAATGTGTGACTCTGTTCTGTTTTGTAATTCAGTTCAAGTGTAGCGATTTTGACATTCCCTCTATAAGTGATGTCTTAGGATAAGTGTCTTTTTCTCTGTGACTTATTTCACTGAGGGTCATCGTACCTAAATCCACTCATCCTGCTGCTACTAGCCTTATGACATTGATTTCATGGCTGAGTGATATTCCATTGTGCCTAAGTACCACAACTTCTTTATCCATTTTTCGCTTTCCTGGGCTATTGAAGGTGTACCGAAGTGGAGGTTCTTGGAAACAGAGCAGCCCTAAACTTTGGGGTGCCTGTGTCTTGTTGATTTTTAGGTTTCCCGATGTATACGCCCGTGAGGGGAAGTGCCCTATGCTCTCTAAGCTGTGCTTATTACATGTTTCAGGACACACCGTACACTTCTCCAGAGTGGCTGCTGGCAATTTACAGCCCGCCCATCAGCGTAGCAAGGCTCCCATGTCTCCATGGCCTGTCCTGCATTTCTGGTTTTTACACTTTTTTCAGCATGGCCCTTTTGACCGATGGCAAGCGAGACTTCTCTGTAGCGCTGATTTGCCTTTCCGGCTTGCCTGGTTGGCCAAAAAGGGCGTATGCGTTTTTTCCTGAATGTATTCAGGAAAAAACGCATACGCCCTTTTTGGCCAAGGGCATCGTTGTCAACGCTTTGCCGCTTTTCCTGTGCTTTCAAGGCGAGTCGAGTCTGCCTCCTGAAACCTGTTTCCTGCAATTCTGCCTTGCTTTCAAATCCTCCTCGTTGCCTTCCCTCAATATATTTGTGGACGAGAGTTATCATTTATAAGTCTGCAGGTTTGTGGGTTGCAGTGCCCCTGAGCTCCATTTGGCAACTCGCTTTTTTGGGAGCTGGCCGCCAGAGCGCAGGATTGCTTCAGGCCCTATTCTGGTTCCGGGGGGCAGGCTGAGCCTGTGGTTCATTCTTCTTCCTGATGGGAAAATAGAGTGACCTGTGCCTGTCCCAACACCTAGAGCTAGTCTCTCATTGGTTCCCCCTCTTCCCGTTCATCCTCAGGCCAAATTGCGACCTGTCCGAAACAGGAGGTTAAAGGTGCTGATTCTCCAAGTAGGGAGATTGTTAGTAGAGCGGCTGGAATGGCGAACCCGAGCACAAGGAGAGGAGGAATGAGGTGCGTTTGAGAAACCTTTCCCGATCACACGGTGTACCATCTTCTGGGTTTCCCACGCATGTTTTCGATGTAGGAAGATGCCCTGGAACCTGGAGATTTGGGACCCACGGCATGGGTACCACGCAGTATGACTTTAAAGGGTCTGCGTTTGCTCACCCAAGCTCACCAATCCTCTCAGCCCCAAGAGTGTCCAGCCTTATGTCTCATCCAGCTGTGGGTCTAGATATGGTCAATCCAGGTTGCATCAGAGCCCCTGAGCGGATTTTGTAAGCATTTCTCTCTCTTTCACTGTCTTTGTTTTATGGGGTTTTTTTTTTTTAAAGTAATCTATTTTTATAATGGGGTTTAGCTGCTTTTCACTGCTGTGTTTATGCCGCTTTACACCCTCTTGATTCCCTTCCAGAGAGAGATCAATACGTAGGTTTTAAGACTCTTACTAGTCAGATATATTCTTGGGCGGTGAATAGGGGCTGTTGAGTCCAGTTCACTGAGCAGGGAGTAGGTCTTGTCTATTACATATTTGGCTTGTGGAACGGTAGCTGAGCTAATTTCAAACCCTTGTTTTATGCATCACCCCACCTCACCTTTCCCGTTAAGCAGCCATAGTGTGTTTTCTAAATGTGTGACTCTGTTCTGTTTTGTAATTCAGTTCAAGTGTAGCGATTTTGACATTCCCTCTATAAGTGATGTCTTAGGATAAGTGTCTTTTTCTCTGTGACTTATTTCACTGAGGGTCATCGTACCTAAATCCACTCATCCTGCTGCTACTAGCCTTATGACATTGATTTCATGGCTGAGTGATATTCCATTGTGCCTAAGTACCACAACTTCTTTATCCATTTTTCGCTTTCCTGGGCTATTGAAGGTGTACCGAAGTGGAGGTTCTTGGAAACAGAGCAGCCCTAAACTTTGGGGTGCCTGTGTCTTGTTGATTTTTAGGTTTCCCGATGTATACGCCCGTGAGGGGAAGTGCCCTATGCTCTCTAAGCTGTGCTTATTACATGTTTCAGGACACACCGTACACTTCTCCAGAGTGGCTGCTGGCAATTTACAGCCCGCCCATCAGCGTAGCAAGGCTCCCATGTCTCCATGGCCTGTCCTGCATTTCTGGTTTTTACACTTTTTTCAGCATGGCCCTTTTGACCGATGGCAAGCGAGACTTCTCTGTAGCGCTGATTTGCCTTTCCGGCTTGCCTGGTTGGCCAAAAAGGGCGTATGCGTTTTTTCCTGAATATATTCAGGAAAAAACGCATACGCCCTTTTTGGCCAAGGGCATCGTTGTCAACGCTTTGCCGCTTTTCCTGTGCTTTCAAGGCGAGTCGAGTCTGCCTCCTGAAACCTGTTTCCTGCAATTCTGCCTTGCTTTCAAATCCTCCTCGTTGCCTTCCCTCAATATATTTGTGGACGAGAGTTATCATTTATAAGTCTGCAGGTTTGTGGGTTGCAGTGCCCCTGAGCTCCATTTGTCAACTCGCTTTTTTGGGAGCTGGCCGCCAGAGCGCAGGATTGCTTCAGGCCCTATTCTGGTTCCGGGGGGCAGGCTGAGCCTGTGGTTCATTCTTCTTCCTGATGGGAAAATAGAGTGACCTGTGCCTGTCCCAACACCTAGAGCTAGTCTCTCATTGGTTCCCCCTCTTCCCGTTCATCCTCAGGCCAAATTGCGACCTGTCCGAAACAGGAGGTTAAAGGTGCTGATTCTCCAAGTAGGGAGATTGTTAGTAGAGCGGCTGGAATGGCGAACCCGAGCACAAGGAGAGGAGGAATGAGGTGCGTTTGAGAAACCTTTCCCGATCACACGGTGTACCATCTTCTGGGTTTCCCACGCATGTTTTCGATGTAGGAAGATGCCCTGGAACCTGGAGATTTGGGACCCACGGCATGGGTCCCACGCAGTATGACTTTAAAGGGTCTGCGTTTGCTCACCCAAGCTCACCAATCCTCTCAGCCCCAAGAGTGTCCAGCCTTATGTCTCATCCAGCTGTGGGTCTAGATATGGTCAATCCAGGTTGCATCAGAGCCCCTGAGCGGATTTTGTAAGCATTTCTCTCTCTTTCACTGTCTTTGTTTTATGGGGTTTTTTTTTTTTTAAAGTAATCTATTTTTATAATGGGGTTTAGCTGCTTTTCACTGCTGTGTTTATGCCGCTTTACACCCTCTTGATTCCCTTCCAGAGAGAGATCAATACGTAGGTTTTAAGACTCTTACTAGTCAGATATATTCTTGGGCGGTGAATAGGGGCTGTTGAGTCCAGTTCACTGAGCAGGGAGTAGGTCTTGTCTATTACATATTTGGCTTGTGGAACGGTAGCTGAGCTAATTTCAAACCCTTGTTTTATGCATCACCCCACCTCACCTTTCCCGTTAAGCAGCCATAGTGTGTTTTCTAAATGTGTGACTCTGTTCTGTTTTGTAATTCAGTTCAAGTGTAGCGATTTTGACATTCCCTCTATAAGTGATGTCTTAGGATAAGTGTCTTTTTCTCTGTGACTTATTTCACTGAGGGTCATCGTACCTAAATCCACTCATCCTGCTGCTACTAGCCTTATGACATTGATTTCATGGCTGAGTGATATTCCATTGTGCCTAAGTACCACAACTTCTTTATCCATTTTTCGCTTTCCTGGGCTATTGAAGGTGTACCGAAGTGGAGGTTCTTGGAAACAGAGCAGCCCTAAACTTTGGGGTGCCTGTGTCTTGTTGATTTTTAGGTTTCCCGATGTATACGCCCGTGAGTGGAAGTGCCCTATGCTCTCTAAGCTGTGCTTATTACATGTTTCAGGACACACCGTACACTTCTCCAGAGTGGCTGCTGGCAATTTACAGCCCGCCCATCAGCGTAGCAAGGCTCCCATGTCTCCATGGCCTGTCCTGCATTTCTGGTTTTTACACTTTTTTCAGCATGGCCCTTTTGACCGATGGCAAGCGAGACTTCTCTGTAGCGCTGATTTGCCTTTCCGGCTTGCCTGGTTGGCCAAAAAGGGCGTATGCGTTTTTTCCTGAATATATTCAGGAAAAAACGCATACGCCCTTTTTGGCCAAGGGCATCGTTGTCAACGCTTTGCCGCTTTTCCTGTGCTTTCAAGGCGAGTCGAGTCTGCCTCCTGAAACCTGTTTCCTGCAATTCTGCCTTGCTTTCAAATCCTCCTCGTTGCCTTCCCTCAATATATTTGTGGACGAGAGTTATCATTTATAAGTCTGCAGGTTTGTGAGTTGCAGTGCCCCTGAGCTCCATTTGGCAACTCGCTTTTTTGGGAGCTGGCCGCCAGAGCGCAGGATTGCTTCAGGCCCTATTCTGGTTCCGGGGGGCAGGCTGAGCCTGTGGTTCATTCTTCTTCCTGATGGGAAAATAGAGTGACCTGTGCCTGTCCCAACACCTAGAGCTAGTCTCTCATTGGTTCCCCCTCTTCCCGTTCATCCTCAGGCCAAATTGCGACCTGTCCGAAACAGGAGGTTAAAGGTGCTGATTCTCCAAGTAGGGAGATTGTTAGTAGAGCGGCTGGAATGGCGAACCCGAGCACAAGGAGAGGAGGAATGAGGTGCGTTTGAGAAACCTTTCCCGATCACACGGTGTACCATCTTCTGGGTTTCCCACGCATGTTTTCGATGTAGGAAGATGCCCTGGAACCTGGAGATTTGGGACCCACGGCATGGGTCCCACGCAGTATGACTTTAAAGGGTCTGCGTTTGCTCACCCAAGCTCACCAATCCTCTCAGCCCCAAGAGTGTCCAGCCTTATGTCTCATCCAGCTGTGGGTCTAGATATGGTCAATCCAGGTTGCATCAGAGCCCCTGAGCGGATTTTGTAAGCATTTCTCTCTCTTTCACTGTCTTTGTTTTATGGGGTTTTTTTTTTTTTAAAGTAATCTATTTTTATAATGGGGTTTAGCTGCTTTTCACTGCTGTGTTTATGCCGCTTTACACCCTCTTGATTCCCTTCCAGAGAGAGATCAATACGTAGGTTTTAAGACTCTTACTAGTCAGATATATTCTTGGGCGGTGAATAGGGGCTGTTGAGTCCAGTTCACTGAGCAGGGAGTAGGTCTTGTCTATTACATATTTGGCTTGTGGAACGGTAGCTGAGCTAATTTCAAACCCTTGTTTTATGCATCACCCCACCTCACCTTTCCCGTTAAGCAGCCATAGTGTGTTTTCTAAATGTGTGACTCTGTTCTGTTTTGTAATTCAGTTCAAGTGTAGCGATTTTGACATTCCCTCTATAAGTGATGTCTTAGGATAAGTGTCTTTTTCTCTGTGACTTATTTCACTGAGGGTCATCGTACCTAAATCCACTCATCCTGCTGCTACTAGCCTTATGACATTGATTTCATGGCTGAGTGATATTCCATTGTGCCTAAGTACCACAACTTCTTTATCCATTTTTCGCTTTCCTGGGCTATTGAAGGTGTACCGAAGTGGAGGTTCTTGGAAACAGAGCAGCCCTAAACTTTGGGGTGCCTGTGTCTTGTTGATTTTTAGGTTTCCCGATGTATACGCCCGTGAGGGGAAGTGCCCTATGCTCTCTAAGCTGTGCTTATTACATGTTTCAGGACACACCGTACACTTCTCCAGAGTGGCTGCTGGCAATTTACAGCCCGCCCATCAGCGTAGCAAGGCTCCCATGTCTCCATGGCCTGTCCTGCATTTCTGGTTTTTACACTTTTTTCAGCATGGCCCTTTTGACCGATGGCAAGCGAGACTTCTCTGTAGCGCTGATTTGCCTTTCCGGCTTGCCTGGTTGGCCAAAAAGGGCGTATGCGTTTTTTCCTGAATATATTCAGGAAAAAACGCATACGCCCTTTTTGGCCAAGGGCATCGTTGTCAACGCTTTGCCGCTTTTCCTGTGCTTTCAAGGCGAGTCGAGTCTGCCTCCTGAAACCTGTTTCCTGCAATTCTGCCTTGCTTTCAAATCCTCCTCGTTGCCTTCCCTCAATATATTTGTGGACGAGAGTTATCATTTATAAGTCTGCAGGTTTGTGGGTTGCAGTGCCCCTGAGCTCCATTTGGCAACTCGCTTTTTTGGGAGCTGGCCGCCAGAGCGCAGGATTGCTTCAGGCCCTATTCTGGTTCCGGGGGGCAGGCTGAGCCTGTGGTTCATTCTTCTTCCTGATGGGAAAATAGAGTGACCTGTGCCTGTCCCAACACCTAGAGCTAGTCTCTCATTGGTTCCCCCTCTTCCCGTTCATCCTCAGGCCAAATTGCGACCTGTCCGAAACAGGAGGTTAAAGGTGCTGATTCTCCAAGTAGGGAGATTGTTAGTAGAGCGGCTGGAATGGCGAACCCGAGCACAAGGAGAGGAGGAATGAGGTGCGTTTGAGAAACCTTTCCCGATCACACGGTGTACCATCTTCTGGGTTTCCCACGCATGTTTTCGATGTAGGAAGATGCCCTGGAACCTGGAGATTTGGGACCCACGGCATGGGTCCCACGCAGTATGACTTTAAAGGGTCTGCGTTTGCTCACCCAAGCTCACCAATCCTCTCAGCCCCAAGAGTGTCCAGCCTTATGTCTCATCCAGCTGTGGGTCTAGATATGGTCAATCCAGGTTGCATCAGAGCCCCTGAGCGGATTTTGTAAGCATTTCTCTCTCTTTCACTGTCTTTGTTCTATGGGGTTTTTTTTTTTTAAAGTAATCTATTTTTATAATGGGGTTTAGCTGCTTTTCACTGCTGTGTTTATGCCGCTTTACACCCTCTTGATTCCCTTCCAGAGAGAGATCAATACGTAGGTTTTAAGACTCTTACTAGTCAGATATATTCTTGGGCGGTGAATAGGGGCTGTTGAGTCCAGTTCACTGAGCAGGGAGTAGGTCTTGTCTATTACATATTTGGCTTGTGGAACGGTAGCTGAGCTAATTTCAAACCCTTGTTTTATGCATCACCCCACCTCACCTTTCCCGTTAAGCAGCCATAGTGTGTTTTCTAAATGTGTGACTCTGTTCTGTTTTGTAATTCAGTTCAAGTGTAGCGATTTTGACATTCCCTCTATAAGTGATGTCTTAGGATAAGTGTCTTTTTCTCTGTGACTTATTTCACTGAGGGTCATCGTACCTAAATCCACTCATCCTGCTGCTACTAGCCTTATGACATTGATTTCATGGCTGAGTGATATTCCATTGTGCCTAAGTACCACAACTTCTTTATCCATTTTTCGCTTTCCTGGGCTATTGAAGGTGTACCGAAGTGGAGGTTCTTGGAAACAGAGCAGCCCTAAACTTTGGGGTGCCTGTGTCTTGTTGATTTTTAGGTTTCCCGATGTATACGCCCGTGAGGGGAAGTGCCCTATGCTCTCTAAGCTGTGCTTATTACATGTTTCAGGACACACCGTACACTTCTCCAGAGTGGCTGCTGGCAATTTACAGCCCGCCCATCAGCGTAGCAAGGCTCCCATGTCTCCATGGCCTGTCCTGCATTTCTGGTTTTTACACTTTTTTCAGCATGGCCCTTTTGACCGATGGCAAGCGAGACTTCTCTGTAGCGCTGATTTGCCTTTCCGGCTTGCCTGGTTGGCCAAAAAGGGCGTATGCGTTTTTTCCTGAATATATTCAGGAAAAAACGCATACGCCCTTTTTGGCCAAGGGCATCGTTGTCAACGCTTTGCCGCTTTTCCTGTGCTTTCAAGGCGAGTCGAGTCTGCCTCCTGAAACCTGTTTCCTGCAATTCTGCCTTGCTTTCAAATCCTCCTCGTTGCCTTCCCTCAATATATTTGTGGACGAGAGTTATCATTTATAAGTCTGCAGGTTTGTGGGTTGCAGTGCCCCTGAGCTCCATTTGTCAACTCGCTTTTTTGGGAGCTGGCCGCCAGAGCGCAGGATTGCTTCAGGCCCTATTCTGGTTCCGGGGGGCAGGCTGAGCCTGTGGTTCATTCTTCTTCCTGATGGGAAAATAGAGTGACCTGTGCCTGTCCCAACACCTAGAGCTAGTCTCTCATTGGTTCCCCCTCTTCCCGTTCATCCTCAGGCCAAATTGCGACCTGTCCGAAACAGGAGGTTAAAGGTGCTGATTCTCCAAGTAGGGAGATTGTTAGTAGAGCGGCTGGAATGGCGAACCCGAGCACAAGGAGAGGAGGAATGAGGTGCGTTTGAGAAACCTTTCCCGATCACACGGTGTACCATCTTCTGGGTTTCCCACGCATGTTTTCGATGTAGGAAGATGCCCTGGAACCTGGAGATTTGGGACCCACGGCATGGGTCCCACGCAGTATGACTTTAAAGGGTCTGCGTTTGCTCACCCAAGCTCACCAATCCTCTCAGCCCCAAGAGTGTCCAGCCTTATGTCTCATCCAGCTGTGGGTCTAGATATGGTCAATCCAGGTTGCATCAGAGCCCCTGAGCGGATTTTGTAAGCATTTCTCTCTCTTTCACTGTCTTTGTTCTATGGGGTTTTTTTTTTTTAAAGTAATCTATTTTTATAATGGGGTTTAGCTGCTTTTCACTGCTGTGTTTATGCCGCTTTACACCCTCTTGATTCCCTTCCAGAGAGAGATCAATACATAGGTTTTAAGACTCTTACTAGTCAGATATATTCTTGGGCGGTGAATAGGGGCTGTTGAGTCCAGTTCACTGAGCAGGGAGTAGGTCTTGTCTATTACATATTTGGCTTGTGGAACGGTAGCTGAGCTAATTTCAAACCCTTGTTTTATGCATCACCCCACCTCACCTTTCCCGTTAAGCAGCCATAGTGTGTTTTCTAAATGTGTGACTCTGTTCTGTTTTGTAATTCAGTTCAAGTGTAGCGATTTTGACATTCCCTCTATAAGTGATGTCTTAGGATAAGTGTCTTTTTCTCTGTGACTTATTTCACTGAGGGTCATCGTACCTAAATCCACTCATCCTGCTGCTACTAGCCTTATGACATTGATTTCATGGCTGAGTGATATTCCATTGTGCCTAAGTACCACAACTTCTTTATCCATTTTTCGCTTTCCTGGGCTATTGAAGGTGTACCGAAGTGGAGGTTCTTGGAAACAGAGCAGCCCTAAACTTTGGGGTGCCTGTGTCTTGTTGATTTTTAGGTTTCCCGATGTATACGCCCATGAGGGGAAGTGCCCTATGCTCTCTAAGCTGTGCTTATTACATGTTTCAGGACACACCGTACACTTCTCCAGAGTGGCTGCTGGCAATTTACAGCCCGCCCATCAGCGTAGCAAGGCTCCCATGTCTCCATGGCCTGTCCTGCATTTCTGGTTTTTACACTTTTTTCAGCATGGCCCTTTTGACCGATGGCAAGCGAGACTTCTCTGTAGCGCTGATTTGCCTTTCCGGCTTGCCTGGTTGGCCAAAAAGGGCGTATGCGTTTTTTCCTGAATATATTCAGGAAAAAACGCATACGCCCTTTTTGGCCAAGGGCATCGTTGTCAACGCTTTGCCGCTTTTCCTGTGCTTTCAAGGCGAGTCGAGTCTGCCTCCTGAAACCTGTTTCCTGCAATTCTGCCTTGCTTTCAAATCCTCCTCGTTGCCTTCCCTCAATATATTTGTGGACGAGAGTTATCATTTATAAGTCTGCAGGTTTGTGGGTTGCAGTGCCCCTGAGCTCCATTTGGCAACTCGCTTTTTTGGGAGCTGGCCGCCAGAGCGCAGGATTGCTTCAGGCCCTATTCTGGTTCCGGGGGGCAGGCTGAGCCTGTGGTTCATTCTTCTTCCTGATGGGAAAATAGAGTGACCTGTGCCTGTCCCAACACCTAGAGCTAGTCTCTCATTGGTTCCCCCTCTTCCCGTTCATCCTCAGGCCAAATTGCGACCTGTCCGAAACAGGAGGTTAAAGGTGCTGATTCTCCAAGTAGGGAGATTGTTAGTAGAGCGGCTGGAATGGCGAACCCGAGCACAAGGAGAGGAGGAATGAGGTGCGTTTGAGAAACCTTTCCCGATCACACGGTGTACCATCTTCTGGGTTTCCCACGCATGTTTTCGATGTAGGAAGATGCCCTGGAACCTGGAGATTTGGGACCCACGGCATGGGTCCCACGCAGTATGACTTTAAAGGGTCTGCGTTTGCTCACCCAAGCTCACCAATCCTCTCAGCCCCAAGAGTGCCCAGCCTTATGTCTCATCCAGCTGTGGGTCTAGATATGGTCAATCCAGGTTGCATCAGAGCCCCTGAGCGGATTTTGTAAGCATTTCTCTCTCTTTCACTGTCTTTGTTCTATGGGGTTTTTTTTTTTTAAAGTAATCTATTTTTATAATGGGGTTTAGCTGCTTTTCACTGCTGTGTTTATGCCGCTTTACACCCTCTTGATTCCCTTCCAGAGAGAGATCAATACGTAGGTTTTAAGACTCTTACTAGTCAGATATATTCTTGGGCGGTGAATAGGGGCTGTTGAGTCCAGTTCACTGAGCAGGGAGTAGGTCTTGTCTATTACATATTTGGCTTGTGGAACGGTAGCTGAGCTAATTTCAAACCCTTGTTTTATGCATCACCCCACCTCACCTTTCCCGTTAAGCAGCCATAGTGTGTTTTCTAAATGTGTGACTCTGTTCTGTTTTGTAATTCAGTTCAAGTGTAGCGATTTTGACATTCCCTCTATAAGTGATGTCTTAGGATAAGTGTCTTTTTCTCTGTGACTTATTTCACTGAGGGTCATCGTACCTAAATCCACTCATCCTGCTGCTACTAGCCTTATGACATTGATTTCATGGCTGAGTGATATTCCATTGTGCCTAAGTACCACAACTTCTTTATCCATTTTTCGCTTTCCTGGGCTATTGAAGGTGTACCGAAGTGGAGGTTCTTGGAAACAGAGCAGCCCTAAACTTTGGGGTGCCTGTGTCTTGTTGATTTTTAGGTTTCCCGATGTATACGCCCGTGAGGGGAAGTGCCCTATGCTCTCTAAGCTGTGCTTATTACATGTTTCAGGACACACCGTACACTTCTCCAGAGTGGCTGCTGGCAATTTACAGCCCGCCCATCAGCGTAGCAAGGCTCCCATGTCTCCATGGCCTGTCCTGCATTTCTGGTTTTTACACTTTTTTCAGCATGGCCCTTTTGACCGATGGCAAGCGAGACTTCTCTGTAGCGCTGATTTGCCTTTCCGGCTTGCCTGGTTGGCCAAAAAGGGCGTATGCGTTTTTTCCTGAATATATTCAGGAAAAAACGCATACGCCCTTTTTGGCCAAGGGCATCGTTGTCAACGCTTTGCCGCTTTTCCTGTGCTTTCAAGGCGAGTCGAGTCTGCCTCCTGAAACCTGTTTCCTGCAATTCTGCCTTGCTTTCAAATCCTCCTCGTTGCCTTCCCTCAATATATTTGTGGACGAGAGTTATCATTTATAAGTCTGCAGGTTTGTGGGTTGCAGTGCCCCTGAGCTCCATTTGGCAACTCGCTTTTTTGGGAGCTGGCCGCCAGAGCGCAGGATTGCTTCAGGCCCTATTCTGGTTCCGGGGGGCAGGCTGAGCCTGTGGTTCATTCTTCTTCCTGATGGGAAAATAGAGTGACCTGTGCCTGTCCCAACACCTAGAGCTAGTCTCTCATTGGTTCCCCCTCTTCCCGTTCATCCTCAGGCCAAATTGCGACCTGTCCGAAACAGGAGGTTAAAGGTGCTGATTCTCCAAGTAGGGAGATTGTTAGTAGAGCGGCTGGAATGGCGAACCCGAGCACAAGGAGAGGAGGAATGAGGTGCGTTTGAGAAACCTTTCCCGATCACACGGTGTACCATCTTCTGGGTTTCCCACGCATGTTTTCGATGTAGGAAGATGCCCTGGAACCTGGAGATTTGGGACCCACGGCATGGGTCCCACGCAGTATGACTTTAAAGGGTCTGCGTTTGCTCACCCAAGCTCACCAATCCTCTCAGCCCCAAGAGTGCCCAGCCTTATGTCTCATCCAGCTGTGGGTCTAGATATGGTCAATCCAGGTTGCATCAGAGCCCCTGAGCGGATTTTGTAAGCATTTCTCTCTCTTTCACTGTCTTTGTTCTATGGGGTTTTTTTTTTTTTAAAGTAATCTATTTTTATAATGGGGTTTAGCTGCTTTTCACTGCTGTGTTTATGCCGCTTTACACCCTCTTGATTCCCTTCCAGAGAGAGATCAATACGTAGGTTTTAAGACTCTTACTAGTCAGATATATTCTTGGGCGGTGAATAGGGGCTGTTGAGTCCAGTTCACTGAGCAGGGAGTAGGTCTTGTCTATTACATATTTGGCTTGTGGAACGGTAGCTGAGCTAATTTCAAACCCTTGTTTTATGCATCACCCCACCTCACCTTTCCCGTTAAGCAGCCATAGTGTGTTTTCTAAATGTGTGACTCTGTTCTGTTTTGTAATTCAGTTCAAGTGTAGCGATTTTGACATTCCCTCTATAAGTGATGTCTTAGGATAAGTGTCTTTTTCTCTGTGACTTATTTCACTGAGGGTCATCGTACCTAAATCCACTCATCCTGCTGCTACTAGCCTTATGACATTGATTTCATGGCTGAGTGATATTCCATTGTGCCTAAGTACCACAACTTCTTTATCCATTTTTCGCTTTCCTGGGCTATTGAAGGTGTACCGAAGTGGAGGTTCTTGGAAACAGAGCAGCCCTAAACTTTGGGGTGCCTGTGTCTTGTTGATTTTTAGGTTTCCCGATGTATACGCCCGTGAGGGGAAGTGCCCTATGCTCTCTAAGCTGTGCTTATTACATGTTTCAGGACACACCGTACACTTCTCCAGAGTGGCTGCTGGCAATTTACAGCCCGCCCATCAGCGTAGCAAGGCTCCCATGTCTCCATGGCCTGTCCTGCATTTCTGGTTTTTACACTTTTTTCAGCATGGCCCTTTTGACCGATGGCAAGCGAGACTTCTCTGTAGCGCTGATTTGCCTTTCCGGCTTGCCTGGTTGGCCAAAAAGGGCGTATGCGTTTTTTCCTGAATATATTCAGGAAAAAACGCATACGCCCTTTTTGGCCAAGGGCATCGTTGTCAACGCTTTGCCGCTTTTCCTGTGCTTTCAAGGCGAGTCGAGTCTGCCTCCTGAAACCTGTTTCCTGCAATTCTGCCTTGCTTTCAAATCCTCCTCGTTGCCTTCCCTCAATATATTTGTGGACGAGAGTTATCATTTATAAGTCTGCAGGTTTGTGGGTTGCAGTGCCCCTGAGCTCCATTTGGCAACTCGCTTTTTTGGGAGCTGGCCGCCAGAGCGCAGGATTGCTTCAGGCCCTATTCTGGTTCCGGGGGGCAGGCTGAGCCTGTGGTTCATTCTTCTTCCTGATGGGAAAATAGAGTGACCTGTGCCTGTCCCAACACCTAGAGCTAGTCTCTCATTGGTTCCCCCTCTTCCCGTTCATCCTCAGGCCAAATTGCGACCTGTCCGAAACAGGAGGTTAAAGGTGCTGATTCTCCAAGTAGGGAGATTGTTAGTAGAGCGGCTGGAATGGCGAACCCGAGCACAAGGAGAGGAGGAATGAGGTGCGTTTGAGAAACCTTTCCCGATCACACGGTGTACCATCTTCTGGGTTTCCCACGCATGTTTTCGATGTAGGAAGATGCCCTGGAACCTGGAGATTTGGGACCCACGGCATGGGTCCCACGCAGTATGACTTTAAAGGGTCTGCGTTTGCTCACCCAAGCTCACCAATCCTCTCAGCCCCAAGAGTGTCCAGCCTTATGTCTCATCCAGCTGTGGGTCTAGATATGGTCAATCCAGGTTGCATCAGAGCCCCTGAGCGGATTTTGTAAGCATTTCTCTCTCTTTCACTGTCTTTGTTCTATGGGGTTTTTTTTTTTTAAAGTAATCTATTTTTATAATGGGGTTTAGCTGCTTTTCACTGCTGTGTTTATGCCGCTTTACACCCTCTTGATTCCCTTCCAGAGAGAGATCAATACATAGGTTTTAAGACTCTTACTAGTCAGATATATTCTTGGGCGGTGAATAGGGGCTGTTGAGTCCAGTTCACTGAGCAGGGAGTAGGTCTTGTCTATTACATATTTGGCTTGTGGAACGGTAGCTGAGCTAATTTCAAACCCTTGTTTTATGCATCACCCCACCTCACCTTTCCCGTTAAGCAGCCATAGTGTGTTTTCTAAATGTGTGACTCTGTTCTGTTTTGTAATTCAGTTCAAGTGTAGCGATTTTGACATTCCCTCTATAAGTGATGTCTTAGGATAAGTGTCTTTTTCTCTGTGACTTATTTCACTGAGGGTCATCGTACCTAAATCCACTCATCCTGCTGCTACTAGCCTTATGACATTGATTTCATGGCTGAGTGATATTCCATTGTGCCTAAGTACCACAACTTCTTTATCCATTTTTCGCTTTCCTGGGCTATTGAAGGTGTACCGAAGTGGAGGTTCTTGGAAACAGAGCAGCCCTAAACTTTGGGGTGCCTGTGTCTTGTTGATTTTTAGGTTTCCCGATGTATACGCCCGTGAGGGGAAGTGCCCTATGCTCTCTAAGCTGTGCTTATTACATGTTTCAGGACACACCGTACACTTCTCCAGAGTGGCTGCTGGCAATTTACAGCCCGCCCATCAGCGTAGCAAGGCTCCCATGTCTCCATGGCCTGTCCTGCATTTCTGGTTTTTACACTTTTTTCAGCATGGCCCTTTTGACCGATGGCAAGCGAGACTTCTCTGTAGCGCTGATTTGCCTTTCCGGCTTGCCTGGTTGGCCAAAAAGGGCGTATGCGTTTTTTCCTGAATATATTCAGGAAAAAACGCATACGCCCTTTTTGGCCAAGGGCATCGTTGTCAACGCTTTGCCGCTTTTCCTGTGCTTTCAAGGCGAGTCGAGTCTGCCTCCTGAAACCTGTTTCCTGCAATTCTGCCTTGCTTTCAAATCCTCCTCGTTGCCTTCCCTCAATATATTTGTGGACGAGAGTTATCATTTATAAGTCTGCAGGTTTGTGGGTTGCAGTGCCCCTGAGCTCCATTTGGCAACTCGCTTTTTTGGGAGCTGGCCGCCAGAGCGCAGGATTGCTTCAGGCCCTATTCTGGTTCCGGGGGGCAGGCTGAGCCTGTGGTTCATTCTTCTTCCTGATGGGAAAATAGAGTGACCTGTGCCTGTCCCAACACCTAGAGCTAGTCTCTCATTGGTTCCCCCTCTTCCCGTTCATCCTCAGGCCAAATTGCGACCTGTCCGAAACAGGAGGTTAAAGGTGCTGATTCTCCAAGTAGGGAGATTGTTAGTAGAGCGGCTGGAATGGCGAACCCGAGCACAAGGAGAGGAGGAATGAGGTGCGTTTGAGAAACCTTTCCCGATCACACGGTGTACCATCTTCTGGGTTTCCCACGCATGTTTTCGATGTAGGAAGATGCCCTGGAACCTGGAGATTTGGGACCCACGGCATGGGTCCCACGCAGTATGACTTTAAAGGGTCTGCGTTTGCTCACCCAAGCTCACCAATCCTCTCAGCCCCAAGAGTGCCCAGCCTTATGTCTCATCCAGCTGTGGGTCTAGATATGGTCAATCCAGGTTGCATCAGAGCCCCTGAGCGGATTTTGTAAGCATTTCTCTCTCTTTCACTGTCTTTGTTCTATGGGGTTTTTTTTTTTTAAAGTAATCTATTTTTATAATGGGGTTTAGCTGCTTTTCACTGCTGTGTTTATGCCGCTTTACACCCTCTTGATTCCCTTCCAGAGAGAGATCAATACGTAGGTTTTAAGACTCTTACTAGTCAGATATATTCTTGGGCGGTGAATAGGGGCTGTTGAGTCCAGTTCACTGAGCAGGGAGTAGGTCTTGTCTATTACATATTTGGCTTGTGGAACGGTAGCTGAGCTAATTTCAAACCCTTGTTTTATGCATCACCCCACCTCACCTTTCCCGTTAAGCAGCCATAGTGTGTTTTCTAAATGTGTGACTCTGTTCTGTTTTGTAATTCAGTTCAAGTGTAGCGATTTTGACATTCCCTCTATAAGTGATGTCTTAGGATAAGTGTCTTTTTCTCTGTGACTTATTTCACTGAGGGTCATCGTACCTAAATCCACTCATCCTGCTGCTACTAGCCTTATGACATTGATTTCATGGCTGAGTGATATTCCATTGTGCCTAAGTACCACAACTTCTTTATCCATTTTTCGCTTTCCTGGGCTATTGAAGGTGTACCGAAGTGGAGGTTCTTGGAAACAGAGCAGCCCTAAACTTTGGGGTGCCTGTGTCTTGTTGATTTTTAGGTTTCCCGATGTATACGCCCGTGAGGGGAAGTGCCCTATGCTCTCTAAGCTGTGCTTATTACATGTTTCAGGACACACCGTACACTTCTCCAGAGTGGCTGCTGGCAATTTACAGCCCGCCCATCAGCGTAGCAAGGCTCCCATGTCTCCATGGCCTGTCCTGCATTTCTGGTTTTTACACTTTTTTCAGCATGGCCCTTTTGACCGATGGCAAGCGAGACTTCTCTGTAGCGCTGATTTGCCTTTCCGGCTTGCCTGGTTGGCCAAAAAGGGCGTATGCGTTTTTTCCTGAATATATTCAGGAAAAAACGCATACGCCCTTTTTGGCCAAGGGCATCGTTGTCAACGCTTTGCCGCTTTTCCTGTGCTTTCAAGGCGAGTCGAGTCTGCCTCCTGAAACCTGTTTCCTGCAATTCTGCCTTGCTTTCAAATCCTCCTCGTTGCCTTCCCTCAATATATTTGTGGACGAGAGTTATCATTTATAAGTCTGCAGGTTTGTGGGTTGCAGTGCCCCTGAGCTCCATTTGGCAACTCGCTTTTTTGGGAGCTGGCCGCCAGAGCGCAGGATTGCTTCAGGCCCTATTCTGGTTCCGGGGGGCAGGCTGAGCCTGTGGTTCATTCTTCTTCCTGATGGGAAAATAGAGTGACCTGTGCCTGTCCCAACACCTAGAGCTAGTCTCTCATTGGTTCCCCCTCTTCCCGTTCATCCTCAGGCCAAATTGCGACCTGTCCGAAACAGGAGGTTAAAGGTGCTGATTCTCCAAGTAGGGAGATTGTTAGTAGAGCGGCTGGAATGGCGAACCCGAGCACAAGGAGAGGAGGAATGAGGTGCGTTTGAGAAACCTTTCCCGATCACACGGTGTACCATCTTCTGGGTTTCCCACGCATGTTTTCGATGTAGGAAGATGCCCTGGAACCTGGAGATTTGGGACCCACGGCATGGGTCCCACGCAGTATGACTTTAAAGGGTCTGCGTTTGCTCACCCAAGCTCACCAATCCTCTCAGCCCCAAGAGTGCCCAGCCTTATGTCTCATCCAGCTGTGGGTCTAGATATGGTCAATCCAGGTTGCATCAGAGCCCCTGAGCGGATTTTGTAAGCATTTCTCTCTCTTTCACTGTCTTTGTTCTATGGGGTTTTTTTTTTTTAAAGTAATCTATTTTTATAATGGGGTTTAGCTGCTTTTCACTGCTGTGTTTATGCCGCTTTACACCCTCTTGATTCCCTTCCAGAGAGAGATCAATACGTAGGTTTTAAGACTCTTACTAGTCAGATATATTCTTGGGCGGTGAATAGGGGCTGTTGAGTCCAGTTCACTGAGCAGGGAGTAGGTCTTGTCTATTACATATTTGGCTTGTGGAACGGTAGCTGAGCTAATTTCAAACCCTTGTTTTATGCATCACCCCACCTCACCTTTCCCGTTAAGCAGCCATAGTGTGTTTTCTAAATGTGTGACTCTGTTCTGTTTTGTAATTCAGTTCAAGTGTAGCGATTTTGACATTCCCTCTATAAGTGATGTCTTAGGATAAGTGTCTTTTTCTCTGTGACTTATTTCACTGAGGGTCATCGTACCTAAATCCACTCATCCTGCTGCTACTAGCCTTATGACATTGATTTCATGGCTGAGTGATATTCCATTGTGCCTAAGTACCACAACTTCTTTATCCATTTTTCGCTTTCCTGGGCTATTGAAGGTGTACCGAAGTGGAGGTTCTTGGAAACAGAGCAGCCCTAAACTTTGGGGTGCCTGTGTCTTGTTGATTTTTAGGTTTCCCGATGTATACGCCCGTGAGGGGAAGTGCCCTATGCTCTCTAAGCTGTGCTTATTACATGTTTCAGGACACACCGTACACTTCTCCAGAGTGGCTGCTGGCAATTTACAGCCCGCCCATCAGCGTAGCAAGGCTCCCATGTCTCCATGGCCTGTCCTGCATTTCTGGTTTTTACACTTTTTTCAGCATGGCCCTTTTGACCGATGGCAAGCGAGACTTCTCTGTAGCGCTGATTTGCCTTTCCGGCTTGCCTGGTTGGCCAAAAAGGGCGTATGCGTTTTTTCCTGAATATATTCAGGAAAAAACGCATACGCCCTTTTTGGCCAAGGGCATCGTTGTCAACGCTTTGCCGCTTTTCCTGTGCTTTCAAGGCGAGTCGAGTCTGCCTCCTGAAACCTGTTTCCTGCAATTCTGCCTTGCTTTCAAATCCTCCTCGTTGCCTTCCCTCAATATATTTGTGGACGAGAGTTATCATTTATAAGTCTGCAGGTTTGTGGGTTGCAGTGCCCCTGAGCTCCATTTGTCAACTCGCTTTTTTGGGAGCTGGCCGCCAGAGCGCAGGATTGCTTCAGGCCCTATTCTGGTTCCGGGGGGCAGGCTGAGCCTGTGGTTCATTCTTCTTCCTGATGGGAAAATAGAGTGACCTGTGCCTGTCCCAACACCTAGAGCTAGTCTCTCATTGGTTCCCCCTCTTCCCGTTCATCCTCAGGCCAAATTGCGACCTGTCCGAAACAGGAGGTTAAAGGTGCTGATTCTCCAAGTAGGGAGATTGTTAGTAGAGCGGCTGGAATGGCGAACCCGAGCACAAGGAGAGGAGGAATGAGGTGCGTTTGAGAAACCTTTCCCGATCACACGGTGTACCATCTTCTGGGTTTCCCACGCATGTTTTCGATGTAGGAAGATGCCCTGGAACCTGGAGATTTGGGACCCACGGCATGGGTCCCACGCAGTATGACTTTAAAGGGTCTGCGTTTGCTCACCCAAGCTCACCAATCCTCTCAGCCCCAAGAGTGCCCAGCCTTATGTCTCATCCAGCTGTGGGTCTAGATATGGTCAATCCAGGTTGCATCAGAGCCCCTGAGCGGATTTTGTAAGCATTTCTCTCTCTTTCACTGTCTTTGTTCTATGGGGTTTTTTTTTTTTTAAAGTAATCTATTTTTATAATGGGGTTTAGCTGCTTTTCACTGCTGTGTTTATGCCGCTTTACACCCTCTTGATTCCCTTCCAGAGAGAGATCAATACGTAGGTTTTAAGACTCTTACTAGTCAGATATATTCTTGGGCGGTGAATAGGGGCTGTTGAGTCCAGTTCACTGAGCAGGGAGTAGGTCTTGTCTATTACATATTTGGCTTGTGGAACGGTAGCTGAGCTAATTTCAAACCCTTGTTTTATGCATCACCCCACCTCACCTTTCCCGTTAAGCAGCCATAGTGTGTTTTCTAAATGTGTGACTCTGTTCTGTTTTGTAATTCAGTTCAAGTGTAGCGATTTTGACATTCCCTCTATAAGTGATGTCTTAGGATAAGTGTCTTTTTCTCTGTGACTTATTTCACTGAGGGTCATCGTACCTAAATCCACTCATCCTGCTGCTACTAGCCTTATGACATTGATTTCATGGCTGAGTGATATTCCATTGTGCCTAAGTACCACAACTTCTTTATCCATTTTTCGCTTTCCTGGGCTATTGAAGGTGTACCGAAGTGGAGGTTCTTGGAAACAGAGCAGCCCTAAACTTTGGGGTGCCTGTGTCTTGTTGATTTTTAGGTTTCCCGATGTATACGCCCGTGAGGGGAAGTGCCCTATGCTCTCTAAGCTGTGCTTATTACATGTTTCAGGACACACCGTACACTTCTCCAGAGTGGCTGCTGGCAATTTACAGCCCGCCCATCAGCGTAGCAAGGCTCCCATGTCTCCATGGCCTGTCCTGCATTTCTGGTTTTTACACTTTTTTCAGCATGGCCCTTTTGACCGATGGCAAGCGAGACTTCTCTGTAGCGCTGATTTGCCTTTCCGGCTTGCCTGGTTGGCCAAAAAGGGCGTATGCGTTTTTTCCTGAATATATTCAGGAAAAAACGCATACGCCCTTTTTGGCCAAGGGCATCGTTGTCAACGCTTTGCCGCTTTTCCTGTGCTTTCAAGGCGAGTCGAGTCTGCCTCCTGAAACCTGTTTCCTGCAATTCTGCCTTGCTTTCAAATCCTCCTCGTTGCCTTCCCTCAATATATTTGTGGACGAGAGTTATCATTTATAAGTCTGCAGGTTTGTGGGTTGCAGTGCCCCTGAGCTCCATTTGGCAACTCGCTTTTTTGGGAGCTGGCCGCCAGAGCGCAGGATTGCTTCAGGCCCTATTCTGGTTCCGGGGGGCAGGCTGAGCCTGTGGTTCATTCTTCTTCCTGATGGGAAAATAGAGTGACCTGTGCCTGTCCCAACACCTAGAGCTAGTCTCTCATTGGTTCCCCCTCTTCCCGTTCATCCTCAGGCCAAATTGCGACCTGTCCGAAACAGGAGGTTAAAGGTGCTGATTCTCCAAGTAGGGAGATTGTTAGTAGAGCGGCTGGAATGGCGAACCCGAGCACAAGGAGAGGAGGAATGAGGTGCGTTTGAGAAACCTTTCCCGATCACACGGTGTACCATCTTCTGGGTTTCCCACGCATGTTTTCGATGTAGGAAGATGCCCTGGAACCTGGAGATTTGGGACCCACGGCATGGGTCCCACGCAGTATGACTTTAAAGGGTCTGCGTTTGCTCACCCAAGCTCACCAATCCTCTCAGCCCCAAGAGTGTCCAGCCTTATGTCTCATCCAGCTGTGGGTCTAGATATGGTCAATCCAGGTTGCATCAGAGCCCCTGAGCGGATTTTGTAAGCATTTCTCTCTCTTTCACTGTCTTTGTTCTATGGGGTTTTTTTTTTTTAAAGTAATCTATTTTTATAATGGGGTTTAGCTGCTTTTCACTGCTGTGTTTATGCCGCTTTACACCCTCTTGATTCCCTTCCAGAGAGAGATCAATACATAGGTTTTAAGACTCTTACTAGTCAGATATATTCTTGGGCGGTGAATAGGGGCTGTTGAGTCCAGTTCACTGAGCAGGGAGTAGGTCTTGTCTATTACATATTTGGCTTGTGGAACGGTAGCTGAGCTAATTTCAAACCCTTGTTTTATGCATCACCCCACCTCACCTTTCCCGTTAAGCAGCCATAGTGTGTTTTCTAAATGTGTGACTCTGTTCTGTTTTGTAATTCAGTTCAAGTGTAGCGATTTTGACATTCCCTCTATAAGTGATGTCTTAGGATAAGTGTCTTTTTCTCTGTGACTTATTTCACTGAGGGTCATCGTACCTAAATCCACTCATCCTGCTGCTACTAGCCTTATGACATTGATTTCATGGCTGAGTGATATTCCATTGTGCCTAAGTACCACAACTTCTTTATCCATTTTTCGCTTTCCTGGGCTATTGAAGGTGTACCGAAGTGGAGGTTCTTGGAAACAGAGCAGCCCTAAACTTTGGGGTGCCTGTGTCTTGTTGATTTTTAGGTTTCCCGATGTATACGCCCGTGAGGGGAAGTGCCCTATGCTCTCTAAGCTGTGCTTATTACATGTTTCAGGACACACCGTACACTTCTCCAGAGTGGCTGCTGGCAATTTACAGCCCGCCCATCAGCGTAGCAAGGCTCCCATGTCTCCATGGCCTGTCCTGCATTTCTGGTTTTTACACTTTTTTCAGCATGGCCCTTTTGACCGATGGCAAGCGAGACTTCTCTGTAGCGCTGATTTGCCTTTCCGGCTTGCCTGGTTGGCCAAAAAGGGCGTATGCGTTTTTTCCTGAATATATTCAGGAAAAAACGCATACGCCCTTTTTGGCCAAGGGCATCGTTGTCAACGCTTTGCCGCTTTTCCTGTGCTTTCAAGGCGAGTCGAGTCTGCCTCCTGAAACCTGTTTCCTGCAATTCTGCCTTGCTTTCAAATCCTCCTCGTTGCCTTCCCTCAATATATTTGTGGACGAGAGTTATCATTTATAAGTCTGCAGGTTTGTGGGTTGCAGTGCCCCTGAGCTCCATTTGGCAACTCGCTTTTTTGGGAGCTGGCCGCCAGAGCGCAGGATTGCTTCAGGCCCTATTCTGGTTCCGGGGGGCAGGCTGAGCCTGTGGTTCATTCTTCTTCCTGATGGGAAAATAGAGTGACCTGTGCCTGTCCCAACACCTAGAGCTAGTCTCTCATTGGTTCCCCCTCTTCCCGTTCATCCTCAGGCCAAATTGCGACCTGTCCGAAACAGGAGGTTAAAGGTGCTGATTCTCCAAGTAGGGAGATTGTTAGTAGAGCGGCTGGAATGGCGAACCCGAGCACAAGGAGAGGAGGAATGAGGTGCGTTTGAGAAACCTTTCCCGATCACACGGTGTACCATCTTCTGGGTTTCCCACGCATGTTTTCGATGTAGGAAGATGCCCTGGAACCTGGAGATTTGGGACCCACGGCATGGGTCCCACGCAGTATGACTTTAAAGGGTCTGCGTTTGCTCACCCAAGCTCACCAATCCTCTCAGCCCCAAGAGTGCCCAGCCTTATGTCTCATCCAGCTGTGGGTCTAGATATGGTCAATCCAGGTTGCATCAGAGCCCCTGAGCGGATTTTGTAAGCATTTCTCTCTCTTTCACTGTCTTTGTTCTATGGGGTTTTTTTTTTTTAAAGTAATCTATTTTTATAATGGGGTTTAGCTGCTTTTCACTGCTGTGTTTATGCCGCTTTACACCCTCTTGATTCCCTTCCAGAGAGAGATCAATACGTAGGTTTTAAGACTCTTACTAGTCAGATATATTCTTGGGCGGTGAATAGGGGCTGTTGAGTCCAGTTCACTGAGCAGGGAGTAGGTCTTGTCTATTACATATTTGGCTTGTGGAACGGTAGCTGAGCTAATTTCAAACCCTTGTTTTATGCATCACCCCACCTCACCTTTCCCGTTAAGCAGCCATAGTGTGTTTTCTAAATGTGTGACTCTGTTCTGTTTTGTAATTCAGTTCAAGTGTAGCGATTTTGACATTCCCTCTATAAGTGATGTCTTAGGATAAGTGTCTTTTTCTCTGTGACTTATTTCACTGAGGGTCATCGTACCTAAATCCACTCATCCTGCTGCTACTAGCCTTATGACATTGATTTCATGGCTGAGTGATATTCCATTGTGCCTAAGTACCACAACTTCTTTATCCATTTTTCGCTTTCCTGGGCTATTGAAGGTGTACCGAAGTGGAGGTTCTTGGAAACAGAGCAGCCCTAAACTTTGGGGTGCCTGTGTCTTGTTGATTTTTAGGTTTCCCGATGTATACGCCCGTGAGGGGAAGTGCCCTATGCTCTCTAAGCTGTGCTTATTACATGTTTCAGGACACACCGTACACTTCTCCAGAGTGGCTGCTGGCAATTTACAGCCCGCCCATCAGCGTAGCAAGGCTCCCATGTCTCCATGGCCTGTCCTGCATTTCTGGTTTTTACACTTTTTTCAGCATGGCCCTTTTGACCGATGGCAAGCGAGACTTCTCTGTAGCGCTGATTTGCCTTTCCGGCTTGCCTGGTTGGCCAAAAAGGGCGTATGCGTTTTTTCCTGAATATATTCAGGAAAAAACGCATACGCCCTTTTTGGCCAAGGGCATCGTTGTCAACGCTTTGCCGCTTTTCCTGTGCTTTCAAGGCGAGTCGAGTCTGCCTCCTGAAACCTGTTTCCTGCAATTCTGCCTTGCTTTCAAATCCTCCTCGTTGCCTTCCCTCAATATATTTGTGGACGAGAGTTATCATTTATAAGTCTGCAGGTTTGTGGGTTGCAGTGCCCCTGAGCTCCATTTGGCAACTCGCTTTTTTGGGAGCTGGCCGCCAGAGCGCAGGATTGCTTCAGGCCCTATTCTGGTTCCGGGGGGCAGGCTGAGCCTGTGGTTCATTCTTCTTCCTGATGGGAAAATAGAGTGACCTGTGCCTGTCCCAACACCTAGAGCTAGTCTCTCATTGGTTCCCCCTCTTCCCGTTCATCCTCAGGCCAAATTGCGACCTGTCCGAAACAGGAGGTTAAAGGTGCTGATTCTCCAAGTAGGGAGATTGTTAGTAGAGCGGCTGGAATGGCGAACCCGAGCACAAGGAGAGGAGGAATGAGGTGCGTTTGAGAAACCTTTCCCGATCACACGGTGTACCATCTTCTGGGTTTCCCACGCATGTTTTCGATGTAGGAAGATGCCCTGGAACCTGGAGATTTGGGACCCACGGCATGGGTCCCACGCAGTATGACTTTAAAGGGTCTGCGTTTGCTCACCCAAGCTCACCAATCCTCTCAGCCCCAAGAGTGCCCAGCCTTATGTCTCATCCAGCTGTGGGTCTAGATATGGTCAATCCAGGTTGCATCAGAGCCCCTGAGCGGATTTTGTAAGCATTTCTCTCTCTTTCACTGTCTTTGTTCTATGGGGTTTTTTTTTTTTTAAAGTAATCTATTTTTATAATGGGGTTTAGCTGCTTTTCACTGCTGTGTTTATGCCGCTTTACACCCTCTTGATTCCCTTCCAGAGAGAGATCAATACGTAGGTTTTAAGACTCTTACTAGTCAGATATATTCTTGGGCGGTGAATAGGGGCTGTTGAGTCCAGTTCACTGAGCAGGGAGTAGGTCTTGTCTATTACATATTTGGCTTGTGGAACGGTAGCTGAGCTAATTTCAAACCCTTGTTTTATGCATCACCCCACCTCACCTTTCCCGTTAAGCAGCCATAGTGTGTTTTCTAAATGTGTGACTCTGTTCTGTTTTGTAATTCAGTTCAAGTGTAGCGATTTTGACATTCCCTCTATAAGTGATGTCTTAGGATAAGTGTCTTTTTCTCTGTGACTTATTTCACTGAGGGTCATCGTACCTAAATCCACTCATCCTGCTGCTACTAGCCTTATGACATTGATTTCATGGCTGAGTGATATTCCATTGTGCCTAAGTACCACAACTTCTTTATCCATTTTTCGCTTTCCTGGGCTATTGAAGGTGTACCGAAGTGGAGGTTCTTGGAAACAGAGCAGCCCTAAACTTTGGGGTGCCTGTGTCTTGTTGATTTTTAGGTTTCCCGATGTATACGCCCGTGAGTGGAAGTGCCCTATGCTCTCTAAGCTGTGCTTATTACATGTTTCAGGACACACCGTACACTTCTCCAGAGTGGCTGCTGGCAATTTACAGCCCGCCCATCAGCGTAGCAAGGCTCCCATGTCTCCATGGCCTGTCCTGCATTTCTGGTTTTTACACTTTTTTCAGCATGGCCCTTTTGACCGATGGCAAGCGAGACTTCTCTGTAGCGCTGATTTGCCTTTCCGGCTTGCCTGGTTGGCCAAAAAGGGCGTATGCGTTTTTTCCTGAATATATTCAGGAAAAAACGCATACGCCCTTTTTGGCCAAGGGCATCGTTGTCAACGCTTTGCCGCTTTTCCTGTGCTTTCAAGGCGAGTCGAGTCTGCCTCCTGAAACCTGTTTCCTGCAATTCTGCCTTGCTTTCAAATCCTCCTCGTTGCCTTCCCTCAATATATTTGTGGACGAGAGTTATCATTTATAAGTCTGCAGGTTTGTGGGTTGCAGTGCCCCTGAGCTCCATTTGTCAACTCGCTTTTTTGGGAGCTGGCCGCCAGAGCGCAGGATTGCTTCAGGCCCTATTCTGGTTCCGGGGGGCAGGCTGAGCCTGTGGTTCATTCTTCTTCCTGATGGGAAAATAGAGTGACCTGTGCCTGTCCCAACACCTAGAGCTAGTCTCTCATTGGTTCCCCCTCTTCCCGTTCATCCTCAGGCCAAATTGCGACCTGTCCGAAACAGGAGGTTAAAGGTGCTGATTCTCCAAGTAGGGAGATTGTTAGTAGAGCGGCTGGAATGGCGAACCCGAGCACAAGGAGAGGAGGAATGAGGTGCGTTTGAGAAACCTTTCCCGATCACACGGTGTACCATCTTCTGGGTTTCCCACGCATGTTTTCGATGTAGGAAGATGCCCTGGAACCTGGAGATTTGGGACCCACGGCATGGGTCCCACGCAGTATGACTTTAAAGGGTCTGCGTTTGCTCACCCAAGCTCACCAATCCTCTCAGCCCCAAGAGTGTCCAGCCTTATGTCTCATCCAGCTGTGGGTCTAGATATGGTCAATCCAGGTTGCATCAGAGCCCCTGAGCGGATTTTGTAAGCATTTCTCTCTCTTTCACTGTCTTTGTTTTATGGGGTTTTTTTTTTTTTAAAGTAATCTATTTTTATAATGGGGTTTAGCTGCTTTTCACTGCTGTGTTTATGCCGCTTTACACCCTCTTGATTCCCTTCCAGAGAGAGATCAATACGTAGGTTTTAAGACTCTTACTAGTCAGATATATTCTTGGGCGGTGAATAGGGGCTGTTGAGTCCAGTTCACTGAGCAGGGAGTAGGTCTTGTCTATTACATATTTGGCTTGTGGAACGGTAGCTGAGCTAATTTCAAACCCTTGTTTTATGCATCACCCCACCTCACCTTTCCCGTTAAGCAGCCATAGTGTGTTTTCTAAATGTGTGACTCTGTTCTGTTTTGTAATTCAGTTCAAGTGTAGCGATTTTGACATTCCCTCTATAAGTGATGTCTTAGGATAAGTGTCTTTTTCTCTGTGACTTATTTCACTGAGGGTCATCGTACCTAAATCCACTCATCCTGCTGCTACTAGCCTTATGACATTGATTTCATGGCTGAGTGATATTCCATTGTGCCTAAGTACCACAACTTCTTTATCCATTTTTCGCTTTCCTGGGCTATTGAAGGTGTACCGAAGTGGAGGTTCTTGGAAACAGAGCAGCCCTAAACTTTGGGGTGCCTGTGTCTTGTTGATTTTTAGGTTTCCCGATGTATACGCCCATGAGGGGAAGTGCCCTATGCTCTCTAAGCTGTGCTTATTACATGTTTCAGGACACACCGTACACTTCTCCAGAGTGGCTGCTGGCAATTTACAGCCCGCCCATCAGCGTAGCAAGGCTCCCATGTCTCCATGGCCTGTCCTGCATTTCTGGTTTTTACACTTTTTTCAGCATGGCCCTTTTGACCGATGGCAAGCGAGACTTCTCTGTAGCGCTGATTTGCCTTTCCGGCTTGCCTGGTTGGCCAAAAAGGGCGTATGCGTTTTTTCCTGAATGTATTCAGGAAAAAACGCATACGCCCTTTTTGGCCAAGGGCATCGTTGTCAACGCTTTGCCGCTTTTCCTGTGCTTTCAAGGCGAGTCGAGTCTGCCTCCTGAAACCTGTTTCCTGCAATTCTGCCTTGCTTTCAAATCCTCCTCGTTGCCTTCCCTCAATATATTTGTGGACGAGTGTTATCATTTATAAGTCTGCAGGTTTGTGGGTTGCAGTGCCCCTGAGCTCCATTTGGCAACTCGCTTTTTTGGGAGCTGGCCGCCAGAGCGCAGGATTGCTTCAGGCCCTATTCTGGTTCCGGGGGGCAGGCTGAGCCTGTGGTTCATTCTTCTTCCTGATGGGAAAATAGAGTGACCTGTGCCTGTCCCAACACCTAGAGCTAGTCTCTCATTGGTTCCCCCTCTTCCCGTTCATCCTCAGGCCAAATTGCGACCTGTCCGAAACAGGAGGTTAAAGGTGCTGATTCTCCAAGTAGGGAGATTGTTAGTAGAGCGGCTGGAATGGCGAACCCGAGCACAAGGAGAGGAGGAATGAGGTGCGTTTGAGAAACCTTTCCCGATCACACGGTGTACCATCTTCTGGGTTTCCCACGCATGTTTTCGATGTAGGAAGATGCCCTGGAACCTGGAGATTTGGGACCCACGGCATGGGTACCACGCAGTATGACTTTAAAGGGTCTGCGTTTGCTCACCCAAGCTCACCAATCCTCTCAGCCCCAAGAGTGTCCAGCCTTATGTCTCATCCAGCTGTGGGTCTAGATATGGTCAATCCAGGTTGCATCAGAGCCCCTGAGCGGATTTTGTAAGCATTTCTCTCTCTTTCACTGTCTTTGTTTTATGGGGTTTTTTTTTTTTTAAAGTAATCTATTTTTATAATGGGGTTTAGCTGCTTTTCACTGCTGTGTTTATGCCGCTTTACACCCTCTTGATTCCCTTCCAGAGAGAGATCAATACGTAGGTTTTAAGACTCTTACTAGTCAGATATATTCTTGGGCGGTGAATAGGGGCTGTTGAGTCCAGTTCACTGAGCAGGGAGTAGGTCTTGTCTATTACATATTTGGCTTGTGGAACGGTAGCTGAGCTAATTTCAAACCCTTGTTTTATGCATCACCCCACCTCACCTTTCCCGTTAAGCAGCCATAGTGTGTTTTCTAAATGTGTGACTCTGTTCTGTTTTGTAATTCAGTTCAAGTGTAGCGATTTTGACATTCCCTCTATAAGTGATGTCTTAGGATAAGTGTCTTTTTCTCTGTGACTTATTTCACTGAGGGTCATCGTACCTAAATCCACTCATCCTGCTGCTACTAGCCTTATGACATTGATTTCATGGCTGAGTGATATTCCATTGTGCCTAAGTACCACAACTTCTTTATCCATTTTTCGCTTTCCTGGGCTATTGAAGGTGTACCGAAGTGGAGGTTCTTGGAAACAGAGCAGCCCTAAACTTTGGGGTGCCTGTGTCTTGTTGATTTTTAGGTTTCCCGATGTATACGCCCATGAGGGGAAGTGCCCTATGCTCTCTAAGCTGTGCTTATTACATGTTTCAGGACACACCGTACACTTCTCCAGAGTGGCTGCTGGCAATTTACAGCCCGCCCATCAGCGTAGCAAGGCTCCCATGTCTCCATGGCCTGTCCTGCATTTCTGGTTTTTACACTTTTTTCAGCATGGCCCTTTTGACCGATGGCAAGCGAGACTTCTCTGTAGCGCTGATTTGCCTTTCCGGCTTGCCTGGTTGGCCAAAAAGGGCGTATGCGTTTTTTCCTGAATGTATTCAGGAAAAAACGCATACGCCCTTTTTGGCCAAGGGCATCGTTGTCAACGCTTTGCCGCTTTTCCTGTGCTTTCAAGGCGAGTCGAGTCTGCCTCCTGAAACCTGTTTCCTGCAATTCTGCCTTGCTTTCAAATCCTCCTCGTTGCCTTCCCTCAATATATTTGTGGACGAGAGTTATCATTTATAAGTCTGCAGGTTTGTGGGTTGCAGTGCCCCTGAGCTCCATTTGTCAACTCGCTTTTTTGGGAGCTGGCCGCCAGAGCGCAGGATTGCTTCAGGCCCTATTCTGGTTCCGGGGGGCAGGCTGAGCCTGTGGTTCATTCTTCTTCCTGATGGGAAAATAGAGTGACCTGTGCCTGTCCCAACACCTAGAGCTAGTCTCTCATTGGTTCCCCCTCTTCCCGTTCATCCTCAGGCCAAATTGCGACCTGTCCGAAACAGGAGGTTAAAGGTGCTGATTCTCCAAGTAGGGAGATTGTTAGTAGAGCGGCTGGAATGGCGAACCCGAGCACAAGGAGAGGAGGAATGAGGTGCGTTTGAGAAACCTTTCCCGATCACACGGTGTACCATCTTCTGGGTTTCCCACGCATGTTTTCGATGTAGGAAGATGCCCTGGAACCTGGAGATTTGGGACCCACGGCATGGGTCCCACGCAGTATGACTTTAAAGGGTCTGCGTTTGCTCACCCAAGCTCACCAATCCTCTCAGCCCCAAGAGTGTCCAGCCTTATGTCTCATCCAGCTGTGGGTCTAGATATGGTCAATCCAGGTTGCATCAGAGCCCCTGAGCGGATTTTGTAAGCATTTCTCTCTCTTTCACTGTCTTTGTTTTATGGGGTTTTTTTTTTTTTAAAGTAATCTATTTTTATAATGGGGTTTAGCTGCTTTTCACTGCTGTGTTTATGCCGCTTTACACCCTCTTGATTCCCTTCCAGAGAGAGATCAATACGTAGGTTTTAAGACTCTTACTAGTCAGATATATTCTTGGGCGGTGAATAGGGGCTGTTGAGTCCAGTTCACTGAGCAGGGAGTAGGTCTTGTCTATTACATATTTGGCTTGTGGAACGGTAGCTGAGCTAATTTCAAACCCTTGTTTTATGCATCACCCCACCTCACCTTTCCCGTTAAGCAGCCATAGTGTGTTTTCTAAATGTGTGACTCTGTTCTGTTTTGTAATTCAGTTCAAGTGTAGCGATTTTGACATTCCCTCTATAAGTGATGTCTTAGGATAAGTGTCTTTTTCTCTGTGACTTATTTCACTGAGGGTCATCGTACCTAAATCCACTCATCCTGCTGCTACTAGCCTTATGACATTGATTTCATGGCTGAGTGATATTCCATTGTGCCTAAGTACCACAACTTCTTTATCCATTTTTCGCTTTCCTGGGCTATTGAAGGTGTACCGAAGTGGAGGTTCTTGGAAACAGAGCAGCCCTAAACTTTGGGGTGCCTGTGTCTTGTTGATTTTTAGGTTTCCCGATGTATACGCCCGTGAGGGGAAGTGCCCTATGCTCTCTAAGCTGTGCTTATTACATGTTTCAGGACACACCGTACACTTCTCCAGAGTGGCTGCTGGCAATTTACAGCCCGCCCATCAGCGTAGCAAGGCTCCCATGTCTCCATGGCCTGTCCTGCATTTCTGGTTTTTACACTTTTTTCAGCATGGCCCTTTTGACCGATGGCAAGCGAGACTTCTCTGTAGCGCTGATTTGCCTTTCCGGCTTGCCTGGTTGGCCAAAAAGGGCGTATGCGTTTTTTCCTGAATATATTCAGGAAAAAACGCATACGCCCTTTTTGGCCAAGGGCATCGTTGTCAACGCTTTGCCGCTTTTCCTGTGCTTTCAAGGCGAGTCGAGTCTGCCTCCTGAAACCTGTTTCCTGCAATTCTGCCTTGCTTTCAAATCCTCCTCGTTGCCTTCCCTCAATATATTTGTGGACGAGAGTTATCATTTATAAGTCTGCAGGTTTGTGGGTTGCAGTGCCCCTGAGCTCCATTTGTCAACTCGCTTTTTTGGGAGCTGGCCGCCAGAGCGCAGGATTGCTTCAGGCCCTATTCTGGTTCCGGGGGGCAGGCTGAGCCTGTGGTTCATTCTTCTTCCTGATGGGAAAATAGAGTGACCTGTGCCTGTCCCAACACCTAGAGCTAGTCTCTCATTGGTTCCCCCTCTTCCCGTTCATCCTCAGGCCAAATTGCGACCTGTCCGAAACAGGAGGTTAAAGGTGCTGATTCTCCAAGTAGGGAGATTGTTAGTAGAGCGGCTGGAATGGCGAACCCGAGCACAAGGAGAGGAGGAATGAGGTGCGTTTGAGAAACCTTTCCCGATCACACGGTGTACCATCTTCTGGGTTTCCCACGCATGTTTTCGATGTAGGAAGATGCCCTGGAACCTGGAGATTTGGGACCCACGGCATGGGTCCCACGCAGTATGACTTTAAAGGGTCTGCGTTTGCTCACCCAAGCTCACCAATCCTCTCAGCCCCAAGAGTGTCCAGCCTTATGTCTCATCCAGCTGTGGGTCTAGATATGGTCAATCCAGGTTGCATCAGAGCCCCTGAGCGGATTTTGTAAGCATTTCTCTCTCTTTCACTGTCTTTGTTTTATGGGGTTTTTTTTTTTTTAAAGTAATCTATTTTTATAATGGGGTTTAGCTGCTTTTCACTGCTGTGTTTATGCCGCTTTACACCCTCTTGATTCCCTTCCAGAGAGAGATCAATACGTAGGTTTTAAGACTCTTACTAGTCAGATATATTCTTGGGCGGTGAATAGGGGCTGTTGAGTCCAGTTCACTGAGCAGGGAGTAGGTCTTGTCTATTACATATTTGGCTTGTGGAACGGTAGCTGAGCTAATTTCAAACCCTTGTTTTATGCATCACCCCACCTCACCTTTCCCGTTAAGCAGCCATAGTGTGTTTTCTAAATGTGTGACTCTGTTCTGTTTTGTAATTCAGTTCAAGTGTAGCGATTTTGACATTCCCTCTATAAGTGATGTCTTAGGATAAGTGTCTTTTTCTCTGTGACTTATTTCACTGAGGGTCATCGTACCTAAATCCACTCATCCTGCTGCTACTAGCCTTATGACATTGATTTCATGGCTGAGTGATATTCCATTGTGCCTAAGTACCACAACTTCTTTATCCATTTTTCGCTTTCCTGGGCTATTGAAGGTGTACCGAAGTGGAGGTTCTTGGAAACAGAGCAGCCCTAAACTTTGGGGTGCCTGTGTCTTGTTGATTTTTAGGTTTCCCGATGTATACGCCCGTGAGTGGAAGTGCCCTATGCTCTCTAAGCTGTGCTTATTACATGTTTCAGGACACACCGTACACTTCTCCAGAGTGGCTGCTGGCAATTTACAGCCCGCCCATCAGCGTAGCAAGGCTCCCATGTCTCCATGGCCTGTCCTGCATTTCTGGTTTTTACACTTTTTTCAGCATGGCCCTTTTGACCGATGGCAAGCGAGACTTCTCTGTAGCGCTGATTTGCCTTTCCGGCTTGCCTGGTTGGCCAAAAAGGGCGTATGCGTTTTTTCCTGAATATATTCAGGAAAAAACGCATACGCCCTTTTTGGCCAAGGGCATCGTTGTCAACGCTTTGCCGCTTTTCCTGTGCTTTCAAGGCGAGTCGAGTCTGCCTCCTGAAACCTGTTTCCTGCAATTCTGCCTTGCTTTCAAATCCTCCTCGTTGCCTTCCCTCAATATATTTGTGGACGAGAGTTATCATTTATAAGTCTGCCGGTTTGTGAGTTGCAGTGCCCCTGAGCTCCATTTGGCAACTCGCTTTTTTGGGAGCTGGCCGCCAGAGCGCAGGATTGCTTCAGGCCCTATTCTGGTTCCGGGGGGCAGGCTGAGCCTGTGGTTCATTCTTCTTCCTGATGGGAAAATAGAGTGACCTGTGCCTGTCCCAACACCTAGAGCTAGTCTCTCATTGGTTCCCCCTCTTCCCGTTCATCCTCAGGCCAAATTGCGACCTGTCCGAAACAGGAGGTTAAAGGTGCTGATTCTCCAAGTAGGGAGATTGTTAGTAGAGCGGCTGGAATGGCGAACCCGAGCACAAGGAGAGGAGGAATGAGGTGCGTTTGAGAAACCTTTCCCGATCACACGGTGTACCATCTTCTGGGTTTCCCACGCATGTTTTCGATGTAGGAAGATGCCCTGGAACCTGGAGATTTGGGACCCACGGCATGGGTCCCACGCAGTATGACTTTAAAGGGTCTGCGTTTGCTCACCCAAGCTCACCAATCCTCTCAGCCCCAAGAGTGCCCAGCCTTATGTCTCATCCAGCTGTGGGTCTAGATATGGTCAATCCAGGTTGCATCAGAGCCCCTGAGCGGATTTTGTAAGCATTTCTCTCTCTTTCACTGTCTTTGTTCTATGGGGTTTTTTTTTTTTAAAGTAATCTATTTTTATAATGGGGTTTAGCTGCTTTTCACTGCTGTGTTTATGCCGCTTTACACCCTCTTGATTCCCTTCCAGAGAGAGATCAATACGTAGGTTTTAAGACTCTTACTAGTCAGGTATATTCTTGGGCGGTGAATAGGGGCTGTTGAGTCCAGTTCACTGAGCAGGGAGTAGGTCTTGTCTATTACATATTTGGCTTGTGGAACGGTAGCTGAGCTAATTTCAAACCCTTGTTTTATGCATCACCCCACCTCACCTTTCCCGTTAAGCAGCCATAGTGTGTTTTCTAAATGTGTGACTCTGTTCTGTTTTGTAATTCAGTTCAAGTGTAGCGATTTTGACATTCCCTCTATAAGTGATGTCTTAGGATAAGTGTCTTTTTCTCTGTGACTTATTTCACTGAGGGTCATCGTACCTAAATCCACTCATCCTGCTGCTACTAGCCTTATGACATTGATTTCATGGCTGAGTGATATTCCATTGTGCCTAAGTACCACAACTTCTTTATCCATTTTTCGCTTTCCTGGGCTATTGAAGGTGTACCGAAGTGGAGGTTCTTGGAAACAGAGCAGCCCTAAACTTTGGGGTGCCTGTGTCTTGTTGATTTTTAGGTTTCCCGATGTATACGCCCGTGAGTGGAAGTGCCCTATGCTCTCTAAGCTGTGCTTATTACATGTTTCAGGACACACCGTACACTTCTCCAGAGTGGCTGCTGGCAATTTACAGCCCGCCCATCAGCGTAGCAAGGCTCCCATGTCTCCATGGCCTGTCCTGCATTTCTGGTTTTTACACTTTTTTCAGCATGGCCCTTTTGACCGATGGCAAGCGAGACTTCTCTGTAGCGCTGATTTGCCTTTCCGGCTTGCCTGGTTGGCCAAAAAGGGCGTATGCGTTTTTTCCTGAATATATTCAGGAAAAAACGCATACGCCCTTTTTGGCCAAGGGCATCGTTGTCAACGCTTTGCCGCTTTTCCTGTGCTTTCAAGGCGAGTCGAGTCTGCCTCCTGAAACCTGTTTCCTGCAATTCTGCCTTGCTTTCAAATCCTCCTCGTTGCCTTCCCTCAATATATTTGTGGACGAGAGTTATCATTTATAAGTCTGCAGGTTTGTGAGTTGCAGTGCCCCTGAGCTCCATTTGGCAACTCGCTTTTTTGGGAGCTGGCCGCCAGAGCGCAGGATTGCTTCAGGCCCTATTCTGGTTCCGGGGGGCAGGCTGAGCCTGTGGTTCATTCTTCTTCCTGATGGGAAAATAGAGTGACCTGTGCCTGTCCCAACACCTAGAGCTAGTCTCTCATTGGTTCCCCCTCTTCCCGTTCATCCTCAGGCCAAATTGCGACCTGTCCGAAACAGGAGGTTAAAGGTGCTGATTCTCCAAGTAGGGAGATTGTTAGTAGAGCGGCTGGAATGGCGAACCCGAGCACAAGGAGAGGAGGAATGAGGTGCGTTTGAGAAACCTTTCCCGATCACACGGTGTACCATCTTCTGGGTTTCCCACGCATGTTTTCGATGTAGGAAGATGCCCTGGAACCTGGAGATTTGGGACCCACGGCATGGGTCCCACGCAGTATGACTTTAAAGGGTCTGCGTTTGCTCACCCAAGCTCACCAATCCTCTCAGCCCCAAGAGTGCCCAGCCTTATGTCTCATCCAGCTGTGGGTCTAGATATGGTCAATCCAGGTTGCATCAGAGCCCCTGAGCGGATTTTGTAAGCATTTCTCTCTCTTTCACTGTCTTTGTTTTATGGGGGTTTTTTTTTTAAAGTAATCTATTTTTATAATGGGGTTTAGCTGCTTTTCACTGCTGTGTTTATGCCGCTTTACACCCTCTTGATTCCCTTCCAGAGAGAGATCAATACGTAGGTTTTAAGACTCTTACTAGTCAGGTATATTCTTGGGCGGTGAATAGGGGCTGTTGAGTCCAGTTCACTGAGCAGGGAGTAGGTCTTGTCTATTACATATTTGGCTTGTGGAACGGTAGCTGAGCTAATTTCAAACCCTTGTTTTATGCATCACCCCACCTCACCTTTCCCGTTAAGCAGCCATAGTGTGTTTTCTAAATGTGTGACTCTGTTCTGTTTTGTAATTCAGTTCAAGTGTAGCGATTTTGACATTCCCTCTATAAGTGATGTCTTAGGATAAGTGTCTTTTTCTCTGTGACTTATTTCACTGAGGGTCATCGTACCTAAATCCACTCATCCTGCTGCTACTAGCCTTATGACATTGATTTCATGGCTGAGTGATATTCCATTGTGCCTAAGTACCACAACTTCTTTATCCATTTTTCGCTTTCCTGGGATATTGAAGGTGTAGCGAAGTGGAGGTTCTTGGAAACAGAGCAGCCCTAAACTTTGGGGTGCCTGTGTCTTGTTGATTTTTAGGTTTCCCGATGTATACGCCCGTGAGTGGAAGTGCCCTATGCTCTCTAAGCTGTGCTTATTACATGTTTCAGGACACACCGTACACTTCTCCAGAGTGGCTGCTGGCAATTTACAGCCCGCCCATCAGCGTAGCAAGGCTCCCATGTCTCCATGGCCTGTCCTGCATTTCTGGTTTTTACACTTTTTTCAGCATGGCCCTTTTGACCGATGGCAAGCGAGACTTCTCTGTAGCGCTGATTTGCCTTTCCGGCTTGCCTGGTTGGCCAAAAAGGGCGTATGCGTTTTTTCCTGAATATATTCAGGAAAAAACGCATACGCCCTTTTTGGCCAAGGGCATCGTTGTCAACGCTTTGCCGCTTTTCCTGTGCTTTCAAGGCGAGTCGAGTCTGCCTCCTGAAACCTGTTTCCTGCAATTCTGCCTTGCTTTCAAATCCTCCTCGTTGCCTTCCCTCAATATATTTGTGGACGAGAGTTATCATTTATAAGTCTGCAGGTTTGTGAGTTGCAGTGCCCCTGAGCTCCATTTGGCAACTCGCTTTTTTGGGAGCTGGCCGCCAGAGCGCAGGATTGCTTCAGGCCCTATTCTGGTTCCGGGGGGCAGGCTGAGCCTGTGGTTCATTCTTCTTCCTGATGGGAAAATAGAGTGACCTGTGCCTGTCCCAACACCTAGAGCTAGTCTCTCATTGGTTCCCCCTCTTCCCGTTCATCCTCAGGCCAAATTGCGACCTGTCCGAAACAGGAGGTTAAAGGTGCTGATTCTCCAAGTAGGGAGATTGTTAGTAGAGCGGCTGGAATGGCGAACCCGAGCACAAGGAGAGGAGGAATGAGGTGCGTTTGAGAAACCTTTCCCGATCACACGGTGTACCATCTTCTGGGTTTCCCACGCATGTTTTCGATGTAGGAAGATGCCCTGGAACCTGGAGATTTGGGACCCACGGCATGGGTCCCACGCAGTATGACTTTAAAGGGTCTGCGTTTGCTCACCCAAGCTCACCAATCCTCTCAGCCCCAAGAGTGCCCAGCCTTATGTCTCATCCAGCTGTGGGTCTAGATATGGTCAATCCAGGTTGCATCAGAGCCCCTGAGCGGATTTTGTAAGCATTTCTCTCTCTTTCACTGTCTTTGTTTTATGGGGGTTTTTTTTTTAAAGTAATCTATTTTTATAATGGGGTTTAGCTGCTTTTCACTGCTGTGTTTATGCCGCTTTACACCCTCTTGATTCCCTTCCAGAGAGAGATCAATACATAGGTTTTAAGACTCTTACTAGTCAGGTATATTCTTGGGCGGTGAATAGGGGCTGTTGAGTCCAGTTCACTGAGCAGGGAGTAGGTCTTGTCTATTACATATTTGGCTTGTGGAACGGTAGCTGAGCTAATTTCAAACCCTTGTTTTATGCATCACCCCACCTCACCTTTCCCGTTAAGCAGCCATAGTGTGTTTTCTAAATGTGTGACTCTGTTCTGTTTTGTAATTCAGTTCAAGTGTAGCGATTTTGACATTCCCTCTATAAGTGATGTCTTAGGATAAGTGTCTTTTTCTCTGTGACTTATTTCACTGAGGGTCATCGTACCTAAATCCACTCATCCTGCTGCTACTAGCCTTATGACATTGATTTCATGGCTGAGTGATATTCCATTGTGCCTAAGTACCACAACTTCTTTATCCATTTTTCGCTTTCCTGGGCTATTGAAGGTGTACCGAAGTGGAGGTTCTTGGAAACAGAGCAGCCCTAAACTTTGGGGTGCCTGTGTCTTGTTGATTTTTAGGTTTCCCGATGTATACGCCCGTGAGGGGAAGTGCCCTATGCTCTCTAAGCTGTGCTTATTACATGTTTCAGGACACACCGTACACTTCTCCAGAGTGGCTGCTGGCAATTTACAGCCCGCCCATCAGCGTAGCAAGGCTCCCATGTCTCCATGGCCTGTCCTGCATTTCTGGTTTTTACACTTTTTTCAGCATGGCCCTTTTGACCGATGGCAAGCGAGACTTCTCTGTAGCGCTGATTTGCCTTTCCGGCTTGCCTGGTTGGCCAAAAAGGGCGTATGCGTTTTTTCCTGAATATATTCAGGAAAAAACGCATACGCCCTTTTTGGCCAAGGGCATCGTTGTCAACGCTTTGCCGCTTTTCCTGTGCTTTCAAGGCGAGTCGAGTCTGCCTCCTGAAACCTGTTTCCTGCAATTCTGCCTTGCTTTCAAATCCTCCTCGTTGCCTTCCCTCAATATATTTGTGGACGAGAGTTATCATTTATAAGTCTGCAGGTTTGTGGGTTGCAGTGCCCCTGAGCTCCATTTGGCAACTCGCTTTTTTGGGAGCTGGCCGCCAGAGCGCAGGATTGCTTCAGGCCCTATTCTGGTTCCGGGGGGCAGGCTGAGCCTGTGGTTCATTCTTCTTCCTGATGGGAAAATAGAGTGACCTGTGCCTGTCCCAACACCTAGAGCTAGTCTCTCATTGGTTCCCCCTCTTCCCGTTCATCCTCAGGCCAAATTGCGACCTGTCCGAAACAGGAGGTTAAAGGTGCTGATTCTCCAAGTAGGGAGATTGTTAGTAGAGCGGCTGGAATGGCGAACCCGAGCACAAGGAGAGGAGGAATGAGGTGCGTTTGAGAAACCTTTCCCGATCACACGGTGTACCATCTTCTGGGTTTCCCACGCATGTTTTCGATGTAGGAAGATGCCCTGGAACCTGGAGATTTGGGACCCACGGCATGGGTCCCACGCAGTATGACTTTAAAGGGTCTGCGTTTGCTCACCCAAGCTCACCAATCCTCTCAGCCCCAAGAGTGCCCAGCCTTATGTCTCATCCAGCTGTGGGTCTAGATATGGTCAATCCAGGTTGCATCAGAGCCCCTGAGCGGATTTTGTAAGCATTTCTCTCTCTTTCACTGTCTTTGTTCTATGGGGTTTTTTTTTTTTTAAAGTAATCTATTTTTATAATGGGGTTTAGCTGCTTTTCACTGCTGTGTTTATGCCGCTTTACACCCTCTTGATTCCCTTCCAGAGAGAGATCAATACGTAGGTTTTAAGACTCTTACTAGTCAGATATATTCTTGGGCGGTGAATAGGGGCTGTTGAGTCCAGTTCACTGAGCAGGGAGTAGGTCTTGTCTATTACATATTTGGCTTGTGGAACGGTAGCTGAGCTAATTTCAAACCCTTGTTTTATGCATCACCCCACCTCACCTTTCCCGTTAAGCAGCCATAGTGTGTTTTCTAAATGTGTGACTCTGTTCTGTTTTGTAATTCAGTTCAAGTGTAGCGATTTTGACATTCCCTCTATAAGTGATGTCTTAGGATAAGTGTCTTTTTCTCTGTGACTTATTTCACTGAGGGTCATCGTACCTAAATCCACTCATCCTGCTGCTACTAGCCTTATGACATTGATTTCATGGCTGAGTGATATTCCATTGTGCCTAAGTACCACAACTTCTTTATCCATTTTTCGCTTTCCTGGGCTATTGAAGGTGTACCGAAGTGGAGGTTCTTGGAAACAGAGCAGCCCTAAACTTTGGGGTGCCTGTGTCTTGTTGATTTTTAGGTTTCCCGATGTATACGCCCGTGAGGGGAAGTGCCCTATGCTCTCTAAGCTGTGCTTATTACATGTTTCAGGACACACCGTACACTTCTCCAGAGTGGCTGCTGGCAATTTACAGCCCGCCCATCAGCGTAGCAAGGCTCCCATGTCTCCATGGCCTGTCCTGCATTTCTGGTTTTTACACTTTTTTCAGCATGGCCCTTTTGACCGATGGCAAGCGAGACTTCTCTGTAGCGCTGATTTGCCTTTCCGGCTTGCCTGGTTGGCCAAAAAGGGCGTATGCGTTTTTTCCTGAATATATTCAGGAAAAAACGCATACGCCCTTTTTGGCCAAGGGCATCGTTGTCAACGCTTTGCCGCTTTTCCTGTGCTTTCAAGGCGAGTCGAGTCTGCCTCCTGAAACCTGTTTCCTGCAATTCTGCCTTGCTTTCAAATCCTCCTCGTTGCCTTCCCTCAATATATTTGTGGACGAGAGTTATCATTTATAAGTCTGCAGGTTTGTGGGTTGCAGTGCCCCTGAGCTCCATTTGGCAACTCGCTTTTTTGGGAGCTGGCCGCCAGAGCGCAGGATTGCTTCAGGCCCTATTCTGGTTCCGGGGGGCAGGCTGAGCCTGTGGTTCATTCTTCTTCCTGATGGGAAAATAGAGTGACCTGTGCCTGTCCCAACACCTAGAGCTAGTCTCTCATTGGTTCCCCCTCTTCCCGTTCATCCTCAGGCCAAATTGCGACCTGTCCGAAACAGGAGGTTAAAGGTGCTGATTCTCCAAGTAGGGAGATTGTTAGTAGAGCGGCTGGAATGGCGAACCCGAGCACAAGGAGAGGAGGAATGAGGTGCGTTTGAGAAACCTTTCCCGATCACACGGTGTACCATCTTCTGGGTTTCCCACGCATGTTTTCGATGTAGGAAGATGCCCTGGAACCTGGAGATTTGGGACCCACGGCATGGGTCCCACGCAGTATGACTTTAAAGGGTCTGCGTTTGCTCACCCAAGCTCACCAATCCTCTCAGCCCCAAGAGTGCCCAGCCTTATGTCTCATCCAGCTGTGGGTCTAGATATGGTCAATCCAGGTTGCATCAGAGCCCCTGAGCGGATTTTGTAAGCATTTCTCTCTCTTTCACTGTCTTTGTTCTATGGGGTTTTTTTTTTTTAAAGTAATCTATTTTTATAATGGGGTTTAGCTGCTTTTCACTGCTGTGTTTATGCCGCTTTACACCCTCTTGATTCCCTTCCAGAGAGAGATCAATACGTAGGTTTTAAGACTCTTACTAGTCAGATATATTCTTGGGCGGTGAATAGGGGCTGTTGAGTCCAGTTCACTGAGCAGGGAGTAGGTCTTGTCTATTACATATTTGGCTTGTGGAACGGTAGCTGAGCTAATTTCAAACCCTTGTTTTATGCATCACCCCACCTCACCTTTCCCGTTAAGCAGCCATAGTGTGTTTTCTAAATGTGTGACTCTGTTCTGTTTTGTAATTCAGTTCAAGTGTAGCGATTTTGACATTCCCTCTATAAGTGATGTCTTAGGATAAGTGTCTTTTTCTCTGTGACTTATTTCACTGAGGGTCATCGTACCTAAATCCACTCATCCTGCTGCTACTAGCCTTATGACATTGATTTCATGGCTGAGTGATATTCCATTGTGCCTAAGTACCACAACTTCTTTATCCATTTTTCGCTTTCCTGGGCTATTGAAGGTGTACCGAAGTGGAGGTTCTTGGAAACAGAGCAGCCCTAAACTTTGGGGTGCCTGTGTCTTGTTGATTTTTAGGTTTCCCGATGTATACGCCCGTGAGGGGAAGTGCCCTATGCTCTCTAAGCTGTGCTTATTACATGTTTCAGGACACACCGTACACTTCTCCAGAGTGGCTGCTGGCAATTTACAGCCCGCCCATCAGCGTAGCAAGGCTCCCATGTCTCCATGGCCTGTCCTGCATTTCTGGTTTTTACACTTTTTTCAGCATGGCCCTTTTGACCGATGGCAAGCGAGACTTCTCTGTAGCGCTGATTTGCCTTTCCGGCTTGCCTGGTTGGCCAAAAAGGGCGTATGCGTTTTTTCCTGAATATATTCAGGAAAAAACGCATACGCCCTTTTTGGCCAAGGGCATCGTTGTCAACGCTTTGCCGCTTTTCCTGTGCTTTCAAGGCGAGTCGAGTCTGCCTCCTGAAACCTGTTTCCTGCAATTCTGCCTTGCTTTCAAATCCTCCTCGTTGCCTTCCCTCAATATATTTGTGGACGAGAGTTATCATTTATAAGTCTGCAGGTTTGTGGGTTGCAGTGCCCCTGAGCTCCATTTGGCAACTCGCTTTTTTGGGAGCTGGCCGCCAGAGCGCAGGATTGCTTCAGGCCCTATTCTGGTTCCGGGGGGCAGGCTGAGCCTGTGGTTCATTCTTCTTCCTGATGGGAAAATAGAGTGACCTGTGCCTGTCCCAACACCTAGAGCTAGTCTCTCATTGGTTCCCCCTCTTCCCGTTCATCCTCAGGCCAAATTGCGACCTGTCCGAAACAGGAGGTTAAAGGTGCTGATTCTCCAAGTAGGGAGATTGTTAGTAGAGCGGCTGGAATGGCGAACCCGAGCACAAGGAGAGGAGGAATGAGGTGCGTTTGAGAAACCTTTCCCGATCACACGGTGTACCATCTTCTGGGTTTCCCACGCATGTTTTCGATGTAGGAAGATGCCCTGGAACCTGGAGATTTGGGACCCACGGCATGGGTCCCACGCAGTATGACTTTAAAGGGTCTGCGTTTGCTCACCCAAGCTCACCAATCCTCTCAGCCCCAAGAGTGCCCAGCCTTATGTCTCATCCAGCTGTGGGTCTAGATATGGTCAATCCAGGTTGCATCAGAGCCCCTGAGCGGATTTTGTAAGCATTTCTCTCTCTTTCACTGTCTTTGTTCTATGGGGTTTTTTTTTTTTTAAAGTAATCTATTTTTATAATGGGGTTTAGCTGCTTTTCACTGCTGTGTTTATGCCGCTTTACACCCTCTTGATTCCCTTCCAGAGAGAGATCAATACGTAGGTTTTAAGACTCTTACTAGTCAGATATATTCTTGGGCGGTGAATAGGGGCTGTTGAGTCCAGTTCACTGAGCAGGGAGTAGGTCTTGTCTATTACATATTTGGCTTGTGGAACGGTAGCTGAGCTAATTTCAAACCCTTGTTTTATGCATCACCCCACCTCACCTTTCCCGTTAAGCAGCCATAGTGTGTTTTCTAAATGTGTGACTCTGTTCTGTTTTGTAATTCAGTTCAAGTGTAGCGATTTTGACATTCCCTCTATAAGTGATGTCTTAGGATAAGTGTCTTTTTCTCTGTGACTTATTTCACTGAGGGTCATCGTACCTAAATCCACTCATCCTGCTGCTACTAGCCTTATGACATTGATTTCATGGCTGAGTGATATTCCATTGTGCCTAAGTACCACAACTTCTTTATCCATTTTTCGCTTTCCTGGGCTATTGAAGGTGTACCGAAGTGGAGGTTCTTGGAAACAGAGCAGCCCTAAACTTTGGGGTGCCTGTGTCTTGTTGATTTTTAGGTTTCCCGATGTATACGCCCGTGAGTGGAAGTGCCCTATGCTCTCTAAGCTGTGCTTATTACATGTTTCAGGACACACCGTACACTTCTCCAGAGTGGCTGCTGGCAATTTACAGCCCGCCCATCAGCGTAGCAAGGCTCCCATGTCTCCATGGCCTGTCCTGCATTTCTGGTTTTTACACTTTTTTCAGCATGGCCCTTTTGACCGATGGCAAGCGAGACTTCTCTGTAGCGCTGATTTGCCTTTCCGGCTTGCCTGGTTGGCCAAAAAGGGCGTATGCGTTTTTTCCTGAATATATTCAGGAAAAAACGCATACGCCCTTTTTGGCCAAGGGCATCGTTGTCAACGCTTTGCCGCTTTTCCTGTGCTTTCAAGGCGAGTCGAGTCTGCCTCCTGAAACCTGTTTCCTGCAATTCTGCCTTGCTTTCAAATCCTCCTCGTTGCCTTCCCTCAATATATTTGTGGACGAGAGTTATCATTTATAAGTCTGCAGGTTTGTGGGTTGCAGTGCCCCTGAGCTCCATTTGTCAACTCGCTTTTTTGGGAGCTGGCCGCCAGAGCGCAGGATTGCTTCAGGCCCTATTCTGGTTCCGGGGGGCAGGCTGAGCCTGTGGTTCATTCTTCTTCCTGATGGGAAAATAGAGTGACCTGTGCCTGTCCCAACACCTAGAGCTAGTCTCTCATTGGTTCCCCCTCTTCCCGTTCATCCTCAGGCCAAATTGCGACCTGTCCGAAACAGGAGGTTAAAGGTGCTGATTCTCCAAGTAGGGAGATTGTTAGTAGAGCGGCTGGAATGGCGAACCCGAGCACAAGGAGAGGAGGAATGAGGTGCGTTTGAGAAACCTTTCCCGATCACACGGTGTACCATCTTCTGGGTTTCCCACGCATGTTTTCGATGTAGGAAGATGCCCTGGAACCTGGAGATTTGGGACCCACGGCATGGGTCCCACGCAGTATGACTTTAAAGGGTCTGCGTTTGCTCACCCAAGCTCACCAATCCTCTCAGCCCCAAGAGTGTCCAGCCTTATGTCTCATCCAGCTGTGGGTCTAGATATGGTCAATCCAGGTTGCATCAGAGCCCCTGAGCGGATTTTGTAAGCATTTCTCTCTCTTTCACTGTCTTTGTTTTATGGGGTTTTTTTTTTTTTAAAGTAATCTATTTTTATAATGGGGTTTAGCTGCTTTTCACTGCTGTGTTTATGCCGCTTTACACCCTCTTGATTCCCTTCCAGAGAGAGATCAATACGTAGGTTTTAAGACTCTTACTAGTCAGATATATTCTTGGGCGGTGAATAGGGGCTGTTGAGTCCAGTTCACTGAGCAGGGAGTAGGTCTTGTCTATTACATATTTGGCTTGTGGAACGGTAGCTGAGCTAATTTCAAACCCTTGTTTTATGCATCACCCCACCTCACCTTTCCCGTTAAGCAGCCATAGTGTGTTTTCTAAATGTGTGACTCTGTTCTGTTTTGTAATTCAGTTCAAGTGTAGCGATTTTGACATTCCCTCTATAAGTGATGTCTTAGGATAAGTGTCTTTTTCTCTGTGACTTATTTCACTGAGGGTCATCGTACCTAAATCCACTCATCCTGCTGCTACTAGCCTTATGACATTGATTTCATGGCTGAGTGATATTCCATTGTGCCTAAGTACCACAACTTCTTTATCCATTTTTCGCTTTCCTGGGCTATTGAAGGTGTACCGAAGTGGAGGTTCTTGGAAACAGAGCAGCCCTAAACTTTGGGGTGCCTGTGTCTTGTTGATTTTTAGGTTTCCCGATGTATACGCCCGTGAGTGGAAGTGCCCTATGCTCTCTAAGCTGTGCTTATTACATGTTTCAGGACACACCGTACACTTCTCCAGAGTGGCTGCTGGCAATTTACAGCCCGCCCATCAGCGTAGCAAGGCTCCCATGTCTCCATGGCCTGTCCTGCATTTCTGGTTTTTACACTTTTTTCAGCATGGCCCTTTTGACCGATGGCAAGCGAGACTTCTCTGTAGCGCTGATTTGCCTTTCCGGCTTGCCTGGTTGGCCAAAAAGGGCGTATGCGTTTTTTCCTGAATATATTCAGGAAAAAACGCATACGCCCTTTTTGGCCAAGGGCATCGTTGTCAACGCTTTGCCGCTTTTCCTGTGCTTTCAAGGCGAGTCGAGTCTGCCTCCTGAAACCTGTTTCCTGCAATTCTGCCTTGCTTTCAAATCCTCCTCGTTGCCTTCCCTCAATATATTTGTGGACGAGAGTTATCATTTATAAGTCTGCAGGTTTGTGGGTTGCAGTGCCCCTGAGCTCCATTTGTCAACTCGCTTTTTTGGGAGCTGGCCGCCAGAGCGCAGGATTGCTTCAGGCCCTATTCTGGTTCCGGGGGGCAGGCTGAGCCTGTGGTTCATTCTTCTTCCTGATGGGAAAATAGAGTGACCTGTGCCTGTCCCAACACCTAGAGCTAGTCTCTCATTGGTTCCCCCTCTTCCCGTTCATCCTCAGGCCAAATTGCGACCTGTCCGAAACAGGAGGTTAAAGGTGCTGATTCTCCAAGTAGGGAGATTGTTAGTAGAGCGGCTGGAATGGCGAACCCGAGCACAAGGAGAGGAGGAATGAGGTGCGTTTGAGAAACCTTTCCCGATCACACGGTGTACCATCTTCTGGGTTTCCCACGCATGTTTTCGATGTAGGAAGATGCCCTGGAACCTGGAGATTTGGGACCCACGGCATGGGTCCCACGCAGTATGACTTTAAAGGGTCTGCGTTTGCTCACCCAAGCTCACCAATCCTCTCAGCCCCAAGAGTGCCCAGCCTTATGTCTCATCCAGCTGTGGGTCTAGATATGGTCAATCCAGGTTGCATCAGAGCCCCTGAGCGGATTTTGTAAGCATTTCTCTCTCTTTCACTGTCTTTGTTTTATGGGGTTTTTTTTTTTTTAAAGTAATCTATTTTTATAATGGGGTTTAGCTGCTTTTCACTGCTGTGTTTATGCCGCTTTACACCCTCTTGATTCCCTTCCAGAGAGAGATCAATACGTAGGTTTTAAGACTCTTACTAGTCAGATATATTCTTGGGCGGTGAATAGGGGCTGTTGAGTCCAGTTCACTGAGCAGGGAGTAGGTCTTGTCTATTACATATTTGGCTTGTGGAACGGTAGCTGAGCTAATTTCAAACCCTTGTTTTATGCATCACCCCACCTCACCTTTCCCGTTAAGCAGCCATAGTGTGTTTTCTAAATGTGTGACTCTGTTCTGTTTTGTAATTCAGTTCAAGTGTAGCGATTTTGACATTCCCTCTATAAGTGATGTCTTAGGATAAGTGTCTTTTTCTCTGTGACTTATTTCACTGAGGGTCATCGTACCTAAATCCACTCATCCTGCTGCTACTAGCCTTATGACATTGATTTCATGGCTGAGTGATATTCCATTGTGCCTAAGTACCACAACTTCTTTATCCATTTTTCGCTTTCCTGGGCTATTGAAGGTGTACCGAAGTGGAGGTTCTTGGAAACAGAGCAGCCCTAAACTTTGGGGTGCCTGTGTCTTGTTGATTTTTAGGTTTCCCGATGTATACGCCCATGAGGGGAAGTGCCCTATGCTCTCTAAGCTGTGCTTATTACATGTTTCAGGACACACCGTACACTTCTCCAGAGTGGCTGCTGGCAATTTACAGCCCGCCCATCAGCGTAGCAAGGCTCCCATGTCTCCATGGCCTGTCCTGCATTTCTGGTTTTTACACTTTTTTCAGCATGGCCCTTTTGACCGATGGCAAGCGAGACTTCTCTGTAGCGCTGATTTGCCTTTCCGGCTTGCCTGGTTGGCCAAAAAGGGCGTATGCGTTTTTTCCTGAATATATTCAGGAAAAAACGCATACGCCCTTTTTGGCCAAGGGCATCGTTGTCAACGCTTTGCCGCTTTTCCTGTGCTTTCAAGGCGAGTCGAGTCTGCCTCCTGAAACCTGTTTCCTGCAATTCTGCCTTGCTTTCAAATCCTCCTCGTTGCCTTCCCTCAATATATTTGTGGACGAGTGTTATCATTTATAAGTCTGCAGGTTTGTGGGTTGCAGTGCCCCTGAGCTCCATTTGGCAACTCGCTTTTTTGGGAGCTGGCCGCCAGAGCGCAGGATTGCTTCAGGCCCTATTCTGGTTCCGGGGGGCAGGCTGAGCCTGTGGTTCATTCTTCTTCCTGATGGGAAAATAGAGTGACCTGTGCCTGTCCCAACACCTAGAGCTAGTCTCTCATTGGTTCCCCCTCTTCCCGTTCATCCTCAGGCCAAATTGCGACCTGTCCGAAACAGGAGGTTAAAGGTGCTGATTCTCCAAGTAGGGAGATTGTTAGTAGAGCGGCTGGAATGGCGAACCCGAGCACAAGGAGAGGAGGAATGAGGTGCGTTTGAGAAACCTTTCCCGATCACACGGTGTACCATCTTCTGGGTTTCCCACGCATGTTTTCGATGTAGGAAGATGCCCTGGAACCTGGAGATTTGGGACCCACGGCATGGGTCCCACGCAGTATGACTTTAAAGGGTCTGCGTTTGCTCACCCAAGCTCACCAATCCTCTCAGCCCCAAGAGTGTCCAGCCTTATGTCTCATCCAGCTGTGGGTCTAGATATGGTCAATCCAGGTTGCATCAGAGCCCCTGAGCGGATTTTGTAAGCATTTCTCTCTCTTTCACTGTCTTTGTTTTATGGGGTTTTTTTTTTTTTAAAGTAATCTATTTTTATAATGGGGTTTAGCTGCTTTTCACTGCTGTGTTTATGCCGCTTTACACCCTCTTGATTCCCTTCCAGAGAGAGATCAATACGTAGGTTTTAAGACTCTTACTAGTCAGATATATTCTTGGGCGGTGAATAGGGGCTGTTGAGTCCAGTTCACTGAGCAGGGAGTAGGTCTTGTCTATTACATATTTGGCTTGTGGAACGGTAGCTGAGCTAATTTCAAACCCTTGTTTTATGCATCACCCCACCTCACCTTTCCCGTTAAGCAGCCATAGTGTGTTTTCTAAATGTGTGACTCTGTTCTGTTTTGTAATTCAGTTCAAGTGTAGCGATTTTGACATTCCCTCTATAAGTGATGTCTTAGGATAAGTGTCTTTTTCTCTGTGACTTATTTCACTGAGGGTCATCGTACCTAAATCCACTCATCCTGCTGCTACTAGCCTTATGACATTGATTTCATGGCTGAGTGATATTCCATTGTGCCTAAGTACCACAACTTCTTTATCCATTTTTCGCTTTCCTGGGCTATTGAAGGTGTACCGAAGTGGAGGTTCTTGGAAACAGAGCAGCCCTAAACTTTGGGGTGCCTGTGTCTTGTTGATTTTTAGGTTTCCCGATGTATACGCCCATGAGGGGAAGTGCCCTATGCTCTCTAAGCTGTGCTTATTACATGTTTCAGGACACACCGTACACTTCTCCAGAGTGGCTGCTGGCAATTTACAGCCCGCCCATCAGCGTAGCAAGGCTCCCATGTCTCCATGGCCTGTCCTGCATTTCTGGTTTTTACACTTTTTTCAGCATGGCCCTTTTGACCGATGGCAAGCGAGACTTCTCTGTAGCGCTGATTTGCCTTTCCGGCTTGCCTGGTTGGCCAAAAAGGGCGTATGCGTTTTTTCCTGAATATATTCAGGAAAAAACGCATACGCCCTTTTTGGCCAAGGGCATCGTTGTCAACGCTTTGCCGCTTTTCCTGTGCTTTCAAGGCGAGTCGAGTCTGCCTCCTGAAACCTGTTTCCTGCAATTCTGCCTTGCTTTCAAATCCTCCTCGTTGCCTTCCCTCAATATATTTGTGGACGAGAGTTATCATTTATAAGTCTGCAGGTTTGTGGGTTGCAGTGCCCCTGAGCTCCATTTGGCAACTCGCTTTTTTGGGAGCTGGCCGCCAGAGCGCAGGATTGCTTCAGGCCCTATTCTGGTTCCGGGGGGCAGGCTGAGCCTGTGGTTCATTCTTCTTCCTGATGGGAAAATAGAGTGACCTGTGCCTGTCCCAACACCTAGAGCTAGTCTCTCATTGGTTCCCCCTCTTCCCGTTCATCCTCAGGCCAAATTGCGACCTGTCCGAAACAGGAGGTTAAAGGTGCTGATTCTCCAAGTAGGGAGATTGTTAGTAGAGCGGCTGGAATGGCGAACCCGAGCACAAGGAGAGGAGGAATGAGGTGCGTTTGAGAAACCTTTCCCGATCACACGGTGTACCATCTTCTGGGTTTCCCACGCATGTTTTCGATGTAGGAAGATGCCCTGGAACCTGGAGATTTGGGACCCACGGCATGGGTACCACGCAGTATGACTTTAAAGGGTCTGCGTTTGCTCACCCAAGCTCACCAATCCTCTCAGCCCCAAGAGTGTCCAGCCTTATGTCTCATCCAGCTGTGGGTCTAGATATGGTCAATCCAGGTTGCATCAGAGCCCCTGAGCGGATTTTGTAAGCATTTCTCTCTCTTTCACTGTCTTTGTTTTATGGGGTTTTTTTTTTTTTAAAGTAATCTATTTTTATAATGGGGTTTAGCTGCTTTTCACTGCTGTGTTTATGCCGCTTTACACCCTCTTGATTCCCTTCCAGAGAGAGATCAATACGTAGGTTTTAAGACTCTTACTAGTCAGATATATTCTTGGGCGGTGAATAGGGGCTGTTGAGTCCAGTTCACTGAGCAGGGAGTAGGTCTTGTCTATTACATATTTGGCTTGTGGAACGGTAGCTGAGCTAATTTCAAACCCTTGTTTTATGCATCACCCCACCTCACCTTTCCCGTTAAGCAGCCATAGTGTGTTTTCTAAATGTGTGACTCTGTTCTGTTTTGTAATTCAGTTCAAGTGTAGCGATTTTGACATTCCCTCTATAAGTGATGTCTTAGGATAAGTGTCTTTTTCTCTGTGACTTATTTCACTGAGGGTCATCGTACCTAAATCCACTCATCCTGCTGCTACTAGCCTTATGACATTGATTTCATGGCTGAGTGATATTCCATTGTGCCTAAGTACCACAACTTCTTTATCCATTTTTCGCTTTCCTGGGCTATTGAAGGTGTACCGAAGTGGAGGTTCTTGGAAACAGAGCAGCCCTAAACTTTGGGGTGCCTGTGTCTTGTTGATTTTTAGGTTTCCCGATGTATACGCCCATGAGGGGAAGTGCCCTATGCTCTCTAAGCTGTGCTTATTACATGTTTCAGGACACACCGTACACTTCTCCAGAGTGGCTGCTGGCAATTTACAGCCCGCCCATCAGCGTAGCAAGGCTCCCATGTCTCCATGGCCTGTCCTGCATTTCTGGTTTTTACACTTTTTTCAGCATGGCCCTTTTGACCGATGGCAAGCGAGACTTCTCTGTAGCGCTGATTTGCCTTTCCGGCTTGCCTGGTTGGCCAAAAAGGGCGTATGCGTTTTTTCCTGAATATATTCAGGAAAAAACGCATACGCCCTTTTTGGCCAAGGGCATCGTTGTCAACGCTTTGCCGCTTTTCCTGTGCTTTCAAGGCGAGTCGAGTCTGCCTCCTGAAACCTGTTTCCTGCAATTCTGCCTTGCTTTCAAATCCTCCTCGTTGCCTTCCCTCAATATATTTGTGGACGAGAGTTATCATTTATAAGTCTGCAGGTTTGTGGGTTGCAGTGCCCCTGAGCTCCATTTGTCAACTCGCTTTTTTGGGAGCTGGCCGCCAGAGCGCAGGATTGCTTCAGGCCCTATTCTGGTTCCGGGGGGCAGGCTGAGCCTGTGGTTCATTCTTCTTCCTGATGGGAAAATAGAGTGACCTGTGCCTGTCCCAACACCTAGAGCTAGTCTCTCATTGGTTCCCCCTCTTCCCGTTCATCCTCAGGCCAAATTGCGACCTGTCCGAAACAGGAGGTTAAAGGTGCTGATTCTCCAAGTAGGGAGATTGTTAGTAGAGCGGCTGGAATGGCGAACCCGAGCACAAGGAGAGGAGGAATGAGGTGCGTTTGAGAAACCTTTCCCGATCACACGGTGTACCATCTTCTGGGTTTCCCACGCATGTTTTCGATGTAGGAAGATGCCCTGGAACCTGGAGATTTGGGACCCACGGCATGGGTCCCACGCAGTATGACTTTAAAGGGTCTGCGTTTGCTCACCCAAGCTCACCAATCCTCTCAGCCCCAAGAGTGTCCAGCCTTATGTCTCATCCAGCTGTGGGTCTAGATATGGTCAATCCAGGTTGCATCAGAGCCCCTGAGCGGATTTTGTAAGCATTTCTCTCTCTTTCACTGTCTTTGTTTTATGGGGTTTTTTTTTTTTTAAAGTAATCTATTTTTATAATGGGGTTTAGCTGCTTTTCACTGCTGTGTTTATGCCGCTTTACACCCTCTTGATTCCCTTCCAGAGAGAGATCAATACGTAGGTTTTAAGACTCTTACTAGTCAGATATATTCTTGGGCGGTGAATAGGGGCTGTTGAGTCCAGTTCACTGAGCAGGGAGTAGGTCTTGTCTATTACATATTTGGCTTGTGGAACGGTAGCTGAGCTAATTTCAAACCCTTGTTTTATGCATCACCCCACCTCACCTTTCCCGTTAAGCAGCCATAGTGTGTTTTCTAAATGTGTGACTCTGTTCTGTTTTGTAATTCAGTTCAAGTGTAGCGATTTTGACATTCCCTCTATAAGTGATGTCTTAGGATAAGTGTCTTTTTCTCTGTGACTTATTTCACTGAGGGTCATCGTACCTAAATCCACTCATCCTGCTGCTACTAGCCTTATGACATTGATTTCATGGCTGAGTGATATTCCATTGTGCCTAAGTACCACAACTTCTTTATCCATTTTTCGCTTTCCTGGGCTATTGAAGGTGTACCGAAGTGGAGGTTCTTGGAAACAGAGCAGCCCTAAACTTTGGGGTGCCTGTGTCTTGTTGATTTTTAGGTTTCCCGATGTATACGCCCATGAGGGGAAGTGCCCTATGCTCTCTAAGCTGTGCTTATTACATGTTTCAGGACACACCGTACACTTCTCCAGAGTGGCTGCTGGCAATTTACAGCCCGCCCATCAGCGTAGCAAGGCTCCCATGTCTCCATGGCCTGTCCTGCATTTCTGGTTTTTACACTTTTTTCAGCATGGCCCTTTTGACCGATGGCAAGCGAGACTTCTCTGTAGCGCTGATTTGCCTTTCCGGCTTGCCTGGTTGGCCAAAAAGGGCGTATGCGTTTTTTCCTGAATGTATTCAGGAAAAAACGCATACGCCCTTTTTGGCCAAGGGCATCGTTGTCAACGCTTTGCCGCTTTTCCTGTGCTTTCAAGGCGAGTCGAGTCTGCCTCCTGAAACCTGTTTCCTGCAATTCTGCCTTGCTTTCAAATCCTCCTCGTTGCCTTCCCTCAATATATTTGTGGACGAGAGTTATCATTTATAAGTCTGCAGGTTTGTGGGTTGCAGTGCCCCTGAGCTCCATTTGTCAACTCGCTTTTTTGGGAGCTGGCCGCCAGAGCGCAGGATTGCTTCAGGCCCTATTCTGGTTCCGGGGGGCAGGCTGAGCCTGTGGTTCATTCTTCTTCCTGATGGGAAAATAGAGTGACCTGTGCCTGTCCCAACACCTAGAGCTAGTCTCTCATTGGTTCCCCCTCTTCCCGTTCATCCTCAGGCCAAATTGCGACCTGTCCGAAACAGGAGGTTAAAGGTGCTGATTCTCCAAGTAGGGAGATTGTTAGTAGAGCGGCTGGAATGGCGAACCCGAGCACAAGGAGAGGAGGAATGAGGTGCGTTTGAGAAACCTTTCCCGATCACACGGTGTACCATCTTCTGGGTTTCCCACGCATGTTTTCGATGTAGGAAGATGCCCTGGAACCTGGAGATTTGGGACCCACGGCATGGGTACCACGCAGTATGACTTTAAAGGGTCTGCGTTTGCTCACCCAAGCTCACCAATCCTCTCAGCCCCAAGAGTGTCCAGCCTTATGTCTCATCCAGCTGTGGGTCTAGATATGGTCAATCCAGGTTGCATCAGAGCCCCTGAGCGGATTTTGTAAGCATTTCTCTCTCTTTCACTGTCTTTGTTTTATGGGGTTTTTTTTTTTTTAAAGTAATCTATTTTTATAATGGGGTTTAGCTGCTTTTCACTGCTGTGTTTATGCCGCTTTACACCCTCTTGATTCCCTTCCAGAGAGAGATCAATACGTAGGTTTTAAGACTCTTACTAGTCAGATATATTCTTGGGCGGTGAATAGGGGCTGTTGAGTCCAGTTCACTGAGCAGGGAGTAGGTCTTGTCTATTACATATTTGGCTTGTGGAACGGTAGCTGAGCTAATTTCAAACCCTTGTTTTATGCATCACCCCACCTCACCTTTCCCGTTAAGCAGCCATAGTGTGTTTTCTAAATGTGTGACTCTGTTCTGTTTTGTAATTCAGTTCAAGTGTAGCGATTTTGACATTCCCTCTATAAGTGATGTCTTAGGATAAGTGTCTTTTTCTCTGTGACTTATTTCACTGAGGGTCATCGTACCTAAATCCACTCATCCTGCTGCTACTAGCCTTATGACATTGATTTCATGGCTGAGTGATATTCCATTGTGCCTAAGTACCACAACTTCTTTATCCATTTTTCGCTTTCCTGGGATATTGAAGGTGTAGCGAAGTGGAGGTTCTTGGAAACAGAGCAGCCCTAAACTTTGGGGTGCCTGTGTCTTGTTGATTTTTAGGTTTCCCGATGTATACGCCCGTGAGTGGAAGTGCCCTATGCTCTCTAAGCTGTGCTTATTACATGTTTCAGGACACACCGTACACTTCTCCAGAGTGGCTGCTGGCAATTTACAGCCCGCCCATCAGCGTAGCAAGGCTCCCATGTCTCCATGGCCTGTCCTGCATTTCTGGTTTTTACACTTTTTTCAGCATGGCCCTTTTGACCGATGGCAAGCGAGACTTCTCTGTAGCGCTGATTTGCCTTTCCGGCTTGCCTGGTTGGCCAAAAAGGGCGTATGCGTTTTTTCCTGAATATATTCAGGAAAAAACGCATACGCCCTTTTTGGCCAAGGGCATCGTTGTCAACGCTTTGCCGCTTTTCCTGTGCTTTCAAGGCGAGTCGAGTCTGCCTCCTGAAACCTGTTTCCTGCAATTCTGCCTTGCTTTCAAATCCTCCTCGTTGCCTTCCCTCAATATATTTGTGGACGAGAGTTATCATTTATAAGTCTGCAGGTTTGTGAGTTGCAGTGCCCCTGAGCTCCATTTGGCAACTCGCTTTTTTGGGAGCTGGCCGCCAGAGCGCAGGATTGCTTCAGGCCCTATTCTGGTTCCGGGGGGCAGGCTGAGCCTGTGGTTCATTCTTCTTCCTGATGGGAAAATAGAGTGACCTGTGCCTGTCCCAACACCTAGAGCTAGTCTCTCATTGGTTCCCCCTCTTCCCGTTCATCCTCAGGCCAAATTGCGACCTGTCCGAAACAGGAGGTTAAAGGTGCTGATTCTCCAAGTAGGGAGATTGTTAGTAGAGCGGCTGGAATGGCGAACCCGAGCACAAGGAGAGGAGGAATGAGGTGCGTTTGAGAAACCTTTCCCGATCACACGGTGTACCATCTTCTGGGTTTCCCACGCATGTTTTCGATGTAGGAAGATGCCCTGGAACCTGGAGATTTGGGACCCACGGCATGGGTCCCACGCAGTATGACTTTAAAGGGTCTGCGTTTGCTCACCCAAGCTCACCAATCCTCTCAGCCCCAAGAGTGTCCAGCCTTATGTCTCATCCAGCTGTGGGTCTAGATATGGTCAATCCAGGTTGCATCAGAGCCCCTGAGCGGATTTTGTAAGCATTTCTCTCTCTTTCACTGTCTTTGTTCTATGGGGTTTTTTTTTTTTAAAGTAATCTATTTTTATAATGGGGTTTAGCTGCTTTTCACTGCTGTGTTTATGCCGCTTTACACCCTCTTGATTCCCTTCCAGAGAGAGATCAATACGTAGGTTTTAAGACTCTTACTAGTCAGATATATTCTTGGGCAGTGAATAGGGGCTGTTGAGTCCAGTTCACTGAGCAGGGAGTAGGTCTTGTCTATTACATATTTGGCTTGTGGAACGGTAGCTGAGCTAATTTCAAACCCTTGTTTTATGCATCACCCCACCTCACCTTTCCCGTTAAGCAGCCATAGTGTGTTTTCTAAATGTGTGACTCTGTTCTGTTTTGTAATTCAGTTCAAGTGTAGCGATTTTGACATTCCCTCTATAAGTGATGTCTTAGGATAAGTGTCTTTTTCTCTGTGACTTATTTCACTGAGGGTCATCGTACCTAAATCCACTCATCCTGCTGCTACTAGCCTTATGACATTGATTTCATGGCTGAGTGATATTCCATTGTGCCTAAGTACCACAACTTCTTTATCCATTTTTCGCTTTCCTGGGATATTGAAGGTGTAGCGAAGTGGAGGTTCTTGGAAACAGAGCAGCCCTAAACTTTGGGGTGCCTGTGTCTTGTTGATTTTTAGGTTTCCCGATGTATACGCCCGTGAGTGGAAGTGCCCTATGCTCTCTAAGCTGTGCTTATTACATGTTTCAGGACACACCGTACACTTCTCCAGAGTGGCTGCTGGCAATTTACAGCCCGCCCATCAGCGTAGCAAGGCTCCCATGTCTCCATGGCCTGTCCTGCATTTCTGGTTTTTACACTTTTTTCAGCATGGCCCTTTTGACCGATGGCAAGCGAGACTTCTCTGTAGCGCTGATTTGCCTTTCCGGCTTGCCTGGTTGGCCAAAAAGGGCGTATGCGTTTTTTCCTGAATATATTCAGGAAAAAACGCATACGCCCTTTTTGGCCAAGGGCATCGTTGTCAACGCTTTGCCGCTTTTCCTGTGCTTTCAAGGCGAGTCGAGTCTGCCTCCTGAAACCTGTTTCCTGCAATTCTGCCTTGCTTTCAAATCCTCCTCGTTGCCTTCCCTCAATATATTTGTGGACGAGAGTTATCATTTATAAGTCTGCAGGTTTGTGAGTTGCAGTGCCCCTGAGCTCCATTTGGCAACTCGCTTTTTTGGGAGCTGGCCGCCAGAGCGCAGGATTGCTTCAGGCCCTATTCTGGTTCCGGGGGGCAGGCTGAGCCTGTGGTTCATTCTTCTTCCTGATGGGAAAATAGAGTGACCTGTGCCTGTCCCAACACCTAGAGCTAGTCTCTCATTGGTTCCCCCTCTTCCCGTTCATCCTCAGGCCAAATTGCGACCTGTCCGAAACAGGAGGTTAAAGGTGCTGATTCTCCAAGTAGGGAGATTGTTAGTAGAGCGGCTGGAATGGCGAACCCGAGCACAAGGAGAGGAGGAATGAGGTGCGTTTGAGAAACCTTTCCCGATCACACGGTGTACCATCTTCTGGGTTTCCCACGCATGTTTTCGATGTAGGAAGATGCCCTGGAACCTGGAGATTTGGGACCCACGGCATGGGTCCCACGCAGTATGACTTTAAAGGGTCTGCGTTTGCTCACCCAAGCTCACCAATCCTCTCAGCCCCAAGAGTGCCCAGCCTTATGTCTCATCCAGCTGTGGGTCTAGATATGGTCAATCCAGGTTGCATCAGAGCCCCTGAGCGGATTTTGTAAGCATTTCTCTCTCTTTCACTGTCTTTGTTCTATGGGGTTTTTTTTTTTTAAAGTAATCTATTTTTATAATGGGGTTTAGCTGCTTTTCACTGCTGTGTTTATGCCGCTTTACACCCTCTTGATTCCCTTCCAGAGAGAGATCAATACGTAGGTTTTAAGACTCTTACTAGTCAGGTATATTCTTGGGCGGTGAATAGGGGCTGTTGAGTCCAGTTCACTGAGCAGGGAGTAGGTCTTGTCTATTACATATTTGGCTTGTGGAACGGTAGCTGAGCTAATTTCAAACCCTTGTTTTATGCATCACCCCACCTCACCTTTCCCGTTAAGCAGCCATAGTGTGTTTTCTAAATGTGTGACTCTGTTCTGTTTTGTAATTCAGTTCAAGTGTAGCGATTTTGACATTTCCTCTATAAGTGATGTCTTAGGATAAGTGTCTTTTTCTCTGTGACTTATTTCACTGAGGGTCATCGTACCTAAATCCACTCATCCTGCTGCTACTAGCCTTATGACATTGATTTCATGGCTGAGTGATATTCCATTGTGCCTAAGTACCACAACTTCTTTATCCATTTTTCGCTTTCCTGGGCTATTGAAGGTGTACCGAAGTGGAGGTTCTTGGAAACAGAGCAGCCCTAAACTTTGGGGTGCCTGTGTCTTGTTGATTTTTAGGTTTCCCGATGTATACGCCCGTGAGTGGAAGTGCCCTATGCTCTCTAAGCTGTGCTTATTACATGTTTCAGGACACACCGTACACTTCTCCAGAGTGGCTGCTGGCAATTTACAGCCCGCCCATCAGCGTAGCAAGGCTCCCATGTCTCCATGGCCTGTCCTGCATTTCTGGTTTTTACACTTTTTTCAGCATGGCCCTTTTGACCGATGGCAAGCGAGACTTCTCTGTAGCGCTGATTTGCCTTTCCGGCTTGCCTGGTTGGCCAAAAAGGGCGTATGCGTTTTTTCCTGAATATATTCAGGAAAAAACGCATACGCCCTTTTTGGCCAAGGGCATCGTTGTCAACGCTTTGCCGCTTTTCCTGTGCTTTCAAGGCGAGTCGAGTCTGCCTCCTGAAACCTGTTTCCTGCAATTCTGCCTTGCTTTCAAATCCTCCTCGTTGCCTTCCCTCAATATATTTGTGGACGAGAGTTATCATTTATAAGTCTGCAGGTTTGTGAGTTGCAGTGCCCCTGAGCTCCATTTGGCAACTCGCTTTTTTGGGAGCTGGCCGCCAGAGCGCAGGATTGCTTCAGGCCCTATTCTGGTTCCGGGGGGCAGGCTGAGCCTGTGGTTCATTCTTCTTCCTGATGGGAAAATAGAGTGACCTGTGCCTGTCCCAACACCTAGAGCTAGTCTCTCATTGGTTCCCCCTCTTCCCGTTCATCCTCAGGCCAAATTGCGACCTGTCCGAAACAGGAGGTTAAAGGTGCTGATTCTCCAAGTAGGGAGATTGTTAGTAGAGCGGCTGGAATGGCGAACCCGAGCACAAGGAGAGGAGGAATGAGGTGCGTTTGAGAAACCTTTCCCGATCACACGGTGTACCATCTTCTGGGTTTCCCACGCATGTTTTCGATGTAGGAAGATGCCCTGGAACCTGGAGATTTGGGACCCACGGCATGGGTCCCACGCAGTATGACTTTAAAGGGTCTGCGTTTGCTCACCCAAGCTCACCAATCCTCTCAGCCCCAAGAGTGTCCAGCCTTATGTCTCATCCAGCTGTGGGTCTAGATATGGTCAATCCAGGTTGCATCAGAGCCCCTGAGCGGATTTTGTAAGCATTTCTCTCTCTTTCACTGTCTTTGTTCTATGGGGTTTTTTTTTTTTAAAGTAATCTATTTTTATAATGGGGTTTAGCTGCTTTTCACTGCTGTGTTTATGCCGCTTTACACCCTCTTGATTCCCTTCCAGAGAGAGATCAATACGTAGGTTTTAAGACTCTTACTAGTCAGGTATATTCTTGGGCGGTGAATAGGGGCTGTTGAGTCCAGTTCACTGAGCAGGGAGTAGGTCTTGTCTATTACATATTTGGCTTGTGGAACGGTAGCTGAGCTAATTTCAAACCCTTGTTTTATGCATCACCCCACCTCACCTTTCCCGTTAAGCAGCCATAGTGTGTTTTCTAAATGTGTGACTCTGTTCTGTTTTGTAATTCAGTTCAAGTGTAGCGATTTTGACATTCCCTCTATAAGTGATGTCTTAGGATAAGTGTCTTTTTCTCTGTGACTTATTTCACTGAGGGTCATCGTACCTAAATCCACTCATCCTGCTGCTACTAGCCTTATGACATTGATTTCATGGCTGAGTGATATTCCATTGTGCCTAAGTACCACAACTTCTTTATCCATTTTTCGCTTTCCTGGGATATTGAAGGTGTAGCGAAGTGGAGGTTCTTGGAAACAGAGCAGCCCTAAACTTTGGGGTGCCTGTGTCTTGTTGATTTTTAGGTTTCCCGATGTATACGCCCGTGAGTGGAAGTGCCCTATGCTCTCTAAGCTGTGCTTATTACATGTTTCAGGACACACCGTACACTTCTCCAGAGTGGCTGCTGGCAATTTACAGCCCGCCCATCAGCGTAGCAAGGCTCCCATGTCTCCATGGCCTGTCCTGCATTTCTGGTTTTTACACTTTTTTCAGCATGGCCCTTTTGACCGATGGCAAGCGAGACTTCTCTGTAGCGCTGATTTGCCTTTCCGGCTTGCCTGGTTGGCCAAAAAGGGCGTATGCGTTTTTTCCTGAATATATTCAGGAAAAAACGCATACGCCCTTTTTGGCCAAGGGCATCGTTGTCAACGCTTTGCCGCTTTTCCTGTGCTTTCAAGGCGAGTCGAGTCTGCCTCCTGAAACCTGTTTCCTGCAATTCTGCCTTGCTTTCAAATCCTCCTCGTTGCCTTCCCTCAATATATTTGTGGACGAGAGTTGTCATTTATAAGTCTGCAGGTTTGTGAGTTGCAGTGCCCCTGAGCTCCATTTGGCAACTCGCTTTTTTGGGAGCTGGCCGCCAGAGCGCAGGATTGCTTCAGGCCCTATTCTGGTTCCGGGGGGCAGGCTGAGCCTGTGGTTCATTCTTCTTCCTGATGGGAAAATAGAGTGACCTGTGCCTGTCCCAACACCTAGAGCTAGTCTCTCATTGGTTCCCCCTCTTCCCGTTCATCCTCAGGCCAAATTGCGACCTGTCCGAAACAGGAGGTTAAAGGTGCTGATTCTCCAAGTAGGGAGATTGTTAGTAGAGCGGCTGGAATGGCGAACCCGAGCACAAGGAGAGGAGGAATGAGGTGCGTTTGAGAAACCTTTCCCGATCACACGGTGTACCATCTTCTGGGTTTCCCACGCATGTTTTCGATGTAGGAAGATGCCCTGGAACCTGGAGATTTGGGACCCACGGCATGGGTCCCACGCAGTATGACTTTAAAGGGTCTGCGTTTGCTCACCCAAGCTCACCAATCCTCTCAGCCCCAAGAGTGCCCAGCCTTATGTCTCATCCAGCTGTGGGTCTAGATATGGTCAATCCAGGTTGCATCAGAGCCCCTGAGCGGATTTTGTAAGCATTTCTCTCTCTTTCACTGTCTTTGTTCTATGGGGTTTTTTTTTTTTAAAGTAATCTATTTTTATAATGGGGTTTAGCTGCTTTTCACTGCTGTGTTTATGCCGCTTTACACCCTCTTGATTCCCTTCCAGAGAGAGATCAATACGTAGGTTTTAAGACTCTTACTAGTCAGGTATATTCTTGGGCGGTGAATAGGGGCTGTTGAGTCCAGTTCACTGAGCAGGGAGTAGGTCTTGTCTATTACATATTTGGCTTGTGGAACGGTAGCTGAGCTAATTTCAAACCCTTGTTTTATGCATCACCCCACCTCACCTTTCCCGTTAAGCAGCCATAGTGTGTTTTCTAAATGTGTGACTCTGTTCTGTTTTGTAATTCAGTTCAAGTGTAGCGATTTTGACATTCCCTCTATAAGTGATGTCTTAGGATAAGTGTCTTTTTCTCTGTGACTTATTTCACTGAGGGTCATCGTACCTAAATCCACTCATCCTGCTGCTACTAGCCTTATGACATTGATTTCATGGCTGAGTGATATTCCATTGTGCCTAAGTACCACAACTTCTTTATCCATTTTTCGCTTTCCTGGGCTATTGAAGGTGTAGCGAAGTGGAGGTTCTTGGAAACAGAGCAGCCCTAAACTTTGGGGTGCCTGTGTCTTGTTGATTTTTAGGTTTCCCGATGTATACGCCCGTGAGTGGAAGTGCCCTATGCTCTCTAAGCTGTGCTTATTACATGTTTCAGGACACACCGTACACTTCTCCAGAGTGGCTGCTGGCAATTTACAGCCCGCCCATCAGCGTAGCAAGGCTCCCATGTCTCCATGGCCTGTCCTGCATTTCTGGTTTTTACACTTTTTTCAGCATGGCCCTTTTGACCGATGGCAAGCGAGACTTCTCTGTAGCGCTGATTTGCCTTTCCGGCTTGCCTGGTTGGCCAAAAAGGGCGTATGCGTTTTTTCCTGAATATATTCAGGAAAAAACGCATACGCCCTTTTTGGCCAAGGGCATCGTTGTCAACGCTTTGCCGCTTTTCCTGTGCTTTCAAGGCGAGTCGAGTCTGCCTCCTGAAACCTGTTTCCTGCAATTCTGCCTTGCTTTCAAATCCTCCTCGTTGCCTTCCCTCAATATATTTGTGGACGAGAGTTATCATTTATAAGTCTGCAGGTTTGTGAGTTGCAGTGCCCCTGAGCTCCATTTGGCAACTCGCTGTTTTGGGAGCTGGCCGCCAGAGCGCAGGATTGCTTCAGGCCCTATTCTGGTTCCGGGGGGCAGGCTGAGCCTGTGGTTCATTCTTCTTCCTGATGGGAAAATAGAGTGACCTGTGCCTGTCCCAACACCTAGAGCTAGTCTCTCATTGGTTCCCCCTCTTCCCGTTCATCCTCAGGCCAAATTGCGACCTGTCCGAAACAGGAGGTTAAAGGTGCTGATTCTCCAAGTAGGGAGATTGTTAGTAGAGCGGCTGGAATGGCGAACCCGAGCACAAGGAGAGGAGGAATGAGGTGCGTTTGAGAAACCTTTCCCGATCACACGGTGTACCATCTTCTGGGTTTCCCACGCATGTTTTCGATGTAGGAAGATGCCCTGGAACCTGGAGATTTGGGACCCACGGCATGGGTCCCACGCAGTATGACTTTAAAGGGTCTGCGTTTGCTCACCCAAGCTCACCAATCCTCTCAGCCCCAAGAGTGTCCAGCCTTATGTCTCATCCAGCTGTGGGTCTAGATATGGTCAATCCAGGTTGCATCAGAGCCCCTGAGCGGATTTTGTAAGCATTTCTCTCTCTTTCACTGTCTTTGTTTTATGGGGTTTTTTTTTTTTTAAAGTAATCTATTTTTATAATGGGGTTTAGCTGCTTTTCACTGCTGTGTTTATGCCGCTTTACACCCTCTTGATTCCCTTCCAGAGAGAGATCAATACGTAGGTTTTAAGACTCTTACTAGTCAGATATATTCTTGGGCGGTGAATAGGGGCTGTTGAGTCCAGTTCACTGAGCAGGGAGTAGGTCTTGTCTATTACATATTTGGCTTGTGGAACGGTAGCTGAGCTAATTTCAAACCCTTGTTTTATGCATCACCCCACCTCACCTTTCCCGTTAAGCAGCCATAGTGTGTTTTCTAAATGTGTGACTCTGTTCTGTTTTGTAATTCAGTTCAAGTGTAGCGATTTTGACATTCCCTCTATAAGTGATGTCTTAGGATAAGTGTCTTTTTCTCTGTGACTTATTTCACTGAGGGTCATCGTACCTAAATCCACTCATCCTGCTGCTACTAGCCTTATGACATTGATTTCATGGCTGAGTGATATTCCATTGTGCCTAAGTACCACAACTTCTTTATCCATTTTTCGCTTTCCTGGGCTATTGAAGGTGTACCGAAGTGGAGGTTCTTGGAAACAGAGCAGCCCTAAACTTTGGGGTGCCTGTGTCTTGTTGATTTTTAGGTTTCCCGATGTATACGCCCGTGAGGGGAAGTGCCCTATGCTCTCTAAGCTGTGCTTATTACATGTTTCAGGACACACCGTACACTTCTCCAGAGTGGCTGCTGGCAATTTACAGCCCGCCCATCAGCGTAGCAAGGCTCCCATGTCTCCATGGCCTGTCCTGCATTTCTGGTTTTTACACTTTTTTCAGCATGGCCCTTTTGACCGATGGCAAGCGAGACTTCTCTGTAGCGCTGATTTGCCTTTCCGGCTTGCCTGGTTGGCCAAAAAGGGCGTATGCGTTTTTTCCTGAATATATTCAGGAAAAAACGCATACGCCCTTTTTGGCCAAGGGCATCGTTGTCAACGCTTTGCCGCTTTTCCTGTGCTTTCAAGGCGAGTCGAGTCTGCCTCCTGAAACCTGTTTCCTGCAATTCTGCCTTGCTTTCAAATCCTCCTCGTTGCCTTCCCTCAATATATTTGTGGACGAGAGTTGTCATTTATAAGTCTGCAGGTTTGTGAGTTGCAGTGCCCCTGAGCTCCATTTGGCAACTCGCTTTTTTGGGAGCTGGCCGCCAGAGCGCAGGATTGCTTCAGGCCCTATTCTGGTTCCGGGGGGCAGGCTGAGCCTGTGGTTCATTCTTCTTCCTGATGGGAAAATAGAGTGACCTGTGCCTGTCCCAACACCTAGAGCTAGTCTCTCATTGGTTCCCCCTCTTCCCGTTCATCCTCAGGCCAAATTGCGACCTGTCCGAAACAGGAGGTTAAAGGTGCTGATTCTCCAAGTAGGGAGATTGTTAGTAGAGCGGCTGGAATGGCGAACCCGAGCACAAGGAGAGGAGGAATGAGGTGCGTTTGAGAAACCTTTCCCGATCACACGGTGTACCATCTTCTGGGTTTCCCACGCATGTTTTCGATGTAGGAAGATGCCCTGGAACCTGGAGATTTGGGACCCACGGCATGGGTCCCACGCAGTATGACTTTAAAGGGTCTGCGTTTGCTCACCCAAGCTCACCAATCCTCTCAGCCCCAAGAGTGCCCAGCCTTATGTCTCATCCAGCTGTGGGTCTAGATATGGTCAATCCAGGTTGCATCAGAGCCCCTGAGCGGATTTTGTAAGCATTTCTCTCTCTTTCACTGTCTTTGTTCTATGGGGGTTTTTTTTTTAAAGTAATCTATTTTTATAATGGGGTTTAGCTGCTTTTCACTGCTGTGTTTATGCCGCTTTACACCCTCTTGATTCCCTTCCAGAGAGAGATCAATACGTAGGTTTTAAGACTCTTACTAGTCAGGTATATTCTTGGGCGGTGAATAGGGGCTGTTGAGTCCAGTTCACTGAGCAGGGAGTAGGTCTTGTCTATTACATATTTGGCTTGTGGAACGGTAGCTGAGCTAATTTCAAACCCTTGTTTTATGCATCACCCCACCTCACCTTTCCCGTTAAGCAGCCATAGTGTGTTTTCTAAATGTGTGACTCTGTTCTGTTTTGTAATTCAGTTCAAGTGTAGCGATTTTGACATTCCCTCTATAAGTGATGTCTTAGGATAAGTGTCTTTTTCTCTGTGACTTATTTCACTGAGGGTCATCGTACCTAAATCCACTCATCCTGCTGCTACTAGCCTTATGACATTGATTTCATGGCTGAGTGATATTCCATTGTGCCTAAGTACCACAACTTCTTTATCCATTTTTCGCTTTCCTGGGCTATTGAAGGTGTAGCGAAGTGGAGGTTCTTGGAAACAGAGCAGCCCTAAACTTTGGGGTGCCTGTGTCTTGTTGATTTTTAGGTTTCCCGATGTATACGCCCGTGAGTGGAAGTGCCCTATGCTCTCTAAGCTGTGCTTATTACATGTTTCAGGACACACCGTACACTTCTCCAGAGTGGCTGCTGGCAATTTACAGCCCGCCCATCAGCGTAGCAAGGCTCCCATGTCTCCATGGCCTGTCCTGCATTTCTGGTTTTTACACTTTTTTCAGCATGGCCCTTTTGACCGATGGCAAGCGAGACTTCTCTGTAGCGCTGATTTGCCTTTCCGGCTTGCCTGGTTGGCCAAAAAGGGCGTATGCGTTTTTTCCTGAATATATTCAGGAAAAAACGCATACGCCCTTTTTGGCCAAGGGCATCGTTGTCAACGCTTTGCCGCTTTTCCTGTGCTTTCAAGGCGAGTCGAGTCTGCCTCCTGAAACCTGTTTCCTGCAATTCTGCCTTGCTTTCAAATCCTCCTCGTTGCCTTCCCTCAATATATTTGTGGACGAGAGTTATCATTTATAAGTCTGCAGGTTTGTGAGTTGCAGTGCCCCTGAGCTCCATTTGGCAACTCGCTGTTTTGGGAGCTGGCCGCCAGAGCGCAGGATTGCTTCAGGCCCTATTCTGGTTCCGGGGGGCAGGCTGAGCCTGTGGTTCATTCTTCTTCCTGATGGGAAAATAGAGTGACCTGTGCCTGTCCCAACACCTAGAGCTAGTCTCTCATTGGTTCCCCCTCTTCCCGTTCATCCTCAGGCCAAATTGCGACCTGTCCGAAACAGGAGGTTAAAGGTGCTGATTCTCCAAGTAGGGAGATTGTTAGTAGAGCGGCTGGAATGGCGAACCCGAGCACAAGGAGAGGAGGAATGAGGTGCGTTTGAGAAACCTTTCCCGATCACACGGTGTACCATCTTCTGGGTTTCCCACGCATGTTTTCGATGTAGGAAGATGCCCTGGAACCTGGAGATTTGGGACCCACGGCATGGGTCCCACGCAGTATGACTTTAAAGGGTCTGCGTTTGCTCACCCAAGCTCACCAATCCTCTCAGCCCCAAGAGTGCCCAGCCTTATGTCTCATCCAGCTGTGGGTCTAGATATGGTCAATCCAGGTTGCATCAGAGCCCCTGAGCGGATTTTGTAAGCATTTCTCTCTCTTTCACTGTCTTTGTTTTATGGGGGTTTTTTTTTTAAAGTAATCTATTTTTATAATGGGGTTTAGCTGCTTTTCACTGCTGTGTTTATGCCGCTTTACACCCTCTTGATTCCCTTCCAGAGAGAGATCAATACGTAGGTTTTAAGACTCTTACTAGTCAGGTATATTCTTGGGCGGTGAATAGGGGCTGTTGAGTCCAGTTCACTGAGCAGGGAGTAGGTCTTGTCTATTACATATTTGGCTTGTGGAACGGTAGCTGAGCTAATTTCAAACCCTTGTTTTATGCATCACCCCACCTCACCTTTCCCGTTAAGCAGCCATAGTGTGTTTTCTAAATGTGTGACTCTCTTCTGTTTTGTAATTCAGTTCAAGTGTAGCGATTTTGACATTCCCTCTATAAGTGATGTCTTAGGATAAGTGTCTTTTTCTCTGTGACTTATTTCACTGAGGGTCATCGTACCTAAATCCACTCATCCTGCTGCTACTAGCCTTATGACATTGATTTCATGGCTGAGTGATATTCCATTGTGCCTAAGTACCACAACTTCTTTATCCATTTTTCGCTTTCCTGGGATATTGAAGGTGTAGCGAAGTGGAGGTTCTTGGAAACAGAGCAGCCCTAAACTTTGGGGTGCCTGTGTCTTTTTGATTTTTAGGTTTCCCGATGTATACGCCCGTGAGGGGAAGTGCCCTATGCTCTCTAAGCTGTGCTTATTACATGTTTCAGGACACACCGTACACTTCTCCAGAGTGGCTGCTGGCAATTTACAGCCCGCCCATCAGCGTAGCAAGGCTCCCATGTCTCCATGGCCTGTCCTGCATTTCTGGTTTTTACACTTTTTTCAGCATGGCCCTTTTGACCGATGGCAAGCGAGACTTCTCTGTAGCGCTGATTTGCCTTTCCGGCTTGCCTGGTTGGCCAAAAAGGGCGTATGCGTTTTTTCCTGAATATATTCAGGAAAAAACGCATACGCCCTTTTTGGCCAAGGGCATCGTTGTCAACGCTTTGCCGCTTTTCCTGTGCTTTCAAGGCGAGTCGAGTCTGCCTCCTGAAACCTGTTTCCTGCAATTCTGCCTTGCTTTCAAATCCTCCTCGTTGCCTTCCCTCAATATATTTGTGGACGAGAGTTATCATTTATAAGTCTGCAGGTTTGTGAGTTGCAGTGCCCCTGAGCTCCATTTGGCAACTCGCTGTTTTGGGAGCTGGCCGCCAGAGCGCAGGATTGCTTCAGGCCCTATTCTGGTTCCGGGGGGCAGGCTGAGCCTGTGGTTCATTCTTCTTCCTGATGGGAAAATAGAGTGACCTGTGCCTGTCCCAACACCTAGAGCTAGTCTCTCATTGGTTCCCCCTCTTCCCGTTCATCCTCAGGCCAAATTGCGACCTGTCCGAAACAGGAGGTTAAAGGTGCTGATTCTCCAAGTAGGGAGATTGTTAGTAGAGCGGCTGGAATGGCGAACCCGAGCACAAGGAGAGGAGGAATGAGGTGCGTTTGAGAAACCTTTCCCGATCACACGGTGTACCATCTTCTGGGTTTCCCACGCATGTTTTCGATGTAGGAAGATGCCCTGGAACCTGGAGATTTGGGACCCACGGCATGGGTCCCACGCAGTATGACTTTAAAGGGTCTGCGTTTGCTCACCCAAGCTCACCAATCCTCTCAGCCCCAAGAGTGCCCAGCCTTATGTCTCATCCAGCTGTGGGTCTAGATATGGTCAATCCAGGTTGCATCAGAGCCCCTGAGCGGATTTTGTAAGCATTTCTCTCTCTTTCACTGTCTTTGTTTTATGGGGGTTTTTTTTTTAAAGTAATCTATTTTTATAATGGGGTTTAGCTGCTTTTCACTGCTGTGTTTATGCCGCTTTACACCCTCTTGATTCCCTTCCAGAGAGAGATCAATACATAGGTTTTAAGACTCTTACTAGTCAGGTATATTCTTGGGCGGTGAATAGGGGCTGTTGAGTCCAGTTCACTGAGCAGGGAGTAGGTCTTGTCTATTACATATTTGGCTTGTGGAACGGTAGCTGAGCTAATTTCAAACCCTTGTTTTATGCATCACCCCACCTCACCTTTCCCGTTAAGCAGCCATAGTGTGTTTTCTAAATGTGTGACTCTGTTCTGTTTTGTAATTCAGTTCAAGTGTAGCGATTTTGACATTCCCTCTATAAGTGATGTCTTAGGATAAGTGTCTTTTTCTCTGTGACTTATTTCACTGAGGGTCATCGTACCTAAATCCACTCATCCTGCTGCTACTAGCCTTATGACATTGATTTCATGGCTGAGTGATATTCCATTGTGCCTAAGTACCACAACTTCTTTATCCATTTTTCGCTTTCCTGGGCTATTGAAGGTGTAGCGAAGTGGAGGTTCTTGGAAACAGAGCAGCCCTAAACTTTGGGGTGCCTGTGTCTTGTTGATTTTTAGGTTTCCCGATGTATACGCCCGTGAGTGGAAGTGCCCTATGCTCTCTAAGCTGTGCTTATTACATGTTTCAGGACACACCGTACACTTCTCCAGAGTGGCTGCTGGCAATTTACAGCCCGCCCATCAGCGTAGCAAGGCTCCCATGTCTCCATGGCCTGTCCTGCATTTCTGGTTTTTACACTTTTTTCAGCATGGCCCTTTTGACCGATGGCAAGCGAGACTTCTCTGTAGCGCTGATTTGCCTTTCCGGCTTGCCTGGTTGGCCAAAAAGGGCGTATGCGTTTTTTCCTGAATATATTCAGGAAAAAACGCATACGCCCTTTTTGGCCAAGGGCATCGTTGTCAACGCTTTGCCGCTTTTCCTGTGCTTTCAAGGCGAGTCGAGTCTGCCTCCTGAAACCTGTTTCCTGCAATTCTGCCTTGCTTTCAAATCCTCCTCGTTGCCTTCCCTCAATATATTTGTGGACGAGAGTTATCATTTATAAGTCTGCAGGTTTGTGAGTTGCAGTGCCCCTGAGCTCCATTTGGCAACTCGCTTTTTTGGGAGCTGGCCGCCAGAGCGCAGGATTGCTTCAGGCCCTATTCTGGTTCCGGGGGGCAGGCTGAGCCTGTGGTTCATTCTTCTTCCTGATGGGAAAATAGAGTGACCTGTGCCTGTCCCAACACCTAGAGCTAGTCTCTCATTGGTTCCCCCTCTTCCCGTTCATCCTCAGGCCAAATTGCGACCTGTCCGAAACAGGAGGTTAAAGGTGCTGATTCTCCAAGTAGGGAGATTGTTAGTAGAGCGGCTGGAATGGCGAACCCGAGCACAAGGAGAGGAGGAATGAGGTGCGTTTGAGAAACCTTTCCCGATCACACGGTGTACCATCTTCTGGGTTTCCCACGCATGTTTTCGATGTAGGAAGATGCCCTGGAACCTGGAGATTTGGGACCCACGGCATGGGTCCCACGCAGTATGACTTTAAAGGGTCTGCGTTTGCTCACCCAAGCTCACCAATCCTCTCAGCCCCAAGAGTGCCCAGCCTTATGTCTCATCCAGCTGTGGGTCTAGATATGGTCAATCCAGGTTGCATCAGAGCCCCTGAGCGGATTTTGTAAGCATTTCTCTCTCTTTCACTGTCTTTGTTCTATGGGGGTTTTTTTTTTAAAGTAATCTATTTTTATAATGGGGTTTAGCTGCTTTTCACTGCTGTGTTTATGCCGCTTTACACCCTCTTGATTCCCTTCCAGAGAGAGATCAATACGTAGGTTTTAAGACTCTTACTAGTCAGGTATATTCTTGGGCGGTGAATAGGGGCTGTTGAGTCCAGTTCACTGAGCAGGGAGTAGGTCTTGTCTATTACATATTTGGCTTGTGGAACGGTAGCTGAGCTAATTTCAAACCCTTGTTTTATGCATCACCCCACCTCACCTTTCCCGTTAAGCAGCCATAGTGTGTTTTCTAAATGTGTGACTCTCTTCTGTTTTGTAATTCAGTTCAAGTGTAGCGATTTTGACATTCCCTCTATAAGTGATGTCTTAGGATAAGTGTCTTTTTCTCTGTGACTTATTTCACTGAGGGTCATCGTACCTAAATCCACTCATCCTGCTGCTACTAGCCTTATGACATTGATTTCATGGCTGAGTGATATTCCATTGTGCCTAAGTACCACAACTTCTTTATCCATTTTTCGCTTTCCTGGGCTATTGAAGGTGTAGCGAAGTGGAGGTTCCTGGAAACAGAGCAGCCCTAAACTTTGGGGTGCCTGTGTCTTTTTGATTTTTAGGTTTCCCGATGTATACGCCCGTGAGGGGAAGTGCCCTATGCTCTCTAAGCTGTGCTTATTACATGTTTCAGGACACACCGTACACTTCTCCAGAGTGGCTGCTGGCAATTTACAGCCCGCCCATCAGCGTAGCAAGGCTCCCATGTCTCCATGGCCTGTCCTGCATTTCTGGTTTTTACACTTTTTTCAGCATGGCCCTTTTGACCGATGGCAAGCGAGACTTCTCTGTAGCGCTGATTTGCCTTTCCGGCTTGCCTGGTTGGCCAAAAAGGGCGTATGCGTTTTTTCCTGAATATATTCAGGAAAAAACGCATACGCCCTTTTTGGCCAAGGGCATCGTTGTCAACGCTTTGCCGCTTTTCCTGTGCTTTCAAGGCGAGTCGAGTCTGCCTCCTGAAACCTGTTTCCTGCAATTCTGCCTTGCTTTCAAATCCTCCTCGTTGCCTTCCCTCAATATATTTGTGGACGAGAGTTATCATTTATAAGTCTGCAGGTTTGTGGGTTGCAGTGCCCCTGAGCTCCATTTGGCAACTCGCTTTTTTGGGAGCTGGCCGCCAGAGCGCAGGATTGCTTCAGGCCCTATTCTGGTTCCGGGGGGCAGGCTGAGCCTGTGGTTCATTCTTCTTCCTGATGGGAAAATAGAGTGACCTGTGCCTGTCCCAACACCTAGAGCTAGTCTCTCATTGGTTCCCCCTCTTCCCGTTCATCCTCAGGCCAAATTGCGACCTGTCCGAAACAGGAGGTTAAAGGTGCTGATTCTCCAAGTAGGGAGATTGTTAGTAGAGCGGCTGGAATGGCGAACCCGAGCACAAGGAGAGGAGGAATGAGGTGCGTTTGAGAAACCTTTCCCGATCACACGGTGTACCATCTTCTGGGTTTCCCACGCATGTTGTCGATGTAGGAAGATGCCCTGGAACCTGGAGATTTGGGACCCACGGCATGGGTCCCACGCAGTATGACTTTAAAGGGTCTGCGTTTGCTCACCCAAGCTCACCAATCCTCTCAGCCCCAAGAGTGCCCAGCCTTATGTCTCATCCAGCTGTGGGTCTAGATATGGTCAATCCAGGTTGCATCAGAGCCCCTGAGCGGATTTTGTAAGCATTTCTCTCTCTTTCACTGTCTTTGTTTTATGGGGGTTTTTTTTTTTAAAGTAATCTATTTTTATAATGGGGTTTAGCTGCTTTTCACTGCTGTGTTTATGCCGCTTTACACCCTCTTGATTCCCTTCCAGAGAGAGATCAATACATAGGTTTTAAGACTCTTACTAGTCAGGTATATTCTTGGGCGGTGAATAGGGGCTGTTGAGTCCAGTTCACTGAGCAGGGAGTAGGTCTTGTCTATTACATATTTGGCTTGTGGAACGGTAGCTGAGCTAATTTCAAACCCTTGTTTTATGCATCACCCCACCTCACCTTTCCCGTTAAGCAGCCATAGTGTGTTTTCTAAATGTGTGACTCTGTTCTGTTTTGTAATTCAGTTCAAGTGTAGCGATTTTGACATTCCCTCTATAAGTGATGTCTTAGGATAAGTGTCTTTTTCTCTGTGACTTATTTCACTGAGGGTCATCGTACCTAAATCCACTCATCCTGCTGCTACTAGCCTTATGACATTGATTTCATGGCTGAGTGATATTCCATTGTGCCTAAGTACCACAACTTCTTTATCCATTTTTCGCTTTCCTGGGCTATTGAAGGTGTACCGAAGTGGAGGTTCTTGGAAACAGAGCAGCCCTAAACTTTGGGGTGCCTGTGTCTTGTTGATTTTTAGGTTTCCCGATGTATACGCCCATGAGGGGAAGTGCCCTATGCTCTCTAAGCTGTGCTTATTACATGTTTCAGGACACACCGTACACTTCTCCAGAGTGGCTGCTGGCAATTTACAGCCCGCCCATCAGCGTAGCAAGGCTCCCATGTCTCCATGGCCTGTCCTGCATTTCTGGTTTTTACACTTTTTTCAGCATGGCCCTTTTGACCGATGGCAAGCGAGACTTCTCTGTAGCGCTGATTTGCCTTTCCGGCTTGCCTGGTTGGCCAAAAAGGGCGTATGCGTTTTTTCCTGAATATATTCAGGAAAAAACGCATACGCCCTTTTTGGCCAAGGGCATCGTTGTCAACGCTTTGCCGCTTTTCCTGTGCTTTCAAGGCGAGTCGAGTCTGCCTCCTGAAACCTGTTTCCTGCAATTCTGCCTTGCTTTCAAATCCTCCTCGTTGCCTTCCCTCAATATATTTGTGGACGAGAGTTATCATTTATAAGTCTGCAGGTTTGTGGGTTGCAGTGCCCCTGAGCTCCATTTGGCAACTCGCTTTTTTGGGAGCTGGCCGCCAGAGCGCAGGATTGCTTCAGGCCCTATTCTGGTTCCGGGGGGCAGGCTGAGCCTGTGGTTCATTCTTCTTCCTGATGGGAAAATAGAGTGACCTGTGCCTGTCCCAACACCTAGAGCTAGTCTCTCATTGGTTCCCCCTCTTCCCGTTCATCCTCAGGCCAAATTGCGACCTGTCCGAAACAGGAGGTTAAAGGTGCTGATTCTCCAAGTAGGGAGATTGTTAGTAGAGCGGCTGGAATGGCGAACCCGAGCACAAGGAGAGGAGGAATGAGGTGCGTTTGAGAAACCTTTCCCGATCACACGGTGTACCATCTTCTGGGTTTCCCACGCATGTTTTCGATGTAGGAAGATGCCCTGGAACCTGGAGATTTGGGACCCACGGCATGGGTCCCACGCAGTATGACTTTAAAGGGTCTGCGTTTGCTCACCCAAGCTCACCAATCCTCTCAGCCCCAAGAGTGCCCAGCCTTATGTCTCATCCAGCTGTGGGTCTAGATATGGTCAATCCAGGTTGCATCAGAGCCCCTGAGCGGATTTTGTAAGCATTTCTCTCTCTTTCACTGTCTTTGTTTTATGGGGGTTTTTTTTTTAAAGTAATCTATTTTTATAATGGGGTTTAGCTGCTTTTCACTGCTGTGTTTATGCCGCTTTACACCCTCTTGATTCCCTTCCAGAGAGAGATCAATACGTAGGTTTTAAGACTCTTACTAGTCAGATATATTCTTGGGCGGTGAATAGGGGCTGTTGAGTCCAGTTCACTGAGCAGGGAGTAGGTCTTGTCTATTACATATTTGGCTTGTGGAACGGTAGCTGAGCTAATTTCAAACCCTTGTTTTATGCATCACCCCACCTCACCTTTCCCGTTAAGCAGCCATAGTGTGTTTTCTAAATGTGTGACTCTGTTCTGTTTTGTAATTCAGTTCAAGTGTAGCGATTTTGACATTCCCTCTATAAGTGATGTCTTAGGATAAGTGTCTTTTTCTCTGTGACTTATTTCACTGAGGGTCATCGTACCTAAATCCACTCATCCTGCTGCTACTAGCCTTATGACATTGATTTCATGGCTGAGTGATATTCCATTGTGCCTAAGTACCACAACTTCTTTATCCATTTTTCGCTTTCCTGGGCTATTGAAGGTGTAGCGAAGTGGAGGTTCTTGGAAACAGAGCAGCCCTAAACTTTGGGGTGCCTGTGTCTTGTTGATTTTTAGGTTTCCCGATGTATACGCCCATGAGGGGAAGTGCCCTATGCTCTCTAAGCTGTGCTTATTACATGTTTCAGGACACACCGTACACTTCTCCAGAGTGGCTGCTGGCAATTTACAGCCCGCCCATCAGCGTAGCAAGGCTCCCATGTCTCCATGGCCTGTCCTGCATTTCTGGTTTTTACACTTTTTTCAGCATGGCCCTTTTGACCGATGGCAAGCGAGACTTCTCTGTAGCGCTGATTTGCCTTTCCGGCTTGCCTGGTTGGCCAAAAAGGGCGTATGCGTTTTTTCCTGAATATATTCAGGAAAAAACGCATACGCCCTTTTTGGCCAAGGGCATCGTTGTCAACGCTTTGCCGCTTTTCCTGTGCTTTCAAGGCGAGTCGAGTCTGCCTCCTGAAACCTGTTTCCTGCAATTCTGCCTTGCTTTCAAATCCTCCTCGTTGCCTTCCCTCAATATATTTGTGGACGAGAGTTATCATTTATAAGTCTGCAGGTTTGTGGGTTGCAGTGCCCCTGAGCTCCATTTGGCAACTCGCTTTTTTGGGAGCTGGCCGCCAGAGCGCAGGATTGCTTCAGGCCCTATTCTGGTTCCGGGGGGCAGGCTGAGCCTGTGGTTCATTCTTCTTCCTGATGGGAAAATAGAGTGACCTGTGCCTGTCCCAACACCTAGAGCTAGTCTCTCATTGGTTCCCCCTCTTCCCGTTCATCCTCAGGCCAAATTGCGACCTGTCCGAAACAGGAGGTTAAAGGTGCTGATTCTCCAAGTAGGGAGATTGTTAGTAGAGCGGCTGGAATGGCGAACCCGAGCACAAGGAGAGGAGGAATGAGGTGCGTTTGAGAAACCTTTCCCGATCACACGGTGTACCATCTTCTGGGTTTCCCACGCATGTTGTCGATGTAGGAAGATGCCCTGGAACCTGGAGATTTGGGACCCACGGCATGGGTCCCACGCAGTATGACTTTAAAGGGTCTGCGTTTGCTCACCCAAGCTCACCAATCCTCTCAGCCCCAAGAGTGCCCAGCCTTATGTCTCATCCAGCTGTGGGTCTAGATATGGTCAATCCAGGTTGCATCAGAGCCCCTGAGCGGATTTTGTAAGCATTTCTCTCTCTTTCACTGTCTTTGTTTTATGGGGGTTTTTTTTTTTAAAGTAATCTATTTTTATAATGGGGTTTAGCTGCTTTTCACTGCTGTGTTTATGCCGCTTTACACCCTCTTGATTCCCTTCCAGAGAGAGATCAATACGTAGGTTTTAAGACTCTTACTAGTCAGGTATATTCTTGGGCGGTGAATAGGGGCTGTTGAGTCCAGTTCACTGAGCAGGGAGTAGGTCTTGTCTATTACATATTTGGCTTGTGGAACGGTAGCTGAGCTAATTTCAAACCCTTGTTTTATGCATCACCCCACCTCACCTTTCCCGTTAAGCAGCCATAGTGTGTTTTCTAAATGTGTGACTCTGTTCTGTTTTGTAATTCAGTTCAAGTGTAGCGATTTTGACATTCCCTCTATAAGTGATGTCTTAGGATAAGTGTCTTTTTCTCTGTGACTTATTTCACTGAGGGTCATCGTACCTAAATCCACTCATCCTGCTGCTACTAGCCTTATGACATTGATTTCATGGCTGAGTGATATTCCATTGTGCCTAAGTACCACAACTTCTTTATCCATTTTTTGCTTTCCTGGGCTATTGAAGGTGTACCGAAGTGGAGGTTCTTGGAAACAGAGCAGCCCTAAACTTTGGGGTGCCTGTGTCTTGTTGATTTTTAGGTTTCCCGATGTATACGCCCATGAGGGGAAGTGCCCTATGCTCTCTAAGCTGTGCTTATTACATGTTTCAGGACACACCGTACACTTCTCCAGAGTGGCTGCTGGCAATTTACAGCCCGCCCATCAGCGTAGCAAGGCTCCCATGTCTCCATGGCCTGTCCTGCATTTCTGGTTTTTACACTTTTTTCAGCATGGCCCTTTTGACCGATGGCAAGCGAGACTTCTCTGTAGCGCTGATTTGCCTTTCCGGCTTGCCTGGTTGGCCAAAAAGGGCGTATGCGTTTTTTCCTGAATATATTCAGGAAAAAACGCATACGCCCTTTTTGGCCAAGGGCATCGTTGTCAACGCTTTGCCGCTTTTCCTGTGCTTTCAAGGCGAGTCGAGTCTGCCTCCTGAAACCTGTTTCCTGCAATTCTGCCTTGCTTTCAAATCCTCCTCGTTGCCTTCCCTCAATATATTTGTGGACGAGAGTTATCATTTATAAGTCTGCAGGTTTGTGGGTTGCAGTGCCCCTGAGCTCCATTTGGCAACTCGCTTTTTTGGGAGCTGGCCGCCAGAGCGCAGGATTGCTTCAGGCCCTATTCTGGTTCCGGGGGGCAGGCTGAGCCTGTGGTTCATTCTTCTTCCTGATGGGAAAATAGAGTGACCTGTGCCTGTCCCAACACCTAGAGCTAGTCTCTCATTGGTTCCCCCTCTTCCCGTTCATCCTCAGGCCAAATTGCGACCTGTCCGAAACAGGAGGTTAAAGGTGCTGATTCTCCAAGTAGGGAGATTGTTAGTAGAGCGGCTGGAATGGCGAACCCGAGCACAAGGAGAGGAGGAATGAGGTGCGTTTGAGAAACCTTTCCCGATCACACGGTGTACCATCTTCTGGGTTTCCCACGCATGTTTTCGATGTAGGAAGATGCCCTGGAACCTGGAGATTTGGGACCCACGGCATGGGTCCCACGCAGTATGACTTTAAAGGGTCTGCGTTTGCTCACCCAAGCTCACCAATCCTCTCAGCCCCAAGAGTGTCCAGCCTTATGTCTCATCCAGCTGTGGGTCTAGATATGGTCAATCCAGGTTGCATCAGAGCCCCTGAGCGGATTTTGTAAGCATTTCTCTCTCTTTCACTGTCTTTGTTTTATGGGGGTTTTTTTTTAAAGTAATCTATTTTTATAATGGGGTTTAGCTGCTTTTCACTGCTGTGTTTATGCCGCTTTACACCCTCTTGATTCCCTTCCAGAGAGAGATCAATACGTAGGTTTTAAGACTCTTACTAGTCAGATATATTCTTGGGCGGTGAATAGGGGCTGTTGAGTCCAGTTCACTGAGCAGGGAGTAGGTCTTGTCTATTACATATTTGGCTTGTGGAACGGTAGCTGAGCTAATTTCAAACCCTTGTTTTATGCATCACCCCACCTCACCTTTCCCGTTAAGCAGCCATAGTGTGTTTTCTAAATGTGTGACTCTGTTCTGTTTTGTAATTCAGTTCAAGTGTAGCGATTTTGACATTCCCTCTATAAGTGATGTCTTAGGATAAGTGTCTTTTTCTCTGTGACTTATTTCACTGAGGGTCATCGTACCTAAATCCACTCATCCTGCTGCTACTAGCCTTATGACATTGATTTCATGGCTGAGTGATATTCCATTGTGCCTAAGTACCACAACTTCTTTATCCATTTTTCGCTTTCCTGGGCTATTGAAGGTGTAGCGAAGTGGAGGTTCTTGGAAACAGAGCAGCCCTAAACTTTGGGGTGCCTGTGTCTTGTTGATTTTTAGGTTTCCCGATGTATACGCCCATGAGGGGAAGTGCCCTATGCTCTCTAAGCTGTGCTTATTACATGTTTCAGGACACACCGTACACTTCTCCAGAGTGGCTGCTGGCAATTTACAGCCCGCCCATCAGCGTAGCAAGGCTCCCATGTCTCCATGGCCTGTCCTGCATTTCTGGTTTTTACACTTTTTTCAGCATGGCCCTTTTGACCGATGGCAAGCGAGACTTCTCTGTAGCGCTGATTTGCCTTTCCGGCTTGCCTGGTTGGCCAAAAAGGGCGTATGCGTTTTTTCCTGAATATATTCAGGAAAAAACGCATACGCCCTTTTTGGCCAAGGGCATCGTTGTCAACGCTTTGCCGCTTTTCCTGTGCTTTCAAGGCGAGTCGAGTCTGCCTCCTGAAACCTGTTTCCTGCAATTCTGCCTTGCTTTCAAATCCTCCTCGTTGCCTTCCCTCAATATATTTGTGGACGAGAGTTATCATTTATAAGTCTGCAGGTTTGTGGGTTGCAGTGCCCCTGAGCTCCATTTGGCAACTCGCTTTTTTGGGAGCTGGCCGCCAGAGCGCAGGATTGCTTCAGGCCCTATTCTGGTTCCGGGGGGCAGGCTGAGCCTGTGGTTCATTCTTCTTCCTGATGGGAAAATAGAGTGACCTGTGCCTGTCCCAACACCTAGAGCTAGTCTCTCATTGGTTCCCCCTCTTCCCGTTCATCCTCAGGCCAAATTGCGACCTGTCCGAAACAGGAGGTTAAAGGTGCTGATTCTCCAAGTAGGGAGATTGTTAGTAGAGCGGCTGGAATGGCGAACCCGAGCACAAGGAGAGGAGGAATGAGGTGCGTTTGAGAAACCTTTCCCGATCACACGGTGTACCATCTTCTGGGTTTCCCACGCATGTTGTCGATGTAGGAAGATGCCCTGGAACCTGGAGATTTGGGACCCACGGCATGGGTCCCACGCAGTATGACTTTAAAGGGTCTGCGTTTGCTCACCCAAGCTCACCAATCCTCTCAGCCCCAAGAGTGCCCAGCCTTATGTCTCATCCAGCTGTGGGTCTAGATATGGTCAATCCAGGTTGCATCAGAGCCCCTGAGCGGATTTTGTAAGCATTTCTCTCTCTTTCACTGTCTTTGTTTTATGGGGGTTTTTTTTTTTAAAGTAATCTATTTTTATAATGGGGTTTAGCTGCTTTTCACTGCTGTGTTTATGCCGCTTTACACCCTCTTGATTCCCTTCCAGAGAGAGATCAATACGTAGGTTTTAAGACTCTTACTAGTCAGGTATATTCTTGGGCGGTGAATAGGGGCTGTTGAGTCCAGTTCACTGAGCAGGGAGTAGGTCTTGTCTATTACATATTTGGCTTGTGGAACGGTAGCTGAGCTAATTTCAAACCCTTGTTTTATGCATCACCCCACCTCACCTTTCCCGTTAAGCAGCCATAGTGTGTTTTCTAAATGTGTGACTCTGTTCTGTTTTGTAATTCAGTTCAAGTGTAGCGATTTTGACATTCCCTCTATAAGTGATGTCTTAGGATAAGTGTCTTTTTCTCTGTGACTTATTTCACTGAGGGTCATCGTACCTAAATCCACTCATCCTGCTGCTACTAGCCTTATGACATTGATTTCATGGCTGAGTGATATTCCATTGTGCCTAAGTACCACAACTTCTTTATCCATTTTTTGCTTTCCTGGGCTATTGAAGGTGTACCGAAGTGGAGGTTCTTGGAAACAGAGCAGCCCTAAACTTTGGGGTGCCTGTGTCTTGTTGATTTTTAGGTTTCCCGATGTATACGCCCATGAGGGGAAGTGCCCTATGCTCTCTAAGCTGTGCTTATTACATGTTTCAGGACACACCGTACACTTCTCCAGAGTGGCTGCTGGCAATTTACAGCCCGCCCATCAGCGTAGCAAGGCTCCCATGTCTCCATGGCCTGTCCTGCATTTCTGGTTTTTACACTTTTTTCAGCATGGCCCTTTTGACCGATGGCAAGCGAGACTTCTCTGTAGCGCTGATTTGCCTTTCCGGCTTGCCTGGTTGGCCAAAAAGGGCGTATGCGTTTTTTCCTGAATATATTCAGGAAAAAACGCATACGCCCTTTTTGGCCAAGGGCATCGTTGTCAACGCTTTGCCGCTTTTCCTGTGCTTTCAAGGCGAGTCGAGTCTGCCTCCTGAAACCTGTTTCCTGCAATTCTGCCTTGCTTTCAAATCCTCCTCGTTGCCTTCCCTCAATATATTTGTGGACGAGAGTTATCATTTATAAGTCTGCAGGTTTGTGGGTTGCAGTGCCCCTGAGCTCCATTTGGCAACTCGCTTTTTTGGGAGCTGGCCGCCAGAGCGCAGGATTGCTTCAGGCCCTATTCTGGTTCCGGGGGGCAGGCTGAGCCTGTGGTTCATTCTTCTTCCTGATGGGAAAATAGAGTGACCTGTGCCTGTCCCAACACCTAGAGCTAGTCTCTCATTGGTTCCCCCTCTTCCCGTTCATCCTCAGGCCAAATTGCGACCTGTCCGAAACAGGAGGTTAAAGGTGCTGATTCTCCAAGTAGGGAGATTGTTAGTAGAGCGGCTGGAATGGCGAACCCGAGCACAAGGAGAGGAGGAATGAGGTGCGTTTGAGAAACCTTTCCCGATCACACGGTGTACCATCTTCTGGGTTTCCCACGCATGTTTTCGATGTAGGAAGATGCCCTGGAACCTGGAGATTTGGGACCCACGGCATGGGTCCCACGCAGTATGACTTTAAAGGGTCTGCGTTTGCTCACCCAAGCTCACCAATCCTCTCAGCCCCAAGAGTGTCCAGCCTTATGTCTCATCCAGCTGTGGGTCTAGATATGGTCAATCCAGGTTGCATCAGAGCCCCTGAGCGGATTTTGTAAGCATTTCTCTCTCTTTCACTGTCTTTGTTTTATGGGGGTTTTTTTTTTAAAGTAATCTATTTTTATAATGGGGTTTAGCTGCTTTTCACTGCTGTGTTTATGCCGCTTTACACCCTCTTGATTCCCTTCCAGAGAGAGATCAATACGTAGGTTTTAAGACTCTTACTAGTCAGATATATTCTTGGGCGGTGAATAGGGGCTGTTGAGTCCAGTTCACTGAGCAGGGAGTAGGTCTTGTCTATTACATATTTGGCTTGTGGAACGGTAGCTGAGCTAATTTCAAACCCTTGTTTTATGCATCACCCCACCTCACCTTTCCCGTTAAGCAGCCATAGTGTGTTTTCTAAATGTGTGACTCTGTTCTGTTTTGTAATTCAGTTCAAGTGTAGCGATTTTGACATTCCCTCTATAAGTGATGTCTTAGGATAAGTGTCTTTTTCTCTGTGACTTATTTCACTGAGGGTCATCGTACCTAAATCCACTCATCCTGCTGCTACTAGCCTTATGACATTGATTTCATGGCTGAGTGATATTCCATTGTGCCTAAGTACCACAACTTCTTTATCCATTTTTCGCTTTCCTGGGCTATTGAAGGTGTAGCGAAGTGGAGGTTCTTGGAAACAGAGCAGCCCTAAACTTTGGGGTGCCTGTGTCTTGTTGATTTTTAGGTTTCCCGATGTATACGCCCATGAGGGGAAGTGCCCTATGCTCTCTAAGCTGTGCTTATTACATGTTTCAGGACACACCGTACACTTCTCCAGAGTGGCTGCTGGCAATTTACAGCCCGCCCATCAGCGTAGCAAGGCTCCCATGTCTCCATGGCCTGTCCTGCATTTCTGGTTTTTACACTTTTTTCAGCATGGCCCTTTTGACCGATGGCAAGCGAGACTTCTCTGTAGCGCTGATTTGCCTTTCCGGCTTGCCTGGTTGGCCAAAAAGGGCGTATGCGTTTTTTCCTGAATATATTCAGGAAAAAACGCATACGCCCTTTTTGGCCAAGGGCATCGTTGTCAACGCTTTGCCGCTTTTCCTGTGCTTTCAAGGCGAGTCGAGTCTGCCTCCTGAAACCTGTTTCCTGCAATTCTGCCTTGCTTTCAAATCCTCCTCGTTGCCTTCCCTCAATATATTTGTGGACGAGAGTTATCATTTATAAGTCTGCAGGTTTGTGGGTTGCAGTGCCCCTGAGCTCCATTTGGCAACTCGCTTTTTTGGGAGCTGGCCGCCAGAGCGCAGGATTGCTTCAGGCCCTATTCTGGTTCCGGGGGGCAGGCTGAGCCTGTGGTTCATTCTTCTTCCTGATGGGAAAATAGAGTGACCTGTGCCTGTCCCAACACCTAGAGCTAGTCTCTCATTGGTTCCCCCTCTTCCCGTTCATCCTCAGGCCAAATTGCGACCTGTCCGAAACAGGAGGTTAAAGGTGCTGATTCTCCAAGTAGGGAGATTGTTAGTAGAGCGGCTGGAATGGCGAACCCGAGCACAAGGAGAGGAGGAATGAGGTGCGTTTGAGAAACCTTTCCCGATCACACGGTGTACCATCTTCTGGGTTTCCCACGCATGTTTTCGATGTAGGAAGATGCCCTGGAACCTGGAGATTTGGGACCCACGGCATGGGTCCCACGCAGTATGACTTTAAAGGGTCTGCGTTTGCTCACCCAAGCTCACCAATCCTCTCAGCCCCAAGAGTGTCCAGCCTTATGTCTCATCCAGCTGTGGGTCTAGATATGGTCAATCCAGGTTGCATCAGAGCCCCTGAGCGGATTTTGTAAGCATTTCTCTCTCTTTCACTGTCTTTGTTTTATGGGTTTTTTTTTTTTTAAAGTAATCTATTTTTATAATGGGGTTTAGCTGCTTTTCACTGCTGTGTTTATGCCGCTTTACACCCTCTTGATTCCCTTCCAGAGAGAGATCAATACGTAGGTTTTAAGACTCTTACTAGTCAGATATATTCTTGGGCGGTGAATAGGGGCTGTTGAGTCCAGTTCACTGAGCAGGGAGTAGGTCTTGTCTATTACATATTTGGCTTGTGGAACGGTAGCTGAGCTAATTTCAAACCCTTGTTTTATGCATCACCCCACCTCACCTTTCCCGTTAAGCAGCCATAGTGTGTTTTCTAAATGTGTGACTCTGTTCTGTTTTGTAATTCAGTTCAAGTGTAGCGATTTTGACATTCCCTCTATAAGTGATGTCTTAGGATAAGTGTCTTTTTCTCTGTGACTTATTTCACTGAGGGTCATCGTACCTAAATCCACTCATCCTGCTGCTACTAGCCTTATGACATTGATTTCATGGCTGAGTGATATTCCATTGTGCCTAAGTACCACAACTTCTTTATCCATTTTTCGCTTTCCTGGGCTATTGAAGGTGTACCGAAGTGGAGGTTCTTGGAAACAGAGCAGCCCTAAACTTTGGGGTGCCTGTGTCTTGTTGATTTTTAGGTTTCCCGATGTATACGCCCATGAGGGGAAGTGCCCTATGCTCTCTAAGCTGTGCTTATTACATGTTTCAGGACACACCGTACACTTCTCCAGAGTGGCTGCTGGCAATTTACAGCCCGCCCATCAGCGTAGCAAGGCTCCCATGTCTCCATGGCCTGTCCTGCATTTCTGGTTTTTACACTTTTTTCAGCATGGCCCTTTTGACCGATGGCAAGCGAGACTTCTCTGTAGCGCTGATTTGCCTTTCCGGCTTGCCTGGTTGGCCAAAAAGGGCGTATGCGTTTTTTCCTGAATATATTCAGGAAAAAACGCATACGCCCTTTTTGGCCAAGGGCATCGTTGTCAACGCTTTGCCGCTTTTCCTGTGCTTTCAAGGCGAGTCGAGTCTGCCTCCTGAAACCTGTTTCCTGCAATTCTGCCTTGCTTTCAAATCCTCCTCGTTGCCTTCCCTCAATATATTTGTGGACGAGAGTTATCATTTATAAGTCTGCAGGTTTGTGGGTTGCAGTGCCCCTGAGCTCCATTTGGCAACTCGCTTTTTTGGGAGCTGGCCGCCAGAGCGCAGGATTGCTTCAGGCCCTATTCTGGTTCCGGGGGGCAGGCTGAGCCTGTGGTTCATTCTTCTTCCTGATGGGAAAATAGAGTGACCTGTGCCTGTCCCAACACCTAGAGCTAGTCTCTCATTGGTTCCCCCTCTTCCCGTTCATCCTCAGGCCAAATTGCGACCTGTCCGAAACAGGAGGTTAAAGGTGCTGATTCTCCAAGTAGGGAGATTGTTAGTAGAGCGGCTGGAATGGCGAACCCGAGCACAAGGAGAGGAGGAATGAGGTGCGTTTGAGAAACCTTTCCCGATCACACGGTGTACCATCTTCTGGGTTTCCCACGCATGTTTTCGATGTAGGAAGATGCCCTGGAACCTGGAGATTTGGGACCCACGGCATGGGTCCCACGCAGTATGACTTTAAAGGGTCTGCGTTTGCTCACCCAAGCTCACCAATCCTCTCAGCCCCAAGAGTGTCCAGCCTTATGTCTCATCCAGCTGTGGGTCTAGATATGGTCAATCCAGGTTGCATCAGAGCCCCTGAGCGGATTTTGTAAGCATTTCTCTCTCTTTCACTGTCTTTGTTTTATGGGTTTTTTTTTTTTTTAAAGTAATCTATTTTTATAATGGGGTTTAGCTGCTTTTCACTGCTGTGTTTATGCCGCTTTACACCCTCTTGATTCCCTTCCAGAGAGAGATCAATACGTAGGTTTTAAGACTCTTACTAGTCAGATATATTCTTGGGCGGTGAATAGGGGCTGTTGAGTCCAGTTCACTGAGCAGGGAGTAGGTCTTGTCTATTACATATTTGGCTTGTGGAACGGTAGCTGAGCTAATTTCAAACCCTTGTTTTATGCATCACCCCACCTCACCTTTCCCGTTAAGCAGCCATAGTGTGTTTTCTAAATGTGTGACTCTGTTCTGTTTTGTAATTCAGTTCAAGTGTAGCGATTTTGACATTCCCTCTATAAGTGATGTCTTAGGATAAGTGTCTTTTTCTCTGTGACTTATTTCACTGAGGGTCATCGTACCTAAATCCACTCATCCTGCTGCTACTAGCCTTATGACATTGATTTCATGGCTGAGTGATATTCCATTGTGCCTAAGTACCACAACTTCTTTATCCATTTTTCGCTTTCCTGGGCTATTGAAGGTGTACCGAAGTGGAGGTTCTTGGAAACAGAGCAGCCCTAAACTTTGGGGTGCCTGTGTCTTGTTGATTTTTAGGTTTCCCGATGTATACGCCCATGAGGGGAAGTGCCCTATGCTCTCTAAGCTGTGCTTATTACATGTTTCAGGACACACCGTACACTTCTCCAGAGTGGCTGCTGGCAATTTACAGCCCGCCCATCAGCGTAGCAAGGCTCCCATGTCTCCATGGCCTGTCCTGCATTTCTGGTTTTTACACTTTTTTCAGCATGGCCCTTTTGACCGATGGCAAGCGAGACTTCTCTGTAGCGCTGATTTGCCTTTCCGGCTTGCCTGGTTGGCCAAAAAGGGCGTATGCGTTTTTTCCTGAATATATTCAGGAAAAAACGCATACGCCCTTTTTGGCCAAGGGCATCGTTGTCAACGCTTTGCCGCTTTTCCTGTGCTTTCAAGGCGAGTCGAGTCTGCCTCCTGAAACCTGTTTCCTGCAATTCTGCCTTGCTTTCAAATCCTCCTCGTTGCCTTCCCTCAATATATTTGTGGACGAGAGTTATCATTTATAAGTCTGCAGGTTTGTGGGTTGCAGTGCCCCTGAGCTCCATTTGGCAACTCGCTTTTTTGGGAGCTGGCCGCCAGAGCGCAGGATTGCTTCAGGCCCTATTCTGGTTCCGGGGGGCAGGCTGAGCCTGTGGTTCATTCTTCTTCCTGATGGGAAAATAGAGTGACCTGTGCCTGTCCCAACACCTAGAGCTAGTCTCTCATTGGTTCCCCCTCTTCCCGTTCATCCTCAGGCCAAATTGCGACCTGTCCGAAACAGGAGGTTAAAGGTGCTGATTCTCCAAGTAGGGAGATTGTTAGTAGAGCGGCTGGAATGGCGAACCCGAGCACAAGGAGAGGAGGAATGAGGTGCGTTTGAGAAACCTTTCCCGATCACACGGTGTACCATCTTCTGGGTTTCCCACGCATGTTTTCGATGTAGGAAGATGCCCTGGAACCTGGAGATTTGGGACCCACGGCATGGGTACCACGCAGTATGACTTTAAAGGGTCTGCGTTTGCTCACCCAAGCTCACCAATCCTCTCAGCCCCAAGAGTGTCCAGCCTTATGTCTCATCCAGCTGTGGGTCTAGATATGGTCAATCCAGGTTGCATCAGAGCCCCTGAGCGGATTTTGTAAGCATTTCTCTCTCTTTCACTGTCTTTGTTTTATGGGTTTTTTTTTTTTTAAAGTAATCTATTTTTATAATGGGGTTTAGCTGCTTTTCACTGCTGTGTTTATGCCGCTTTACACCCTCTTGATTCCCTTCCAGAGAGAGATCAATACGTAGGTTTTAAGACTCTTACTAGTCAGATATATTCTTGGGCGGTGAATAGGGGCTGTTGAGTCCAGTTCACTGAGCAGGGAGTAGGTCTTGTCTATTACATATTTGGCTTGTGGAACGGTAGCTGAGCTAATTTCAAACCCTTGTTTTATGCATCACCCCACCTCACCTTTCCCGTTAAGCAGCCATAGTGTGTTTTCTAAATGTGTGACTCTGTTCTGTTTTGTAATTCAGTTCAAGTGTAGCGATTTTGACATTCCCTCTATAAGTGATGTCTTAGGATAAGTGTCTTTTTCTCTGTGACTTATTTCACTGAGGGTCATCGTACCTAAATCCACTCATCCTGCTGCTACTAGCCTTATGACATTGATTTCATGGCTGAGTGATATTCCATTGTGCCTAAGTACCACAACTTCTTTACCCATTTTTCGCTTTCCTGGGCTATTGAAGGTGTACCGAAGTGGAGGTTCTTGGAAACAGAGCAGCCCTAAACTTTGGGGTGCCTGTGTCTTGTTGATTTTTAGGTTTCCCGATGTATACGCCCATGAGGGGAAGTGCCCTATGCTCTCTAAGCTGTGCTTATTACATGTTTCAGGACACACCGTACACTTCTCCAGAGTGGCTGCTGGCAATTTACAGCCCGCCCATCAGCGTAGCAAGGCTCCCATGTCTCCATGGCCTGTCCTGCATTTCTGGTTTTTACACTTTTTTCAGCATGGCCCTTTTGACCGATGGCAAGCGAGACTTCTCTGTAGCGCTGATTTGCCTTTCCGGCTTGCCTGGTTGGCCAAAAAGGGCGTATGCGTTTTTTCCTGAATATATTCAGGAAAAAACGCATACGCCCTTTTTGGCCAAGGGCATCGTTGTCAACGCTTTGCCGCTTTTCCTGTGCTTTCAAGGCGAGTCGAGTCTGCCTCCTGAAACCTGTTTCCTGCAATTCTGCCTTGCTTTCAAATCCTCCTCGTTGCCTTCCCTCAATATATTTGTGGACGAGAGTTATCATTTATAAGTCTGCAGGTTTGTGGGTTGCAGTGCCCCTGAGCTCCATTTGGCAACTCGCTTTTTTGGGAGCTGGCCGCCAGAGCGCAGGATTGCTTCAGGCCCTATTCTGGTTCCGGGGGGCAGGCTGAGCCTGTGGTTCATTCTTCTTCCTGATGGGAAAATAGAGTGACCTGTGCCTGTCCCAACACCTAGAGCTAGTCTCTCATTGGTTCCCCCTCTTCCCGTTCATCCTCAGGCCAAATTGCGACCTGTCCGAAACAGGAGGTTAAAGGTGCTGATTCTCCAAGTAGGGAGATTGTTAGTAGAGCGGCTGGAATGGCGAACCCGAGCACAAGGAGAGGAGGAATGAGGTGCGTTTGAGAAACCTTTCCCGATCACACGGTGTACCATCTTCTGGGTTTCCCACGCATGTTTTCGATGTAGGAAGATGCCCTGGAACCTGGAGATTTGGGACCCACGGCATGGGTACCACGCAGTATGACTTTAAAGGGTCTGCGTTTGCTCACCCAAGCTCACCAATCCTCTCAGCCCCAAGAGTGTCCAGCCTTATGTCTCATCCAGCTGTGGGTCTAGATATGGTCAATCCAGGTTGCATCAGAGCCCCTGAGCGGATTTTGTAAGCATTTCTCTCTCTTTCACTGTCTTTGTTTTATGGGTTGTTTTTTTTTTTAAAGTAATCTATTTTTATAATGGGGTTTAGCTGCTTTTCACTGCTGTGTTTATGCCGCTTTACACCCTCTTGATTCCCTTCCAGAGAGAGATCAATACGTAGGTTTTAAGACTCTTACTAGTCAGATATATTCTTGGGCGGTGAATAGGGGCTGTTGCGTCCAGTTCACTGAGCAGGGAGTAGGTCTTGTCTATTACATATTTGGCTTGTGGAACGGTAGCTGAGCTAATTTCAAACCCTTGTTTTATGCATCACCCCACCTCACCTTTCCCGTTAAGCAGCCATAGTGTGTTTTCTAAATGTGTGACTCTGTTCTGTTTTGTAATTCAGTTCAAGTGTAGCGATTTTGACATTCCCTCTATAAGTGATGTCTTAGGATAAGTGTCTTTTTCTCTGTGACTTATTTCACTGAGGGTCATCGTACCTAAATCCACTCATCCTGCTGCTACTAGCCTTATGACATTGATTTCATGGCTGAGTGATATTCCATTGTGCCTAAGTACCACAACTTCTTTATCCATTTTTCGCTTTCCTGGGCTATTGAAGGTGTACCGAAGTGGAGGTTCTTGGAAACAGAGCAGCCCTAAACTTTGGGGTGCCTGTGTCTTGTTGATTTTTAGGTTTCCCGATGTATACGCCCATGAGGGGAAGTGCCCTATGCTCTCTAAGCTGTGCTTATTACATGTTTCAGGACACACCGTACACTTCTCCAGAGTGGCTGCTGGCAATTTACAGCCCGCCCATCAGCGTAGCAAGGCTCCCATGTCTCCATGGCCTGTCCTGCATTTCTGGTTTTTACACTTTTTTCAGCATGGCCCTTTTGACCGATGGCAAGCGAGACTTCTCTGTAGCGCTGATTTGCCTTTCCGGCTTGCCTGGTTGGCCAAAAAGGGCGTATGCGTTTTTTCCTGAATATATTCAGGAAAAAACGCATACGCCCTTTTTGGCCAAGGGCATCGTTGTCAACGCTTTGCCGCTTTTCCCGTGCTTTCAAGGCGAGTCGAGTCTGCCTCCTGAAACCTGTTTCCTGCAATTCTGCCTTGCTTTCAAATCCTCCTCGTTGCCTTCCCTCAATATATTTGTGGACGAGAGTTATCATTTATAAGTCTGCAGGTTTGTGGGTTGCAGTGCCCCTGAGCTCCATTTGGCAACTCGCTTTTTTGGGAGCTGGCCGCCAGAGCGCAGGATTGCTTCAGGCCCTATTCTGGTTCCGGGGGGCAGGCTGAGCCTGTGGTTCATTCTTCTTCCTGATGGGAAAATAGAGTGACCTGTGCCTGTCCCAACACCTAGAGCTAGTCTCTCATTGGTTCCCCCTCTTCCCGTTCATCCTCAGGCCAAATTGCGACCTGTCCGAAACAGGAGGTTAAAGGTGCTGATTCTCCAAGTAGGGAGATTGTTAGTAGAGCGGCTGGAATGGCGAACCCGAGCACAAGGAGAGGAGGAATGAGGTGCGTTTGAGAAACCTTTCCCGATCACACGGTGTACCATCTTCTGGGTTTCCCACGCATGTTTTCGATGTAGGAAGATGCCCTGGAACCTGGAGATTTGGGACCCACGGCATGGGTACCACGCAGTATGACTTTAAAGGGTCTGCGTTTGCTCACCCAAGCTCACCAATCCTCTCAGCCCCAAGAGTGTCCAGCCTTATGTCTCATCCAGCTGTGGGTCTAGATATGGTCAATCCAGGTTGCATCAGAGCCCCTGAGCGGATTTTGTAAGCATTTCTCTCTCTTTCACTGTCTTTGTTTTATGGGTTTTTTTTTTTTTAAAGTAATCTATTTTTATAATGGGGTTTAGCTGCTTTTCACTGCTGTGTTTATGCCGCTTTACACCCTCTTGATTCCCTTCCAGAGAGAGATCAATACGTAGGTTTTAAGACTCTTACTAGTCAGATATATTCTTGGGCGGTGAATAGGGGCTGTTGAGTCCAGTTCACTGAGCAGGGAGTAGGTCTTGTCTATTACATATTTGGCTTGTGGAACGGTAGCTGAGCTAATTTCAAACCCTTGTTTTATGCATCACCCCACCTCACCTTTCCCGTTAAGCAGCCATAGTGTGTTTTCTAAATGTGTGACTCTGTTCTGTTTTGTAATTCAGTTCAAGTGTAGCGATTTTGACATTCCCTCTATAAGTGATGTCTTAGGATAAGTGTCTTTTTCTCTGTGACTTATTTCACTGAGGGTCATCGTACCTAAATCCACTCATCCTGCTGCTACTAGCCTTATGACATTGATTTCATGGCTGAGTGATATTCCATTGTGCCTAAGTACTACAACTTCTTTACCCATTTTTCGCTTTCCTGGGCTATTGAAGGTGTACCGAAGTGGAGGTTCTTGGAAACAGAGCAGCCCTAAACTTTGGGGTGCCTGTGTCTTGTTGATTTTTAGGTTTCCCGATGTATACGCCCATGAGGGGAAGTGCCCTATGCTCTCTAAGCTGTGCTTATTACATGTTTCAGGACACACCGTACACTTCTCCAGAGTGGCTGCTGGCAATTTACAGCCCGCCCATCAGCGTAGCAAGGCTCCCATGTCTCCATGGCCTGTCCTGCATTTCTGGTTTTTACACTTTTTTCAGCATGGCCCTTTTGACCGATGGCAAGCGAGACTTCTCTGTAGCGCTGATTTGCCTTTCCGGCTTGCCTGGTTGGCCAAAAAGGGCGTATGCGTTTTTTCCTGAATATATTCAGGAAAAAACGCATACGCCCTTTTTGGCCAAGGGCATCGTTGTCAACGCTTTGCCGCTTTTCCTGTGCTTTCAAGGCGAGTCGAGTCTGCCTCCTGAAACCTGTTTCCTGCAATTCTGCCTTGCTTTCAAATCCTCCTCGTTGCCTTCCCTCAATATATTTGTGGACGAGAGTTATCATTTATAAGTCTGCAGGTTTGTGGGTTGCAGTGCCCCTGAGCTCCATTTGGCAACTCGCTTTTTTGGGAGCTGGCCGCCAGAGCGCAGGATTGCTTCAGGCCCTATTCTGGTTCCGGGGGGCAGGCTGAGCCTGTGGTTCATTCTTCTTCCTGATGGGAAAATAGAGTGACCTGTGCCTGTCCCAACACCTAGAGCTAGTCTCTCATTGGTTCCCCCTCTTCCCGTTCATCCTCAGGCCAAATTGCGACCTGTCCGAAACAGGAGGTTAAAGGTGCTGATTCTCCAAGTAGGGAGATTGTTAGTAGAGCGGCTGGAATGGCGAACCCGAGCACAAGGAGAGGAGGAATGAGGTGCGTTTGAGAAACCTTTCCCGATCACACGGTGTACCATCTTCTGGGTTTCCCACGCATGTTTTCGATGTAGGAAGATGCCCTGGAACCTGGAGATTTGGGACCCACGGCATGGGTACCACGCAGTATGACTTTAAAGGGTCTGCGTTTGCTCACCCAAGCTCACCAATCCTCTCAGCCCCAAGAGTGTCCAGCCTTATGTCTCATCCAGCTGTGGGTCTAGATATGGTCAATCCAGGTTGCATCAGAGCCCCTGAGCGGATTTTGTAAGCATTTCTCTCTCTTTCACTGTCTTTGTTTTATGGGTTTTTTTTTTTTTTAAAGTAATCTATTTTTATAATGGGGTTTAGCTGCTTTTCACTGCTGTGTTTATGCCGCTTTACACCCTCTTGATTCCCTTCCAGAGAGAGATCAATACGTAGGTTTTAAGACTCTTACTAGTCAGATATATTCTTGGGCGGTGAATAGGGGCTGTTGCGTCCAGTTCACTGAGCAGGGAGTAGGTCTTGTCTATTACATATTTGGCTTGTGGAACGGTAGCTGAGCTAATTTCAAACCCTTGTTTTATGCATCACCCCACCTCACCTTTCCCGTTAAGCAGCCATAGTGTGTTTTCTAAATGTGTGACTCTGTTCTGTTTTGTAATTCAGTTCAAGTGTAGCGATTTTGACATTCCCTCTATAAGTGATGTCTTAGGATAAGTGTCTTTTTCTCTGTGACTTATTTCACTGAGGGTCATCGTACCTAAATCCACTCATCCTGCTGCTACTAGCCTTATGACATTGATTTCATGGCTGAGTGATATTCCATTGTGCCTAAGTACCACAACTTCTTTATCCATTTTTCGCTTTCCTGGGCTATTGAAGGTGTACCGAAGTGGAGGTTCTTGGAAACAGAGCAGCCCTAAACTTTGGGGTGCCTGTGTCTTGTTGATTTTTAGGTTTCCCGATGTATACGCCCGTGAGTGGAAGTGCCCTATGCTCTCTAAGCTGTGCTTATTACATGTTTCAGGACACACCGTACACTTCTCCAGAGTGGCTGCTGGCAATTTACAGCCAGCCCATCAGCGTAGCAAGGCTCCCATGTCTCCATGGCCTGTCCTGCATTTCTGGTTTTTACACTTTTTTCAGCATGGCCCTTTTGACCGATGGCAAGCGAGACTTCTCTGTAGCGCTGATTTGCCTTTCCGGCTTGCCTGGTTGGCCAAAAAGGGCGTATGCGTTTTTTCCTGAATATATTCAGGAAAAAACGCATACGCCCTTTTTGGCCAAGGGCATCGTTGTCAACGCTTTGCCGCTTTTCCCGTGCTTTCAAGGCGAGTCGAGTCTGCCTCCTGAAACCTGTTTCCTGCAATTCTGCCTTGCTTTCAAATCCTCCTCGTTGCCTTCCCTCAATATATTTGTGGACGAGAGTTATCATTTATAAGTCTGCAGGTTTGTGGGTTGCAGTGCCCCTGAGCTCCATTTGGCAACTCGCTTTTTTGGGAGCTGGCCGCCAGAGCGCAGGATTGCTTCAGGCCCTATTCTGGTTCCGGGGGGCAGGCTGAGCCTGTGGTTCATTCTTCTTCCTGATGGGAAAATAGAGTGACCTGTGCCTGTCCCAACACCTAGAGCTAGTCTCTCATTGGTTCCCCCTCTTCCCGTTCATCCTCAGGCCAAATTGCGACCTGTCCGAAACAGGAGGTTAAAGGTGCTGATTCTCCAAGTAGGGAGATTGTTAGTAGAGCGGCTGGAATGGCGAACCCGAGCACAAGGAGAGGAGGAATGAGGTGCGTTTGAGAAACCTTTCCCGATCACACGGTGTACCATCTTCTGGGTTTCCCACGCATGTTTTCGATGTAGGAAGATGCCCTGGAACCTGGAGATTTGGGACCCACGGCATGGGTACCACGCAGTATGACTTTAAAGGGTCTGCGTTTGCTCACCCAAGCTCACCAATCCTCTCAGCCCCAAGAGTGTCCAGCCTTATGTCTCATCCAGCTGTGGGTCTAGATATGGTCAATCCAGGTTGCATCAGAGCCCCTGAGCGGATTTTGTAAGCATTTCTCTCTCTTTCACTGTCTTTGTTTTATGGGTTTTTTTTTTTTTTTAAAGTAATCTATTTTTATAATGGGGTTTAGCTGCTTTTCACTGCTGTGTTTATGCCGCTTTACACCCTCTTGATTCCCTTCCAGAGAGAGATCAATACGTAGGTTTTAAGACTCTTACTAGTCAGATATATTCTTGGGCGGTGAATAGGGGCTGTTGCGTCCAGTTCACTGAGCAGGGAGTAGGTCTTGTCTATTACATATTTGGCTTGTGGAACGGTAGCTGAGCTAATTTCAAACCCTTGTTTTATGCATCACCCCACCTCACCTTTCCCGTTAAGCAGCCATAGTGTGTTTTCTAAATGTGTGACTCTGTTCTGTTTTGTAATTCAGTTCAAGTGTAGCGATTTTGACATTCCCTCTATAAGTGATGTCTTAGGATAAGTGTCTTTTTCTCTGTGACTTATTTCACTGAGGGTCATCGTACCTAAATCCACTCATCCTGCTGCTACTAGCCTTATGACATTGATTTCATGGCTGAGTGATATTCCATTGTGCCTAAGTACCACAACTTCTTTATCCATTTTTCGCTTTCCTGGGCTATTGAAGGTGTACCGAAGTGGAGGTTCTTGGAAACAGAGCAGCCCTAAACTTTGGGGTGCCTGTGTCTTGTTGATTTTTAGGTTTCCCGATGTATACGCCCATGAGGGGAAGTGCCCTATGCTCTCTAAGCTGTGCTTATTACATGTTTCAGGACACACCGTACACTTCTCCAGAGTGGCTGCTGGCAATTTACAGCCCGCCCATCAGCGTAGCAAGGCTCCCATGTCTCCATGGCCTGTCCTGCATTTCTGGTTTTTACACTTTTTTCAGCATGGCCCTTTTGACCGATGGCAAGCGAGACTTCTCTGTAGCGCTGATTTGCCTTTCCGGCTTGCCTGGTTGGCCAAAAAGGGCGTATGCGTTTTTTCCTGAATATATTCAGGAAAAAACGCATACGCCCTTTTTGGCCAAGGGCATCGTTGTCAACGCTTTGCCGCTTTTCCCGTGCTTTCAAGGCGAGTCGAGTCTGCCTCCTGAAACCTGTTTCCTGCAATTCTGCCTTGCTTTCAAATCCTCCTCGTTGCCTTCCCTCAATATATTTGTGGACGAGAGTTATCATTTATAAGTCTGCAGGTTTGTGGGTTGCAGTGCCCCTGAGCTCCATTTGGCAACTCGCTTTTTTGGGAGCTGGCCGCCAGAGCGCAGGATTGCTTCAGGCCCTATTCTGGTTCCGGGGGGCAGGCTGAGCCTGTGGTTCATTCTTCTTCCTGATGGGAAAATAGAGTGACCTGTGCCTGTCCCAACACCTAGAGCTAGTCTCTCATTGGTTCCCCCTCTTCCCGTTCATCCTCAGGCCAAATTGCGACCTGTCCGAAACAGGAGGTTAAAGGTGCTGATTCTCCAAGTAGGGAGATTGTTAGTAGAGCGGCTGGAATGGCGAACCCGAGCACAAGGAGAGGAGGAATGAGGTGCGTTTGAGAAACCTTTCCCGATCACACGGTGTACCATCTTCTGGGTTTCCCACGCATGTTTTCGATGTAGGAAGATGCCCTGGAACCTGGAGATTTGGGACCCACGGCATGGGTACCACGCAGTATGACTTTAAAGGGTCTGCGTTTGCTCACCCAAGCTCACCAATCCTCTCAGCCCCAAGAGTGTCCAGCCTTATGTCTCATCCAGCTGTGGGTCTAGATATGGTCAATCCAGGTTGCATCAGAGCCCCTGAGCGGATTTTGTAAGCATTTCTCTCTCTTTCACTGTCTTTGTTTTATGGGTTTTTTTTTTTTTAAAGTAATCTATTTTTATAATGGGGTTTAGCTGCTTTTCACTGCTGTGTTTATGCCGCTTTACACCCTCTTGATTCCCTTCCAGAGAGAGATCAATACGTAGGTTTTAAGACTCTTACTAGTCAGATATATTCTTGGGCGGTGAATAGGGGCTGTTGAGTCCAGTTCACTGAGCAGGGAGTAGGTCTTGTCTATTACATATTTGGCTTGTGGAACGGTAGCTGAGCTAATTTCAAACCCTTGTTTTATGCATCACCCCACCTCACCTTTCCCGTTAAGCAGCCATAGTGTGTTTTCTAAATGTGTGACTCTGTTCTGTTTTGTAATTCAGTTCAAGTGTAGCGATTTTGACATTCCCTCTATAAGTGATGTCTTAGGATAAGTGTCTTTTTCTCTGTGACTTATTTCACTGAGGGTCATCGTACCTAAATCCACTCATCCTGCTGCTACTAGCCTTATGACATTGATTTCATGGCTGAGTGATATTCCATTGTGCCTAAGTACCACAACTTCTTTATCCATTTTTCGCTTTCCTGGGCTATTGAAGGTGTACCGAAGTGGAGGTTCTTGGAAACAGAGCAGCCCTAAACTTTGGGGTGCCTGTGTCTTGTTGATTTTTAGGTTTCCCGATGTATACGCCCATGAGGGGAAGTGCCCTATGCTCTCTAAGCTGTGCTTATTACATGTTTCAGGACACACCGTACACTTCTCCAGAGTGGCTGCTGGCAATTTACAGCCCGCCCATCAGCGTAGCAAGGCTCCCATGTCTCCATGGCCTGTCCTGCATTTCTGGTTTTTACACTTTTTTCAGCATGGCCCTTTTGACCGATGGCAAGCGAGACTTCTCTGTAGCGCTGATTTGCCTTTCCGGCTTGCCTGGTTGGCCAAAAAGGGCGTATGCGTTTTTTCCTGAATATATTCAGGAAAAAACGCATACGCCCTTTTTGGCCAAGGGCATCGTTGTCAACGCTTTGCCGCTTTTCCTGTGCTTTCAAGGCGAGTCGAGTCTGCCTCCTGAAACCTGTTTCCTGCAATTCTGCCTTGCTTTCAAATCCTCCTCGTTGCCTTCCCTCAATATATTTGTGGACGAGAGTTATCATTTATAAGTCTGCAGGTTTGTGGGTTGCAGTGCCCCTGAGCTCCATTTGGCAACTCGCTTTTTTGGGAGCTGGCCGCCAGAGCGCAGGATTGCTTCAGGCCCTATTCTGGTTCCGGGGGGCAGGCTGAGCCTGTGGTTCATTCTTCTTCCTGATGGGAAAATAGAGTGACCTGTGCCTGTCCCAACACCTAGAGCTAGTCTCTCATTGGTTCCCCCTCTTCCCGTTCATCCTCAGGCCAAATTGCGACCTGTCCGAAACAGGAGGTTAAAGGTGCTGATTCTCCAAGTAGGGAGATTGTTAGTAGAGCGGCTGGAATGGCGAACCCGAGCACAAGGAGAGGAGGAATGAGGTGCGTTTGAGAAACCTTTCCCGATCACACGGTGTACCATCTTCTGGGTTTCCCACGCATGTTTTCGATGTAGGAAGATGCCCTGGAACCTGGAGATTTGGGACCCACGGCATGGGTACCACGCAGTATGACTTTAAAGGGTCTGCGTTTGCTCACCCAAGCTCACCAATCCTCTCAGCCCCAAGAGTGTCCAGCCTTATGTCTCATCCAGCTGTGGGTCTAGATATGGTCAATCCAGGTTGCATCAGAGCCCCTGAGCGGATTTTGTAAGCATTTCTCTCTCTTTCACTGTCTTTGTTTTATGGGGTTTTTTTTTTTAAAGTAATCTATTTTTATAATGGGGTTTAGCTGCTTTTCACTGCTGTGTTTATGCCGCTTTACACCCTCTTGATTCCCTTCCAGAGAGAGATCAATACGTAGGTTTTAAGACTCTTACTAGTCAGATATATTCTTGGGCGGTGAATAGGGGCTGTTGAGTCCAGTTCACTGAGCAGGGAGTAGGTCTTGTCTATTACATATTTGGCTTGTGGAACGGTAGCTGAGCTAATTTCAAACCCTTGTTTTATGCATCACCCCACCTCACCTTTCCCGTTAAGCAGCCATAGTGTGTTTTCTAAATGTGTGACTCTGTTCTGTTTTGTAATTCAGTTCAAGTGTAGCGATTTTGACATTCCCTCTATAAGTGATGTCTTAGGATAAGTGTCTTTTTCTCTGTGACTTATTTCACTGAGGGTCATCGTACCTAAATCCACTCATCCTGCTGCTACTAGCCTTATGACATTGATTTCATGGCTGAGTGATATTCCATTGTGCCTAAGTACCACAACTTCTTTATCCATTTTTCGCTTTCCTGGGCTATTGAAGGTGTACCGAAGTGGAGGTTCTTGGAAACAGAGCAGCCCTAAACTTTGGGGTGCCTGTGTCTTGTTGATTTTTAGGTTTCCCGATGTATACGCCCATGAGGGGAAGTGCCCTATGCTCTCTAAGCTGTGCTTATTACATGTTTCAGGACACACCGTACACTTCTCCAGAGTGGCTGCTGGCAATTTACAGCCCGCCCATCAGCGTAGCAAGGCTCCCATGTCTCCATGGCCTGTCCTGCATTTCTGGTTTTTACACTTTTTTCAGCATGGCCCTTTTGACCGATGGCAAGCGAGACTTCTCTGTAGCGCTGATTTGCCTTTCCGGCTTGCCTGGTTGGCCAAAAAGGGCGTATGCGTTTTTTCCTGAATATATTCAGGAAAAAACGCATACGCCCTTTTTGGCCAAGGGCATCGTTGTCAACGCTTTGCCGCTTTTCCTGTGCTTTCAAGGCGAGTCGAGTCTGCCTCCTGAAACCTGTTTCCTGCAATTCTGCCTTGCTTTCAAATCCTCCTCGTTGCCTTCCCTCAATATATTTGTGGACGAGAGTTATCATTTATAAGTCTGCAGGTTTGTGGGTTGCAGTGCCCCTGAGCTCCATTTGGCAACTCGCTTTTTTGGGAGCTGGCCGCCAGAGCGCAGGATTGCTTCAGGCCCTATTCTGGTTCCGGGGGGCAGGCTGAGCCTGTGGTTCATTCTTCTTCCTGATGGGAAAATAGAGTGACCTGTGCCTGTCCCAACACCTAGAGCTAGTCTCTCATTGGTTCCCCCTCTTCCCGTTCATCCTCAGGCCAAATTGCGACCTGTCCGAAACAGGAGGTTAAAGGTGCTGATTCTCCAAGTAGGGAGATTGTTAGTAGAGCGGCTGGAATGGCGAACCCGAGCACAAGGAGAGGAGGAATGAGGTGCGTTTGAGAAACCTTTCCCGATCACACGGTGTACCATCTTCTGGGTTTCCCACGCATGTTTTCGATGTAGGAAGATGCCCTGGAACCTGGAGATTTGGGACCCACGGCATGGGTACCACGCAGTATGACTTTAAAGGGTCTGCGTTTGCTCACCCAAGCTCACCAATCCTCTCAGCCCCAAGAGTGTCCAGCCTTATGTCTCATCCAGCTGTGGGTCTAGATATGGTCAATCCAGGTTGCATCAGAGCCCCTGAGCGGATTTTGTAAGCATTTCTCTCTCTTTCACTGTCTTTGTTTTATGGGGGTTTTTTTTTTAAAGTAATCTATTTTTATAATGGGGTTTAGCTGCTTTTCACTGCTGTGTTTATGCCGCTTTACACCCTCTTGATTCCCTTCCAGAGAGAGATCAATACGTAGGTTTTAAGACTCTTACTAGTCAGATATATTCTTGGGCGGTGAATAGGGGCTGTTGAGTCCAGTTCACTGAGCAGGGAGTAGGTCTTGTCTATTACATATTTGGCTTGTGGAACGGTAGCTGAGCTAATTTCAAACCCTTGTTTTATGCATCACCCCACCTCACCTTTCCCGTTAAGCAGCCATAGTGTGTTTTCTAAATGTGTGACTCTGTTCTGTTTTGTAATTCAGTTCAAGTGTAGCGATTTTGACATTCCCTCTATAAGTGATGTCTTAGGATAAGTGTCTTTTTCTCTGTGACTTATTTCACTGAGGGTCATCGTACCTAAATCCACTCATCCTGCTGCTACTAGCCTTATGACATTGATTTCATGGCTGAGTGATATTCCATTGTGCCTAAGTACCACAACTTCTTTATCCATTTTTCGCTTTCCTGGGCTATTGAAGGTGTACCGAAGTGGAGGTTCTTGGAAACAGAGCAGCCCTAAACTTTGGGGTGCCTGTGTCTTGTTGATTTTTAGGTTTCCCGATGTATACGCCCATGAGGGGAAGTGCCCTATGCTCTCTAAGCTGTGCTTATTACATGTTTCAGGACACACCGTACACTTCTCCAGAGTGGCTGCTGGCAATTTACAGCCCGCCCATCAGCGTAGCAAGGCTCCCATGTCTCCATGGCCTGTCCTGCATTTCTGGTTTTTACACTTTTTTCAGCATGGCCCTTTTGACCGATGGCAAGCGAGACTTCTCTGTAGCGCTGATTTGCCTTTCCGGCTTGCCTGGTTGGCCAAAAAGGGCGTATGCGTTTTTTCCTGAATATATTCAGGAAAAAACGCATACGCCCTTTTTGGCCAAGGGCATCGTTGTCAACGCTTTGCCGCTTTTCCTGTGCTTTCAAGGCGAGTCGAGTCTGCCTCCTGAAACCTGTTTCCTGCAATTCTGCCTTGCTTTCAAATCCTCCTCGTTGCCTTCCCTCAATATATTTGTGGACGAGAGTTATCATTTATAAGTCTGCAGGTTTGTGGGTTGCAGTGCCCCTGAGCTCCATTTGGCAACTCGCTTTTTTGGGAGCTGGCCGCCAGAGCGCAGGATTGCTTCAGGCCCTATTCTGGTTCCGGGGGGCAGGCTGAGCCTGTGGTTCATTCTTCTTCCTGATGGGAAAATAGAGTGACCTGTGCCTGTCCCAACACCTAGAGCTAGTCTCTCATTGGTTCCCCCTCTTCCCGTTCATCCTCAGGCCAAATTGCGACCTGTCCGAAACAGGAGGTTAAAGGTGCTGATTCTCCAAGTAGGGAGATTGTTAGTAGAGCGGCTGGAATGGCGAACCCGAGCACAAGGAGAGGAGGAATGAGGTGCGTTTGAGAAACCTTTCCCGATCACACGGTGTACCATCTTCTGGGTTTCCCACGCATGTTTTCGATGTAGGAAGATGCCCTGGAACCTGGAGATTTGGGACCCACGGCATGGGTACCACGCAGTATGACTTTAAAGGGTCTGCGTTTGCTCACCCAAGCTCACCAATCCTCTCAGCCCCAAGAGTGTCCAGCCTTATGTCTCATCCAGCTGTGGGTCTAGATATGGTCAATCCAGGTTGCATCAGAGCCCCTGAGCGGATTTTGTAAGCATTTCTCTCTCTTTCACTGTCTTTGTTTTATGGGGGTTTTTTTTTTTTAAAGTAATCTATTTTTATAATGGGGTTTAGCTGCTTTTCACTGCTGTGTTTATGCCGCTTTACACCCTCTTGATTCCCTTCCAGAGAGAGATCAATACGTAGGTTTTAAGACTCTTACTAGTCAGATATATTCTTGGGCGGTGAATAGGGGCTGTTGAGTCCAGTTCACTGAGCAGGGAGTAGGTCTTGTCTATTACATATTTGGCTTGTGGAACGGTAGCTGAGCTAATTTCAAACCCTTGTTTTATGCATCACCCCACCTCACCTTTCCCGTTAAGCAGCCATAGTGTGTTTTCTAAATGTGTGACTCTGTTCTGTTTTGTAATTCAGTTCAAGTGTAGCGATTTTGACATTCCCTCTATAAGTGATGTCTTAGGATAAGTGTCTTTTTCTCTGTGACTTATTTCACTGAGGGTCATCGTACCTAAATCCACTCATCCTGCTGCTACTAGCCTTATGACATTGATTTCATGGCTGAGTGATATTCCATTGTGCCTAAGTACCACAACTTCTTTATCCATTTTTCGCTTTCCTGGGCTATTGAAGGTGTACCGAAGTGGAGGTTCTTGGAAACAGAGCAGCCCTAAACTTTGGGGTGCCTGTGTCTTGTTGATTTTTAGGTTTCCCGATGTATACGCCCATGAGGGGAAGTGCCCTATGCTCTCTAAGCTGTGCTTATTACATGTTTCAGGACACACCGTACACTTCTCCAGAGTGGCTGCTGGCAATTTACAGCCCGCCCATCAGCGTAGCAAGGCTCCCATGTCTCCATGGCCTGTCCTGCATTTCTGGTTTTTACACTTTTTTCAGCATGGCCCTTTTGACCGATGGCAAGCGAGACTTCTCTGTAGCGCTGATTTGCCTTTCCGGCTTGCCTGGTTGGCCAAAAAGGGCGTATGCGTTTTTTCCTGAATATATTCAGGAAAAAACGCATACGCCCTTTTTGGCCAAGGGCATCGTTGTCAACGCTTTGCCGCTTTTCCTGTGCTTTCAAGGCGAGTCGAGTCTGCCTCCTGAAACCTGTTTCCTGCAATTCTGCCTTGCTTTCAAATCCTCCTCGTTGCCTTCCCTCAATATATTTGTGGACGAGAGTTATCATTTATAAGTCTGCAGGTTTGTGGGTTGCAGTGCCCCTGAGCTCCATTTGGCAACTCGCTTTTTTGGGAGCTGGCCGCCAGAGCGCAGGATTGCTTCAGGCCCTATTCTGGTTCCGGGGGGCAGGCTGAGCCTGTGGTTCATTCTTCTTCCTGATGGGAAAATAGAGTGACCTGTGCCTGTCCCAACACCTAGAGCTAGTCTCTCATTGGTTCCCCCTCTTCCCGTTCATCCTCAGGCCAAATTGCGACCTGTCCGAAACAGGAGGTTAAAGGTGCTGATTCTCCAAGTAGGGAGATTGTTAGTAGAGCGGCTGGAATGGCGAACCCGAGCACAAGGAGAGGAGGAATGAGGTGCGTTTGAGAAACCTTTCCCGATCACACGGTGTACCATCTTCTGGGTTTCCCACGCATGTTTTCGATGTAGGAAGATGCCCTGGAACCTGGAGATTTGGGACCCACGGCATGGGTACCACGCAGTATGACTTTAAAGGGTCTGCGTTTGCTCACCCAAGCTCACCAATCCTCTCAGCCCCAAGAGTGTCCAGCCTTATGTCTCATCCAGCTGTGGGTCTAGATATGGTCAATCCAGGTTGCATCAGAGCCCCTGAGCGGATTTTGTAAGCATTTCTCTCTCTTTCACTGTCTTTGTTTTATGGGGGTTTTTTTTTTTAAAGTAATCTATTTTTATAATGGGGTTTAGCTGCTTTTCACTGCTGTGTTTATGCCGCTTTACACCCTCTTGATTCCCTTCCAGAGAGAGATCAATACGTAGGTTTTAAGACTCTTACTAGTCAGATATATTCTTGGGCGGTGAATAGGGGCTGTTGAGTCCAGTTCACTGAGCAGGGAGTAGGTCTTGTCTATTACATATTTGGCTTGTGGAACGGTAGCTGAGCTAATTTCAAACCCTTGTTTTATGCATCACCCCACCTCACCTTTCCCGTTAAGCAGCCATAGTGTGTTTTCTAAATGTGTGACTCTGTTCTGTTTTGTAATTCAGTTCAAGTGTAGCGATTTTGACATTCCCTCTATAAGTGATGTCTTAGGATAAGTGTCTTTTTCTCTGTGACTTATTTCACTGAGGGTCATCGTACCTAAATCCACTCATCCTGCTGCTACTAGCCTTATGACATTGATTTCATGGCTGAGTGATATTCCATTGTGCCTAAGTACCACAACTTCTTTATCCATTTTTCGCTTTCCTGGGCTATTGAAGGTGTACCGAAGTGGAGGTTCTTGGAAACAGAGCAGCCCTAAACTTTGGGGTGCCTGTGTCTTGTTGATTTTTAGGTTTCCCGATGTATACGCCCATGAGGGGAAGTGCCCTATGCTCTCTAAGCTGTGCTTATTACATGTTTCAGGACACACCGTACACTTCTCCAGAGTGGCTGCTGGCAATTTACAGCCCGCCCATCAGCGTAGCAAGGCTCCCATGTCTCCATGGCCTGTCCTGCATTTCTGGTTTTTACACTTTTTTCAGCATGGCCCTTTTGACCGATGGCAAGCGAGACTTCTCTGTAGCGCTGATTTGCCTTTCCGGCTTGCCTGGTTGGCCAAAAAGGGCGTATGCGTTTTTTCCTGAATATATTCAGGAAAAAACGCATACGCCCTTTTTGGCCAAGGGCATCGTTGTCAACGCTTTGCCGCTTTTCCTGTGCTTTCAAGGCGAGTCGAGTCTGCCTCCTGAAACCTGTTTCCTGCAATTCTGCCTTGCTTTCAAATCCTCCTCGTTGCCTTCCCTCAATATATTTGTGGACGAGAGTTATCATTTATAAGTCTGCAGGTTTGTGGGTTGCAGTGCCCCTGAGCTCCATTTGGCAACTCGCTTTTTTGGGAGCTGGCCGCCAGAGCGCAGGATTGCTTCAGGCCCTATTCTGGTTCCGGGGGGCAGGCTGAGCCTGTGGTTCATTCTTCTTCCTGATGGGAAAATAGAGTGACCTGTGCCTGTCCCAACACCTAGAGCTAGTCTCTCATTGGTTCCCCCTCTTCCCGTTCATCCTCAGGCCAAATTGCGACCTGTCCGAAACAGGAGGTTAAAGGTGCTGATTCTCCAAGTAGGGAGATTGTTAGTAGAGCGGCTGGAATGGCGAACCCGAGCACAAGGAGAGGAGGAATGAGGTGCGTTTGAGAAACCTTTCCCGATCACACGGTGTACCATCTTCTGGGTTTCCCACGCATGTTTTCGATGTAGGAAGATGCCCTGGAACCTGGAGATTTGGGACCCACGGCATGCGTCCCACGCAGTATGACTTTAAAGGGTCTGCGTTTGCTCACCCAAGCTCACCAATCCTCTCAGCCCCAAGAGTGTCCAGCCTTATGTCTCATCCAGCTGTGGGTCTAGATATGGTCAATCCAGGTTGCATCAGAGCCCCTGAGCGGATTTTGTAAGCATTTCTCTCTCTTTCACTGTCTTTGTTTTATGGGGGTTTTTTTTTTTTAAAGTAATCTATTTTTATAATGGGGTTTAGCTGCTTTTCACTGCTGTGTTTATGCCGCTTTACACCCTCTTGATTCCCTTCCAGAGAGAGATCAATACGTAGGTTTTAAGACTCTTACTAGTCAGATATATTCTTGGGCGGTGAATAGGGGCTGTTGAGTCCAGTTCACTGAGCAGGGAGTAGGTCTTGTCTATTACATATTTGGCTTGTGGAACGGTAGCTGAGCTAATTTCAAACCCTTGTTTTATGCATCACCCCACCTCACCTTTCCCGTTAAGCAGCCATAGTGTGTTTTCTAAATGTGTGACTCTGTTCTGTTTTGTAATTCAGTTCAAGTGTAGCGATTTTGACATTCCCTCTATAAGTGATGTCTTAGGATAAGTGTCTTTTTCTCTGTGACTTATTTCACTGAGGGTCATCGTACCTAAATCCACTCATCCTGCTGCTACTAGCCTTATGACATTGATTTCATGGCTGAGTGATATTCCATTGTGCCTAAGTACCACAACTTCTTTATCCATTTTTCGCTTTCCTGGGCTATTGAAGGTGTACCGAAGTGGAGGTTCTTGGAAACAGAGCAGCCCTAAACTTTGGGGTGCCTGTGTCTTGTTGATTTTTAGGTTTCCCGATGTATACGCCCATGAGGGGAAGTGCCCTATGCTCTCTAAGCTGTGCTTATTACATGTTTCAGGACACACCGTACACTTCTCCAGAGTGGCTGCTGGCAATTTACAGCCCGCCCATCAGCGTAGCAAGGCTCCCATGTCTCCATGGCCTGTCCTGCATTTCTGGTTTTTACACTTTTTTCAGCATGGCCCTTTTGACCGATGGCAAGCGAGACTTCTCTGTAGCGCTGATTTGCCTTTCCGGCTTGCCTGGTTGGCCAAAAAGGGCGTATGCGTTTTTTCCTGAATATATTCAGGAAAAAACGCATACGCCCTTTTTGGCCAAGGGCATCGTTGTCAACGCTTTGCCGCTTTTCCTGTGCTTTCAAGGCGAGTCGAGTCTGCCTCCTGAAACCTGTTTCCTGCAATTCTGCCTTGCTTTCAAATCCTCCTCGTTGCCTTCCCTCAATATATTTGTGGACGAGAGTTATCATTTATAAGTCTGCAGGTTTGTGGGTTGCAGTGCCCCTGAGCTCCATTTGTCAACTCGCTTTTTTGGGAGCTGGCCGCCAGAGCGCAGGATTGCTTCAGGCCCTATTCTGGTTCCGGGGGGCAGGCTGAGCCTGTGGTTCATTCTTCTTCCTGATGGGAAAATAGAGTGACCTGTGCCTGTCCCAACACCTAGAGCTAGTCTCTCATTGGTTCCCCCTCTTCCCGTTCATCCTCAGGCCAAATTGCGACCTGTCCGAAACAGGAGGTTAAAGGTGCTGATTCTCCAAGTAGGGAGATTGTTAGTAGAGCGGCTGGAATGGCGAACCCGAGCACAAGGAGAGGAGGAATGAGGTGCGTTTGAGAAACCTTTCCCGATCACACGGTGTACCATCTTCTGGGTTTCCCACGCATGTTTTCGATGTAGGAAGATGCCCTGGAACCTGGAGATTTGGGACCCACGGCATGCGTCCCACGCAGTATGACTTTAAAGGGTCTGCGTTTGCTCACCCAAGCTCACCAATCCTCTCAGCCCCAAGAGTGTCCAGCCTTATGTCTCATCCAGCTGTGGGTCTAGATATGGTCAATCCAGGTTGCATCAGAGCCCCTGAGCGGATTTTGTAAGCATTTCTCTCTCTTTCACTGTCTTTGTTTTATGGGGTTTTTTTTTTTTTAAAGTAATCTATTTTTATAATGGGGTTTAGCTGCTTTTCACTGCTGTGTTTATGCCGCTTTACACCCTCTTGATTCCCTTCCAGAGAGAGATCAATACGTAGGTTTTAAGACTCTTACTAGTCAGATATATTCTTGGGCGGTGAATAGGGGCTGTTGAGTCCAGTTCACTGAGCAGGGAGTAGGTCTTGTCTATTACATATTTGGCTTGTGGAACGGTAGCTGAGCTAATTTCAAACCCTTGTTTTATGCATCACCCCACCTCACCTTTCCCGTTAAGCAGCCATAGTGTGTTTTCTAAATGTGTGACTCTGTTCTGTTTTGTAATTCAGTTCAAGTGTAGCGATTTTGACATTCCCTCTATAAGTGATGTCTTAGGATAAGTGTCTTTTTCTCTGTGACTTATTTCACTGAGGGTCATCGTACCTAAATCCACTCATCCTGCTGCTACTAGCCTTATGACATTGATTTCATGGCTGAGTGATATTCCATTGTGCCTAAGTACCACAACTTCTTTATCCATTTTTCGCTTTCCTGGGCTATTGAAGGTGTACCGAAGTGGAGGTTCTTGGAAACAGAGCAGCCCTAAACTTTGGGGTGCCTGTGTCTTGTTGATTTTTAGGTTTCCCGATGTATACGCCCATGAGGGGAAGTGCCCTATGCTCTCTAAGCTGTGCTTATTACATGTTTCAGGACACACCGTACACTTCTCCAGAGTGGCTGCTGGCAATTTACAGCCCGCCCATCAGCGTAGCAAGGCTCCCATGTCTCCATGGCCTGTCCTGCATTTCTGGTTTTTACACTTTTTTCAGCATGGCCCTTTTGACCGATGGCAAGCGAGACTTCTCTGTAGCGCTGATTTGCCTTTCCGGCTTGCCTGGTTGGCCAAAAAGGGCGTATGCGTTTTTTCCTGAATATATTCAGGAAAAAACGCATACGCCCTTTTTGGCCAAGGGCATCGTTGTCAACGCTTTGCCGCTTTTCCTGTGCTTTCAAGGCGAGTCGAGTCTGCCTCCTGAAACCTGTTTCCTGCAATTCTGCCTTGCTTTCAAATCCTCCTCGTTGCCTTCCCTCAATATATTTGTGGACGAGAGTTATCATTTATAAGTCTGCAGGTTTGTGGGTTGCAGTGCCCCTGAGCTCCATTTGTCAACTCGCTTTTTTGGGAGCTGGCCGCCAGAGCGCAGGATTGCTTCAGGCCCTATTCTGGTTCCGGGGGGCAGGCTGAGCCTGTGGTTCATTCTTCTTCCTGATGGGAAAATAGAGTGACCTGTGCCTGTCCCAACACCTAGAGCTAGTCTCTCATTGGTTCCCCCTCTTCCCGTTCATCCTCAGGCCAAATTGCGACCTGTCCGAAACAGGAGGTTAAAGGTGCTGATTCTCCAAGTAGGGAGATTGTTAGTAGAGCGGCTGGAATGGCGAACCCGAGCACAAGGAGAGGAGGAATGAGGTGCGTTTGAGAAACCTTTCCCGATCACACGGTGTACCATCTTCTGGGTTTCCCACGCATGTTTTCGATGTAGGAAGATGCCCTGGAACCTGGAGATTTGGGACCCACGGCATGCGTCCCACGCAGTATGACTTTAAAGGGTCTGCGTTTGCTCACCCAAGCTCACCAATCCTCTCAGCCCCAAGAGTGTCCAGCCTTATGTCTCATCCAGCTGTGGGTCTAGATATGGTCAATCCAGGTTGCATCAGAGCCCCTGAGCGGATTTTGTAAGCATTTCTCTCTCTTTCACTGTCTTTGTTTTATGGGGTTTTTTTTTTTTTAAAGTAATCTATTTTTATAATGGGGTTTAGCTGCTTTTCACTGCTGTGTTTATGCCGCTTTACACCCTCTTGATTCCCTTCCAGAGAGAGATCAATACGTAGGTTTTAAGACTCTTACTAGTCAGATATATTCTTGGGCGGTGAATAGGGGCTGTTGAGTCCAGTTCACTGAGCAGGGAGTAGGTCTTGTCTATTACATATTTGGCTTGTGGAACGGTAGCTGAGCTAATTTCAAACCCTTGTTTTATGCATCACCCCACCTCACCTTTCCCGTTAAGCAGCCATAGTGTGTTTTCTAAATGTGTGACTCTGTTCTGTTTTGTAATTCAGTTCAAGTGTAGCGATTTTGACATTCCCTCTATAAGTGATGTCTTAGGATAAGTGTCTTTTTCTCTGTGACTTATTTCACTGAGGGTCATCGTACCTAAATCCACTCATCCTGCTGCTACTAGCCTTATGACATTGATTTCATGGCTGAGTGATATTCCATTGTGCCTAAGTACCACAACTTCTTTATCCATTTTTCGCTTTCCTGGGCTATTGAAGGTGTACCGAAGTGGAGGTTCTTGGAAACAGAGCAGCCCTAAACTTTGGGGTGCCTGTGTCTTGTTGATTTTTAGGTTTCCCGATGTATACGCCCATGAGGGGAAGTGCCCTATGCTCTCTAAGCTGTGCTTATTACATGTTTCAGGACACACCGTACACTTCTCCAGAGTGGCTGCTGGCAATTTACAGCCCGCCCATCAGCGTAGCAAGGCTCCCATGTCTCCATGGCCTGTCCTGCATTTCTGGTTTTTACACTTTTTTCAGCATGGCCCTTTTGACCGATGGCAAGCGAGACTTCTCTGTAGCGCTGATTTGCCTTTCCGGCTTGCCTGGTTGGCCAAAAAGGGCGTATGCGTTTTTTCCTGAATATATTCAGGAAAAAACGCATACGCCCTTTTTGGCCAAGGGCATCGTTGTCAACGCTTTGCCGCTTTTCCTGTGCTTTCAAGGCGAGTCGAGTCTGCCTCCTGAAACCTGTTTCCTGCAATTCTGCCTTGCTTTCAAATCCTCCTCGTTGCCTTCCCTCAATATATTTGTGGACGAGAGTTATCATTTATAAGTCTGCAGGTTTGTGGGTTGCAGTGCCCCTGAGCTCCATTTGTCAACTCGCTTTTTTGGGAGCTGGCCGCCAGAGCGCAGGATTGCTTCAGGCCCTATTCTGGTTCCGGGGGGCAGGCTGAGCCTGTGGTTCATTCTTCTTCCTGATGGGAAAATAGAGTGACCTGTGCCTGTCCCAACACCTAGAGCTAGTCTCTCATTGGTTCCCCCTCTTCCCGTTCATCCTCAGGCCAAATTGCGACCTGTCCGAAACAGGAGGTTAAAGGTGCTGATTCTCCAAGTAGGGAGATTGTTAGTAGAGCGGCTGGAATGGCGAACCCGAGCACAAGGAGAGGAGGAATGAGGTGCGTTTGAGAAACCTTTCCCGATCACACGGTGTACCATCTTCTGGGTTTCCCACGCATGTTTTCGATGTAGGAAGATGCCCTGGAACCTGGAGATTTGGGACCCACGGCATGGGTACCACGCAGTATGACTTTAAAGGGTCTGCGTTTGCTCACCCAAGCTCACCAATCCTCTCAGCCCCAAGAGTGTCCAGCCTTATGTCTCATCCAGCTGTGGGTCTAGATATGGTCAATCCAGGTTGCATCAGAGCCCCTGAGCGGATTTTGTAAGCATTTCTCTCTCTTTCACTGTCTTTGTTTTATGGGGTTTTTTTTTTTTTAAAGTAATCTATTTTTATAATGGGGTTTAGCTGCTTTTCACTGCTGTGTTTATGCCGCTTTACACCCTCTTGATTCCCTTCCAGAGAGAGATCAATACGTAGGTTTTAAGACTCTTACTAGTCAGATATATTCTTGGGCGGTGAATAGGGGCTGTTGAGTCCAGTTCACTGAGCAGGGAGTAGGTCTTGTCTATTACATATTTGGCTTGTGGAACGGTAGCTGAGCTAATTTCAAACCCTTGTTTTATGCATCACCCCACCTCACCTTTCCCGTTAAGCAGCCATAGTGTGTTTTCTAAATGTGTGACTCTGTTCTGTTTTGTAATTCAGTTCAAGTGTAGCGATTTTGACATTCCCTCTATAAGTGATGTCTTAGGATAAGTGTCTTTTTCTCTGTGACTTATTTCACTGAGGGTCATCGTACCTAAATCCACTCATCCTGCTGCTACTAGCCTTATGACATTGATTTCATGGCTGAGTGATATTCCATTGTGCCTAAGTACCACAACTTCTTTATCCATTTTTCGCTTTCCTGGGCTATTGAAGGTGTACCGAAGTGGAGGTTCTTGGAAACAGAGCAGCCCTAAACTTTGGGGTGCCTGTGTCTTGTTGATTTTTAGGTTTCCCGATGTATACGCCCATGAGGGGAAGTGCCCTATGCTCTCTAAGCTGTGCTTATTACATGTTTCAGGACACACCGTACACTTCTCCAGAGTGGCTGCTGGCAATTTACAGCCCGCCCATCAGCGTAGCAAGGCTCCCATGTCTCCATGGCCTGTCCTGCATTTCTGGTTTTTACACTTTTTTCAGCATGGCCCTTTTGACCGATGGCAAGCGAGACTTCTCTGTAGCGCTGATTTGCCTTTCCGGCTTGCCTGGTTGGCCAAAAAGGGCGTATGCGTTTTTTCCTGAATATATTCAGGAAAAAACGCATACGCCCTTTTTGGCCAAGGGCATCGTTGTCAACGCTTTGCCGCTTTTCCTGTGCTTTCAAGGCGAGTCGAGTCTGCCTCCTGAAACCTGTTTCCTGCAATTCTGCCTTGCTTTCAAATCCTCCTCGTTGCCTTCCCTCAATATATTTGTGGACGAGAGTTATCATTTATAAGTCTGCAGGTTTGTGGGTTGCAGTGCCCCTGAGCTCCATTTGTCAACTCGCTTTTTTGGGAGCTGGCCGCCAGAGCGCAGGATTGCTTCAGGCCCTATTCTGGTTCCGGGGGGCAGGCTGAGCCTGTGGTTCATTCTTCTTCCTGATGGGAAAATAGAGTGACCTGTGCCTGTCCCAACACCTAGAGCTAGTCTCTCATTGGTTCCCCCTCTTCCCGTTCATCCTCAGGCCAAATTGCGACCTGTCCGAAACAGGAGGTTAAAGGTGCTGATTCTCCAAGTAGGGAGATTGTTAGTAGAGCGGCTGGAATGGCGAACCCGAGCACAAGGAGAGGAGGAATGAGGTGCGTTTGAGAAACCTTTCCCGATCACACGGTGTACCATCTTCTGGGTTTCCCACGCATGTTTTCGATGTAGGAAGATGCCCTGGAACCTGGAGATTTGGGACCCACGGCATGGGTACCACGCAGTATGACTTTAAAGGGTCTGCGTTTGCTCACCCAAGCTCACCAATCCTCTCAGCCCCAAGAGTGTCCAGCCTTATGTCTCATCCAGCTGTGGGTCTAGATATGGTCAATCCAGGTTGCATCAGAGCCCCTGAGCGGATTTTGTAAGCATTTCTCTCTCTTTCACTGTCTTTGTTTTATGGGGTTTTTTTTTTTTTAAAGTAATCTATTTTTATAATGGGGTTTAGCTGCTTTTCACTGCTGTGTTTATGCCGCTTTACACCCTCTTGATTCCCTTCCAGAGAGAGATCAATACGTAGGTTTTAAGACTCTTACTAGTCAGATATATTCTTGGGCGGTGAATAGGGGCTGTTGAGTCCAGTTCACTGAGCAGGGAGTAGGTCTTGTCTATTACATATTTGGCTTGTGGAACGGTAGCTGAGCTAATTTCAAACCCTTGTTTTATGCATCACCCCACCTCACCTTTCCCGTTAAGCAGCCATAGTGTGTTTTCTAAATGTGTGACTCTGTTCTGTTTTGTAATTCAGTTCAAGTGTAGCGATTTTGACATTCCCTCTATAAGTGATGTCTTAGGATAAGTGTCTTTTTCTCTGTGACTTATTTCACTGAGGGTCATCGTACCTAAATCCACTCATCCTGCTGCTACTAGCCTTATGACATTGATTTCATGGCTGAGTGATATTCCATTGTGCCTAAGTACCACAACTTCTTTATCCATTTTTCGCTTTCCTGGGCTATTGAAGGTGTACCGAAGTGGAGGTTCTTGGAAACAGAGCAGCCCTAAACTTTGGGGTGCCTGTGTCTTGTTGATTTTTAGGTTTCCCGATGTATACGCCCATGAGGGGAAGTGCCCTATGCTCTCTAAGCTGTGCTTATTACATGTTTCAGGACACACCGTACACTTCTCCAGAGTGGCTGCTGGCAATTTACAGCCCGCCCATCAGCGTAGCAAGGCTCCCATGTCTCCATGGCCTGTCCTGCATTTCTGGTTTTTACACTTTTTTCAGCATGGCCCTTTTGACCGATGGCAAGCGAGACTTCTCTGTAGCGCTGATTTGCCTTTCCGGCTTGCCTGGTTGGCCAAAAAGGGCGTATGCGTTTTTTCCTGAATATATTCAGGAAAAAACGCATACGCCCTTTTTGGCCAAGGGCATCGTTGTCAACGCTTTGCCGCTTTTCATGTGCTTTCAAGGCGAGTCGAGTCTGCCTCCTGAAACCTGTTTCCTGCAATTCTGCCTTGCTTTCAAATCCTCCTCGTTGCCTTCCCTCAATATATTTGTGGACGAGAGTTATCATTTATAAGTCTGCAGGTTTGTGAGTTGCAGTGCCCCTGAGCTCCATTTGGCAACTCGCTTTTTTGGGAGCTGGCCGCCAGAGCGCAGGATTGCTTCAGGCCCTATTCTGGTTCCGGGGGGCAGGCTGAGCCTGTGGTTCATTCTTCTTCCTGATGGGAAAATAGAGTGACCTGTGCCTGTCCCAACACCTAGAGCTAGTCTCTCATTGGTTCCCCCTCTTCCCGTTCATCCTCAGGCCAAATTGCGACCTGTCCGAAACAGGAGGTTAAAGGTGCTGATTCTCCAAGTAGGGAGATTGTTAGTAGAGCGGGTGGAATGGCGAACCCGAGCACAAGGAGAGGAGGAATGAGGTGCGTTTGAGAAACCTTTCCCGATCACACGGTGTACCATCTTCTGGGTTTCCCACGCATGTTTTCGATGTAGGAAGATGCCCTGGAACCTGGAGATTTGGGACCCACGGCATGGGTACCACGCAGTATGACTTTAAAGGGTCTGCGTTTGCTCACCCAAGCTCACCAATCCTCTCAGCCCCAAGAGTGTCCAGCCTTATGTCTCATCCAGCTGTGGGTCTAGATATGGTCAATCCAGGTTGCATCAGAGCCCCTGAGCGGATTTTGTAAGCATTTCTCTCTCTTTCACTGTCTTTGTTTTATGGGGTTTTTTTTTTTTTAAAGTAATCTATTTTTATAATGGGGTTTAGCTGCTTTTCACTGCTGTGTTTATGCCGCTTTACACCCTCTTGATTCCCTTCCAGAGAGAGATCAATACGTAGGTTTTAAGACTCTTACTAGTCAGATATATTCTTGGGCGGTGAATAGGGGCTGTTGAGTCCAGTTCACTGAGCAGGGAGTAGGTCTTGTCTATTACATATTTGGCTTGTGGAACGGTAGCTGAGCTAATTTCAAACCCTTGTTTTATGCATCACCCCACCTCACCTTTCCCGTTAAGCAGCCATAGTGTGTTTTCTAAATGTGTGACTCTGTTCTGTTTTGTAATTCAGTTCAAGTGTAGCGATTTTGACATTCCCTCTATAAGTGATGTCTTAGGATAAGTGTCTTTTTCTCTGTGACTTATTTCACTGAGGGTCATCGTACCTAAATCCACTCATCCTGCTGCTACTAGCCTTATGACATTGATTTCATGGCTGAGTGATATTCCATTGTGCCTAAGTACCACAACTTCTTTATCCATTTTTCGCTTTCCTGGGCTATTGAAGGTGTACCGAAGTGGAGGTTCTTGGAAACAGAGCAGCCCTAAACTTTGGGGTGCCTGTGTCTTGTTGATTTTTAGGTTTCCCGATGTATACGCCCATGAGGGGAAGTGCCCTATGCTCTCTAAGCTGTGCTTATTACATGTTTCAGGACACACCGTACACTTCTCCAGAGTGGCTGCTGGCAATTTACAGCCCGCCCATCAGCGTAGCAAGGCTCCCATGTCTCCATGGCCTGTCCTGCATTTCTGGTTTTTACACTTTTTTCAGCATGGCCCTTTTGACCGATGGCAAGCGAGACTTCTCTGTAGCGCTGATTTGCCTTTCCGGCTTGCCTGGTTGGCCAAAAAGGGCGTATGCGTTTTTTCCTGAATATATTCAGGAAAAAACGCATACGCCCTTTTTGGCCAAGGGCATCGTTGTCAACGCTTTGCCGCTTTTCCTGTGCTTTCAAGGCGAGTCGAGTCTGCCTCCTGAAACCTGTTTCCTGCAATTCTGCCTTGCTTTCAAATCCTCCTCGTTGCCTTCCCTCAATATATTTGTGGACGAGAGTTATCATTTATAAGTCTGCAGGTTTGTGGGTTGCAGTGCCCCTGAGCTCCATTTGGCAACTCGCTTTTTTGGGAGCTGGCCGCCAGAGCGCAGGATTGCTTCAGGCCCTATTCTGGTTCCGGGGGGCAGGCTGAGCCTGTGGTTCATTCTTCTTCCTGATGGGAAAATAGAGTGACCTGTGCCTGTCCCAACACCTAGAGCTAGTCTCTCATTGGTTCCCCCTCTTCCCGTTCATCCTCAGGCCAAATTGCGACCTGTCCGAAACAGGAGGTTAAAGGTGCTGATTCTCCAAGTAGGGAGATTGTTAGTAGAGCGGCTGGAATGGCGAACCCGAGCACAAGGAGAGGAGGAATGAGGTGCGTTTGAGAAACCTTTCCCGATCACACGGTGTACCATCTTCTGGGTTTCCCACGCATGTTTTCGATGTAGGAAGATGCCCTGGAACCTGGAGATTTGGGACCCACGGCATGGGTCCCACGCAGTATGACTTTAAAGGGTCTGCGTTTGCTCACCCAAGCTCACCAATCCTCTCAGCCCCAAGAGTGTCCAGCCTTATGTCTCATCCAGCTGTGGGTCTAGATATGGTCAATCCAGGTTGCATCAGAGCCCCTGAGCGGATTTTGTAAGCATTTCTCTCTCTTTCACTGTCTTTGTTTTATGGGGTTTTTTTTTTTAAAGTAATCTATTTTTATAATGGGGTTTAGCTGCTTTTCACTGCTGTGTTTATGCCGCTTTACACCCTCTTGATTCCCTTCCAGAGAGAGATCAATACATAGGTTTTAAGACTCTTACTAGTCAGATATATTCTTGGGCGGTGAATAGGGGCTGTTGAGTCCAGTTCACTGAGCAGGGAGTAGGTCTTGTCTATTACATATTTGGCTTGTGGAACGGTAGCTGAGCTAATTTCAAACCCTTGTTTTATGCATCACCCCACCTCACCTTTCCCGTTAAGCAGCCATAGTGTGTTTTCTAAATGTGTGACTCTGTTCTGTTTTGTAATTCAGTTCAAGTGTAGCGATTTTGACATTCCCTCTATAAGTGATGTCTTAGGATAAGTGTCTTTTTCTCTGTGACTTATTTCACTGAGGGTCATCGTACCTAAATCCACTCATCCTGCTGCTACTAGCCTTATGACATTGATTTCATGGCTGAGTGATATTCCATTGTGCCTAAGTACCACAACTTCTTTATCCATTTTTCGCTTTCCTGTGATATTGAAGGTGTACCGAAGTGGAGGTTCTTGGAAACAGAGCAGCCCTAAACTTTGGGGTGCCTGTGTCTTGTTGATTTTTAGGTTTCCCGATGTATACGCCCGTGAGTGGAAGTGCCCTATGCTCTCTAAGCTGTGCTTATTACATGTTTCAGGACACACCGTACACTTCTCCAGAGTGGCTGCTGGCAATTTACAGCCCGCCCATCAGCGTAGCAAGGCTCCCATGTCTCCATGGCCTGTCCTGCATTTCTGGTTTTTACACTTTTTTCAGCATGGCCCTTTTGACCGATGGCAAGCGAGACTTCTCTGTAGCGCTGATTTGCCTTTCCGGCTTGCCTGGTTGGCCAAAAAGGGCGTATGCGTTTTTTCCTGAATATATTCAGGAAAAAACGCATACGCCCTTTTTGGCCAAGGGCATCGTTGTCAACGCTTTGCCGCTTTTCCTGTGCTTTCAAGGCGAGTCGAGTCTGCCTCCTGAAACCTGTTTCCTGCAATTCTGCCTTGCTTTCAAATCCTCCTCGTTGCCTTCCCTCAATATATTTGTGGACGAGAGTTATCATTTATAAGTCTGCAGGTTTGTGGGTTGCAGTGCCCCTGAGCTCCATTTGGCAACTCGCTTTTTTGGGAGCTGGCCGCCAGAGCGCAGGATTGCTTCAGGCCCTATTCTGGTTCCGGGGGGCAGGCTGAGCCTGTGGTTCATTCTTCTTCCTGATGGGAAAATAGAGTGACCTGTGCCTGTCCCAACACCTAGAGCTAGTCTCTCATTGGTTCCCCCTCTTCCCGTTCATCCTCAGGCCAAATTGCGACCTGTCCGAAACAGGAGGTTAAAGGTGCTGATTCTCCAAGTAGGGAGATTGTTAGTAGAGCGGCTGGAATGGCGAACCCGAGCACAAGGAGAGGAGGAATGAGGTGCGTTTGAGAAACCTTTCCCGATCACACGGTGTACCATCTTCTGGGTTTCCCACGCATGTTTTCGATGTAGGAAGATGCCCTGGAACCTGGAGATTTGGGACCCACGGCATGGGTACCACGCAGTATGACTTTAAAGGGTCTGCGTTTGCTCACCCAAGCTCACCAATCCTCTCAGCCCCAAGAGTGTCCAGCCTTATGTCTCATCCAGCTGTGGGTCTAGATATGGTCAATCCAGGTTGCATCAGAGCCCCTGAGCGGATTTTGTAAGCATTTCTCTCTCTTTCACTGTCTTTGTTTTATGGGGTTTTTTTTTTTTAAAGTAATCTATTTTTATAATGGGGTTTAGCTGCTTTTCACTGCTGTGTTTATGCCGCTTTACACCCTCTTGATTCCCTTCCAGAGAGAGATCAATACGTAGGTTTTAAGACTCTTACTAGTCAGATATATTCTTGGGCGGTGAATAGGGGCTGTTGAGTCCAGTTCACTGAGCAGGGAGTAGGTCTTGTCTATTACATATTTGGCTTGTGGAACGGTAGCTGAGCTAATTTCAAACCCTTGTTTTATGCATCACCCCACCTCACCTTTCCCGTTAAGCAGCCATAGTGTGTTTTCTAAATGTGTGACTCTGTTCTGTTTTGTAATTCAGTTCAAGTGTAGCGATTTTGACATTCCCTCTATAAGTGATGTCTTAGGATAAGTGTCTTTTTCTCTGTGACTTATTTCACTGAGGGTCATCGTACCTAAATCCACTCATCCTGCTGCTACTAGCCTTATGACATTGATTTCATGGCTGAGTGATATTCCATTGTGCCTAAGTACCACAACTTCTTTATCCATTTTTCGCTTTCCTGGGCTATTGAAGGTGTAGCGAAGTGGAGGTTCTTGGAAACAGAGCAGCCCTAAACTTTGGGGTGCCTGTGTCTTGTTGATTTTTAGGTTTCCCGATGTATACGCCCATGAGGGGAAGTGCCCTATGCTCTCTAAGCTGTGCTTATTACATGTTTCAGGACACACCGTACACTTCTCCAGAGTGGCTGCTGGCAATTTACAGCCCGCCCATCAGCGTAGCAAGGCTCCCATGTCTCCATGGCCTGTCCTGCATTTCTGGTTTTTACACTTTTTTCAGCATGGCCCTTTTGACCGATGGCAAGCGAGACTTCTCTGTAGCGCTGATTTGCCTTTCCGGCTTGCCTGGTTGGCCAAAAAGGGCGTATGCGTTTTTTCCTGAATATATTCAGGAAAAAACGCATACGCCCTTTTTGGCCAAGGGCATCGTTGTCAACGCTTTGCCGCTTTTCCTGTGCTTTCAAGGCGAGTCGAGTCTGCCTCCTGAAACCTGTTTCCTGCAATTCTGCCTTGCTTTCAAATCCTCCTCGTTGCCTTCCCTCAATATATTTGTGGACGAGAGTTATCATTTATAAGTCTGCAGGTTTGTGGGTTGCAGTGCCCCTGAGCTCCATTTGTCAACTCGCTTTTTTGGGAGCTGGCCGCCAGAGCGCAGGATTGCTTCAGGCCCTATTCTGGTTCCGGGGGGCAGGCTGAGCCTGTGGTTCATTCTTCTTCCTGATGGGAAAATAGAGTGACCTGTGCCTGTCCCAACACCTAGAGCTAGTCTCTCATTGGTTCCCCCTCTTCCCGTTCATCCTCAGGCCAAATTGCGACCTGTCCGAAACAGGAGGTTAAAGGTGCTGATTCTCCAAGTAGGGAGATTGTTAGTAGAGCGGCTGGAATGGCGAACCCGAGCACAAGGAGAGGAGGAATGAGGTGCGTTTGAGAAACCTTTCCCGATCACACGGTGTACCATCTTCTGGGTTTCCCACGCATGTTTTCGATGTAGGAAGATGCCCTGGAACCTGGAGATTTGGGACCCACGGCATGGGTCCCACGCAGTATGACTTTAAAGGGTCTGCGTTTGCTCACCCAAGCTCACCAATCCTCTCAGCCCCAAGAGTGTCCAGCCTTATGTCTCATCCAGCTGTGGGTCTAGATATGGTCAATCCAGGTTGCATCAGAGCCCCTGAGCGGATTTTGTAAGCATTTCTCTCTCTTTCACTGTCTTTGTTTTATGGGGTTTTTTTTTTAAAGTAATCTATTTTTATAATGGGGTTTAGCTGCTTTTCACTGCTGTGTTTATGCCGCTTTACACCCTCTTGATTCCCTTCCAGAGAGAGATCAATACATAGGTTTTAAGACTCTTACTAGTCAGATATATTCTTGGGCGGTGAATAGGGGCTGTTGAGTCCAGTTCACTGAGCAGGGAGTAGGTCTTGTCTATTACATATTTGGCTTGTGGAACGGTAGCTGAGCTAATTTCAAACCCTTGTTTTATGCATCACCCCACCTCACCTTTCCCGTTAAGCAGCCATAGTGTGTATTCTAAATGTGTGACTCTGTTCTGTTTTGTAATTCAGTTCAAGTGTAGCGATTTTGACATTCCCTCTATAAGTGATGTCTTAGGATAAGTGTCTTTTTCTCTGTGACTTATTTCACTGAGGGTCATCGTACCTAAATCCACTCATCCTGCTGCTACTAGCCTTATGACATTGATTTCATGGCTGAGTGATATTCCATTGTGCCTAAGTACCACAACTTCTTTATCCATTTTTCGCTTTCCTGTGATATTGAAGGTGTACCGAAGTGGAGGTTCTTGGAAACAGAGCAGCCCTAAACTTTGGGGTGCCTGTGTCTTGTTGATTTTTAGGTTTCCCGATGTATACGCCCGTGAGTGGAAGTGCCCTATGCTCTCTAAGCTGTGCTTATTACATGTTTCAGGACACACCGTACACTTCTCCAGAGTGGCTGCTGGCAATTTACAGCCCGCCCATCAGCGTAGCAAGGCTCCCATGTCTCCATGGCCTGTCCTGCATTTCTGGTTTTTACACTTTTTTCAGCATGGCCCTTTTGACCGATGGCAAGCGAGACTTCTCTGTAGCGCTGATTTGCCTTTCCGGCTTGCCTGGTTGGCCAAAAAGGGCGTATGCGTTTTTTCCTGAATATATTCAGGAAAAAACGCATACGCCCTTTTTGGCCAAGGGCATCGTTGTCAACGCTTTGCCGCTTTTCCTGTGCTTTCAAGGCGAGTCGAGTCTGCCTCCTGAAACCTGTTTCCTGCAATTCTGCCTTGCTTTCAAATCCTCCTCGTTGCCTTCCCTCAATATATTTGTGGACGAGAGTTATCATTTATAAGTCTGCAGGTTTGTGGGTTGCAGTGCCCCTGAGCTCCATTTGGCAACTCGCTTTTTTGGGAGCTGGCCGCCAGAGCGCAGGATTGCTTCAGGCCCTATTCTGGTTCCGGGGGGCAGGCTGAGCCTGTGGTTCATTCTTCTTCCTGATGGGAAAATAGAGTGACCTGTGCCTGTCCCAACACCTAGAGCTAGTCTCTCATTGGTTCCCCCTCTTCCCGTTCATCCTCAGGCCAAATTGCGACCTGTCCGAAACAGGAGGTTAAAGGTGCTGATTCTCCAAGTAGGGAGATTGTTAGTAGAGCGGCTGGAATGGCGAACCCGAGCACAAGGAGAGGAGGAATGAGGTGCGTTTGAGAAACCTTTCCCGATCACACGGTGTACCATCTTCTGGGTTTCCCACGCATGTTTTCGATGTAGGAAGATGCCCTGGAACCTGGAGATTTGGGACCCACGGCATGGGTCCCACGCAGTATGACTTTAAAGGGTCTGCGTTTGCTCACCCAAGCTCACCAATCCTCTCAGCCCCAAGAGTGTCCAGCCTTATGTCTCATCCAGCTGTGGGTCTAGATATGGTCAATCCAGGTTGCATCAGAGCCCCTGAGCGGATTTTGTAAGCATTTCTCTCTCTTTCACTGTCTTTGTTTTATGGGGTTTTTTTTTTTAAAGTAATCTATTTTTATAATGGGGTTTAGCTGCTTTTCACTGCTGTGTTTATGCCGCTTTACACCCTCTTGATTCCCTTCCAGAGAGAGATCAATACATAGGTTTTAAGACTCTTACTAGTCAGATATATTCTTGGGCGGTGAATAGGGGCTGTTGAGTCCAGTTCACTGAGCAGGGAGTAGGTCTTGTCTATTACATATTTGGCTTGTGGAACGGTAGCTGAGCTAATTTCAAACCCTTGTTTTATGCATCACCCCACCTCACCTTTCCCGTTAAGCAGCCATAGTGTGTATTCTAAATGTGTGACTCTGTTCTGTTTTGTAATTCAGTTCAAGTGTAGCGATTTTGACATTCCCTCTATAAGTGATGTCTTAGGATAAGTGTCTTTTTCTCTGTGACTTATTTCACTGAGGGTCATCGTACCTAAATCCACTCATCCTGCTGCTACTAGCCTTATGACATTGATTTCATGGCTGAGTGATATTCCATTGTGCCTAAGTACCACAACTTCTTTATCCATTTTTCGCTTTCCTGTGATATTGAAGGTGTACCGAAGTGGAGGTTCTTGGAAACAGAGCAGCCCTAAACTTTGGGGTGCCTGTGTCTTGTTGATTTTTAGGTTTCCCGATGTATACGCCCGTGAGTGGAAGTGCCCTATGCTCTCTAAGCTGTGCTTATTACATGTTTCAGGACACACCGTACACTTCTCCAGAGTGGCTGCTGGCAATTTACAGCCCGCCCATCAGCGTAGCAAGGCTCCCATGTCTCCATGGCCTGTCCTGCATTTCTGGTTTTTACACTTTTTTCAGCATGGCCCTTTTGACCGATGGCAAGCGAGACTTCTCTGTAGCGCTGATTTGCCTTTCCGGCTTGCCTGGTTGGCCAAAAAGGGCGTATGCGTTTTTTCCTGAATATATTCAGGAAAAAACGCATACGCCCTTTTTGGCCAAGGGCATCGTTGTCAACGCTTTGCCGCTTTTCCTGTGCTTTCAAGGCGAGTCGAGTCTGCCTCCTGAAACCTGTTTCCTGCAATTCTGCCTTGCTTTCAAATCCTCCTCGTTGCCTTCCCTCAATATATTTGTGGACGAGAGTTATCATTTATAAGTCTGCAGGTTTGTGGGTTGCAGTGCCCCTGAGCTCCATTTGGCAACTCGCTTTTTTGGGAGCTGGCCGCCAGAGCGCAGGATTGCTTCAGGCCCTATTCTGGTTCCGGGGGGCAGGCTGAGCCTGTGGTTCATTCTTCTTCCTGATGGGAAAATAGAGTGACCTGTGCCTGTCCCAACACCTAGAGCTAGTCTCTCATTGGTTCCCCCTCTTCCCGTTCATCCTCAGGCCAAATTGCGACCTGTCCGAAACAGGAGGTTAAAGGTGCTGATTCTCCAAGTAGGGAGATTGTTAGTAGAGCGGCTGGAATGGCGAACCCGAGCACAAGGAGAGGAGGAATGAGGTGCGTTTGAGAAACCTTTCCCGATCACACGGTGTACCATCTTCTGGGTTTCCCACGCATGTTTTCGATGTAGGAAGATGCCCTGGAACCTGGAGATTTGGGACCCACGGCATGGGTACCACGCAGTATGACTTTAAAGGGTCTGCGTTTGCTCACCCAAGCTCACCAATCCTCTCAGCCCCAAGAGTGTCCAGCCTTATGTCTCATCCAGCTGTGGGTCTAGATATGGTCAATCCAGGTTGCATCAGAGCCCCTGAGCGGATTTTGTAAGCATTTCTCTCTCTTTCACTGTCTTTGTTTTATGGGGTGTTTTTTTTTTAAAGTAATCTATTTTTATAATGGGGTTTAGCTGCTTTTCACTGCTGTGTTTATGCCGCTTTACACCCTCTTGATTCCCTTCCAGAGAGAGATCAATACGTAGGTTTTAAGACTCTTACTAGTCAGATATATTCTTGGGCGGTGAATAGGGGCTGTTGAGTCCAGTTCACTGAGCAGGGAGTAGGTCTTGTCTATTACATATTTGGCTTGTGGAACGGTAGCTGAGCTAATTTCAAACCCTTGTTTTATGCATCACCCCACCTCACCTTTCCCGTTAAGCAGCCATAGTGTGTTTTCTAAATGTGTGACTCTGTTCTGTTTTGTAATTCAGTTCAAGTGTAGCGATTTTGACATTCCCTCTATAAGTGATGTCTTAGGATAAGTGTCTTTTTCTCTGTGACTTATTTCACTGAGGGTCATCGTACCTAAATCCACTCATCCTGCTGCTACTAGCCTTATGACATTGATTTCATGGCTGAGTGATATTCCATTGTGCCTAAGTACCACAACTTCTTTATCCATTTTTCGCTTTCCTGGGCTATTGAAGGTGTACCGAAGTGGAGGTTCTTGGAAACAGAGCAGCCCTAAACTTTGGGGTGCCTGTGTCTTGTTGATTTTTAGGTTTCCCGATGTATACGCCCATGAGGGGAAGTGCCCTATGCTCTCTAAGCTGTGCTTATTACATGTTTCAGGACACACCGTACACTTCTCCAGAGTGGCTGCTGGCAATTTACAGCCCGCCCATCAGCGTAGCAAGGCTCCCATGTCTCCATGGCCTGTCCTGCATTTCTGGTTTTTACACTTTTTTCAGCATGGCCCTTTTGACCGATGGCAAGCGAGACTTCTCTGTAGCGCTGATTTGCCTTTCCGGCTTGCCTGGTTGGCCAAAAAGGGCGTATGCGTTTTTTCCTGAATATATTCAGGAAAAAACGCATACGCCCTTTTTGGCCAAGGGCATCGTTGTCAACGCTTTGCCGCTTTTCCTGTGCTTTCAAGGCGAGTCGAGTCTGCCTCCTGAAACCTGTTTCCTGCAATTCTGCCTTGCTTTCAAATCCTCCTCGTTGCCTTCCCTCAATATATTTGTGGACGAGAGTTATCATTTATAAGTCTGCAGGTTTGTGGGTTGCAGTGCCCCTGAGCTCCATTTGTCAACTCGCTTTTTTGGGAGCTGGCCGCCAGAGCGCAGGATTGCTTCAGGCCCTATTCTGGTTCCGGGGGGCAGGCTGAGCCTGTGGTTCATTCTTCTTCCTGATGGGAAAATAGAGTGACCTGTGCCTGTCCCAACACCTAGAGCTAGTCTCTCATTGGTTCCCCCTCTTCCCGTTCATCCTCAGGCCAAATTGCGACCTGTCCGAAACAGGAGGTTAAAGGTGCTGATTCTCCAAGTAGGGAGATTGTTAGTAGAGCGGCTGGAATGGCGAACCCGAGCACAAGGAGAGGAGGAATGAGGTGCGTTTGAGAAACCTTTCCCGATCACACGGTGTACCATCTTCTGGGTTTCCCACGCATGTTTTCGATGTAGGAAGATGCCCTGGAACCTGGAGATTTGGGACCCACGGCATGGGTACCACGCAGTATGACTTTAAAGGGTCTGCGTTTGCTCACCCAAGCTCACCAATCCTCTCAGCCCCAAGAGTGTCCAGCCTTATGTCTCATCCAGCTGTGGGTCTAGATATGGTCAATCCAGGTTGCATCAGAGCCCCTGAGCGGATTTTGTAAGCATTTCTCTCTCTTTCACTGTCTTTGTTTTATGGGGTTTTTTTTTTTTAAAGTAATCTATTTTTATAATGGGGTTTAGCTGCTTTTCACTGCTGTGTTTATGCCGCTTTACACCCTCTTGATTCCCTTCCAGAGAGAGATCAATACGTAGGTTTTAAGACTCTTACTAGTCAGATATATTCTTGGGCGGTGAATAGGGGCTGTTGAGTCCAGTTCACTGAGCAGGGAGTAGGTCTTGTCTATTACATATTTGGCTTGTGGAACGGTAGCTGAGCTAATTTCAAACCCTTGTTTTATGCATCACCCCACCTCACCTTTCCCGTTAAGCAGCCATAGTGTGTTTTCTAAATGTGTGACTCTGTTCTGTTTTGTAATTCAGTTCAAGTGTAGCGATTTTGACATTCCCTCTATAAGTGATGTCTTAGGATAAGTGTCTTTTTCTCTGTGACTTATTTCACTGAGGGTCATCGTACCTAAATCCACTCATCCTGCTGCTACTAGCCTTATGACATTGATTTCATGGCTGAGTGATATTCCATTGTGCCTAAGTACCACAACTTCTTTATCCATTTTTCGCTTTCCTGGGCTATTGAAGGTGTACCGAAGTGGAGGTTCTTGGAAACAGAGCAGCCCTAAACTTTGGGGTGCCTGTGTCTTGTTGATTTTTAGGTTTCCCGATGTATACGCCCATGAGGGGAAGTGCCCTATGCTCTCTAAGCTGTGCTTATTACATGTTTCAGGACACACCGTACACTTCTCCAGAGTGGCTGCTGGCAATTTACAGCCCGCCCATCAGCGTAGCAAGGCTCCCATGTCTCCATGGCCTGTCCTGCATTTCTGGTTTTTACACTTTTTTCAGCATGGCCCTTTTGACCGATGGCAAGCGAGACTTCTCTGTAGCGCTGATTTGCCTTTCCGGCTTGCCTGGTTGGCCAAAAAGGGCGTATGCGTTTTTTCCTGAATATATTCAGGAAAAAACGCATACGCCCTTTTTGGCCAAGGGCATCGTTGTCAACGCTTTGCCGCTTTTCCTGTGCTTTCAAGGCGAGTCGAGTCTGCCTCCTGAAACCTGTTTCCTGCAATTCTGCCTTGCTTTCAAATCCTCCTCGTTGCCTTCCCTCAATATATTTGTGGACGAGAGTTATCATTTATAAGTCTGCAGGTTTGTGGGTTGCAGTGCCCCTGAGCTCCATTTGGCAACTCGCTTTTTTGGGAGCTGGCCGCCAGAGCGCAGGATTGCTTCAGGCCCTATTCTGGTTCCGGGGGGCAGGCTGAGCCTGTGGTTCATTCTTCTTCCTGATGGGAAAATAGAGTGACCTGTGCCTGTCCCAACACCTAGAGCTAGTCTCTCATTGGTTCCCCCTCTTCCCGTTCATCCTCAGGCCAAATTGCGACCTGTCCGAAACAGGAGGTTAAAGGTGCTGATTCTCCAAGTAGGGAGATTGTTAGTAGAGCGGCTGGAATGGCGAACCCGAGCACAAGGAGAGGAGGAATGAGGTGCGTTTGAGAAACCTTTCCCGATCACACGGTGTACCATCTTCTGGGTTTCCCACGCATGTTTTCGATGTAGGAAGATGCCCTGGAACCTGGAGATTTGGGACCCACGGCATGGGTCCCACGCAGTATGACTTTAAAGGGTCTGCGTTTGCTCACCCAAGCTCACCAATCCTCTCAGCCCCAAGAGTGTCCAGCCTTATGTCTCATCCAGCTGTGGGTCTAGATATGGTCAATCCAGGTTGCATCAGAGCCCCTGAGCGGATTTTGTAAGCATTTCTCTCTCTTTCACTGTCTTTGTTCTATGGGGTTTTTTTTTTTTAAAGTAATCTATTTTTATAATGGGGTTTAGCTGCTTTTCACTGCTGTGTTTATGCCGCTTTACACCCTCTTGATTCCCTTCCAGAGAGAGATCAATACGTAGGTTTTAAGACTCTTACTAGTCAGATATATTCTTGGGCGGTGAATAGGGGCTGTTGAGTCCAGTTCACTGAGCAGGGAGTAGGTCTTGTCTATTACATATTTGGCTTGTGGAACGGTAGCTGAGCTAATTTCAAACCCTTGTTTTATGCATCACCCCACCTCACCTTTCCCGTTAAGCAGCCATAGTGTGTTTTCTAAATGTGTGACTCTGTTCTGTTTTGTAATTCAGTTCAAGTGTAGCGATTTTGACATTCCCTCTATAAGTGATGTCTTAGGATAAGTGTCTTTTTCTCTGTGACTTATTTCACTGAGGGTCATCGTACCTAAATCCACTCATCCTGCTGCTACTAGCCTTATGACATTGATTTCATGGCTGAGTGATATTCCATTGTGCCTAAGTACCACAACTTCTTTATCCATTTTTCGCTTTCCTGGGCTATTGAAGGTGTACCGAAGTGGAGGTTCTTGGAAACAGAGCAGCCCTAAACTTTGGGGTGCCTGTGTCTTGTTGATTTTTAGGTTTCCCGATGTATACGCCCATGAGGGGAAGTGCCCTATGCTCTCTAAGCTGTGCTTATTACATGTTTCAGGACACACCGTACACTTCTCCAGAGTGGCTGCTGGCAATTTACAGCCCGCCCATCAGCGTAGCAAGGCTCCCATGTCTCCATGGCCTGTCCTGCATTTCTGGTTTTTACACTTTTTTCAGCATGGCCCTTTTGACCGATGGCAAGCGAGACTTCTCTGTAGCGCTGATTTGCCTTTCCGGCTTGCCTGGTTGGCCAAAAAGGGCGTATGCGTTTTTTCCTGAATATATTCAGGAAAAAACGCATACGCCCTTTTTGGCCAAGGGCATCGTTGTCAACGCTTTGCCGCTTTTCCTGTGCTTTCAAGGCGAGTCGAGTCTGCCTCCTGAAACCTGTTTCCTGCAATTCTGCCTTGCTTTCAAATCCTCCTCGTTGCCTTCCCTCAATATATTTGTGGACGAGAGTTATCATTTATAAGTCTGCAGGTTTGTGGGTTGCAGTGCCCCTGAGCTCCATTTGGCAACTCGCTTTTTTGGGAGCTGGCCGCCAGAGCGCAGGATTGCTTCAGGCCCTATTCTGGTTCCGGGGGGCAGGCTGAGCCTGTGGTTCATTCTTCTTCCTGATGGGAAAATAGAGTGACCTGTGCCTGTCCCAACACCTAGAGCTAGTCTCTCATTGGTTCCCCCTCTTCCCGTTCATCCTCAGGCCAAATTGCGACCTGTCCGAAACAGGAGGTTAAAGGTGCTGATTCTCCAAGTAGGGAGATTGTTAGTAGAGCGGCTGGAATGGCGAACCCGAGCACAAGGAGAGGAGGAATGAGGTGCGTTTGAGAAACCTTTCCCGATCACACGGTGTACCATCTTCTGGGTTTCCCACGCATGTTTTCGATGTAGGAAGATGCTCTGGAACCTGGAGATTTGGGACCCACGGCATGGGTCCCACGCAGTATGACTTTAAAGGGTCTGCGTTTGCTCACCCAAGCTCACCAATCCTCTCAGCCCCAAGAGTGTCCAGCCTTATGTCTCATCCAGCTGTGGGTCTAGATATGGTCAATCCAGGTTGCATCAGAGCCCCTGAGCGGATTTTGTAAGCATTTCTCTCTCTTTCACTGTCTTTGTTCTATGGGGTTTTTTTTTTAAAGTAATCTATTTTTATAATGGGGTTTAGCTGCTTTTCACTGCTGTGTTTATGCCGCTTTACACCCTCTTGATTCCCTTCCAGAGAGAGATCAATATGTAGGTTTTAAGACTCTTACTAGTCAGATATATTCTTGGGCGGTGAATAGGGGCTGTTGAGTCCAGTTCACTGAGCAGGGAGTAGGTCTTGTCTATTACATATTTGGCTTGTGGAACGGTAGCTGAGCTAATTTCAAACCCTTGTTTTATGCATCACCCCACCTCACCTTTCCCGTTAAGCAGCCATAGTGTGTTTTCTAAATGTGTGACTCTGTTCTGTTTTGTAATTCAGTTCAAGTGTAGCGATTTTGACATTCCCTCTATAAGTGATGTCTTAGGATAAGTGTCTTTTTCTCTGTGACTTATTTCACTGAGGGTCATCGTACCTAAATCCACTCATCCTGCTGCTACTAGCCTTATGACATTGATTTCATGGCTGAGTGATATTCCATTGTGCCTAAGTACCACAACTTCTTTATCCATTTTTCGCTTTCCTGGGCTATTGAAGGTGTAGCGAAGTGGAGGTTCTTGGAAACAGAGCAGCCCTAAACTTTGGGGTGCCTGTGTCTTGTTGATTTTTAGGTTTCCCGATGTATACGCCCGTGAGTGGAAGTGCCCTATGCTCTCTAAGCTGTGCTTATTACATGTTTCAGGACACACCGTACACTTCTCCAGAGTGGCTGCTGGCAATTTACAGCCCGCCCATCAGCGTAGCAAGGCTCCCATGTCTCCATGGCCTGTCCTGCATTTCTGGTTTTTACACTTTTTTCAGCATGGCCCTTTTGACCGATGGCAAGCGAGACTTCTCTGTAGCGCTGATTTGCCTTTCCGGCTTGCCTGGTTGGCCAAAAAGGGCGTATGCGTTTTTTCCTGAATATATTCAGGAAAAAACGCATACGCCCTTTTTGGCCAAGGGCATCGTTGTCAACGCTTTGCCGCTTTTCCTGTGCTTTCAAGGCGAGTCGAGTCTGCCTCCTGAAACCTGTTTCCTGCAATTCTGCCTTGCTTTCAAATCCTCCTCGTTGCCTTCCCTCAATATATTTGTGGACGAGAGTTATCATTTATAAGTCTGCAGGTTTGTGGGTTGCAGTGCCCCTGAGCTCCATTTGGCAACTCGCTTTTTTGGGAGCTGGCCGCCAGAGCGCAGGATTGCTTCAGGCCCTATTCTGGTTCCGGGGGGCAGGCTGAGCCTGTGGTTCATTCTTCTTCCTGATGGGAAAATAGAGTGACCTGTGCCTGTCCCAACACCTAGAGCTAGTCTCTCATTGGTTCCCCCTCTTCCCGTTCATCCTCAGGCCAAATTGCGACCTGTCCGAAACAGGAGGTTAAAGGTGCTGATTCTCCAAGTAGGGAGATTGTTAGTAGAGCGGCTGGAATGGCGAACCCGAGCACAAGGAGAGGAGGAATGAGGTGCGTTTGAGAAACCTTTCCCGATCACACGGTGTACCATCTTCTGGGTTTCCCACGCATGTTTTCGATGTAGGAAGATGCCCTGGAACCTGGAGATTTGGGACCCACGGCATGGGTCCCACGCAGTATGACTTTAAAGGGTCTGCGTTTGCTCACCCAAGCTCACCAATCCTCTCAGCCCCAAGAGTGTCCAGCCTTATGTCTCATCCAGCTGTGGGTCTAGATATGGTCAATCCAGGTTGCATCAGAGCCCCTGAGCGGATTTTGTAAGCATTTCTCTCTCTTTCACTGTCTTTGTTCTATGGGGTTTTTTTTTTTTAAAGTAATCTATTTTTATAATGGGGTTTAGCTGCTTTTCACTGCTGTGTTTATGCCGCTTTACACCCTCTTGATTCCCTTCCAGAGAGAGATCAATACGTAGGTTTTAAGACTCTTACTAGTCAGATATATTCTTGGGCGGTGAATAGGGGCTGTTGAGTCCAGTTCACTGAGCAGGGAGTAGGTCTTGTCTATTACATATTTGGCTTGTGGAACGGTAGCTGAGCTAATTTCAAACCCTTGTTTTATGCATCACCCCACCTCACCTTTCCCGTTAAGCAGCCATAGTGTGTTTTCTAAATGTGTGACTCTGTTCTGTTTTGTAATTCAGTTCAAGTGTAGCGATTTTGACATTCCCTCTATAAGTGATGTCTTAGGATAAGTGTCTTTTTCTCTGTGACTTATTTCACTGAGGGTCATCGTACCTAAATCCACTCATCCTGCTGCTACTAGCCTTATGACATTGATTTCATGGCTGAGTGATATTCCATTGTGCCTAAGTACCACAACTTCTTTATCCATTTTTCGCTTTCCTGGGCTATTGAAGGTGTAGCGAAGTGGAGGTTCTTGGAAACAGAGCAGCCCTAAACTTTGGGGTGCCTGTGTCTTGTTGATTTTTAGGTTTCCCGATGTATACGCCCATCAGTGGAAGTGCCCTATGCTCTCTAAGCTGTGCTTATTACATGTTTCAGGACACACCGTACACTTCTCCAGAGTGGCTGCTGGCAATTTACAGCCCGCCCATCAGCGTAGCAAGGCTCCCATGTCTCCATGGCCTGTCCTGCATTTCTGGTTTTTACACTTTTTTCAGCATGGCCCTTTTGACCGATGGCAAGCGAGACTTCTCTGTAGCGCTGATTTGCCTTTCCGGCTTGCCTGGTTGGCCAAAAAGGGCGTATGCGTTTTTTCCTGAATATATTCAGGAAAAAACGCATACGCCCTTTTTGGCCAAGGGCATCGTTGTCAACGCTTTGCCGCTTTTCCTGTGCTTTCAAGGCGAGTCGAGTCTGCCTCCTGAAACCTGTTTCCTGCAATTCTGCCTTGCTTTCAAATCCTCCTCGTTGCCTTCCCTCAATATATTTGTGGACGAGAGTTATCATTTATAAGTCTGCAGGTTTGTGGGTTGCAGTGCCCCTGAGCTCCATTTGGCAACTCGCTTTTTTGGGAGCTGGCCGCCAGAGCGCAGGATTGCTTCAGGCCCTATTCTGGTTCCGGGGGGCAGGCTGAGCCTGTGGTTCATTCTTCTTCCTGATGGGAAAATAGAGTGACCTGTGCCTGTCCCAACACCTAGAGCTAGTCTCTCATTGGTTCCCCCTCTTCCCGTTCATCCTCAGGCCAAATTGCGACCTGTCCGAAACAGGAGGTTAAAGGTGCTGATTCTCCAAGTAGGGAGATTGTTAGTAGAGCGGCTGGAATGGCGAACCCGAGCACAAGGAGAGGAGGAATGAGGTGCGTTTGAGAAACCTTTCCCGATCACACGGTGTACCATCTTCTGGGTTTCCCACGCATGTTTTCGATGTAGGAAGATGCCCTGGAACCTGGAGATTTGGGACCCACGGCATGGGTCCCACGCAGTATGACTTTAAAGGGTCTGCGTTTGCTCACCCAAGCTCACCAATCCTCTCAGCCCCAAGAGTGTCCAGCCTTATGTCTCATCCAGCTGTGGGTCTAGATATGGTCAATCCAGGTTGCATCAGAGCCCCTGAGCGGATTTTGTAAGCATTTCTCTCTCTTTCACTGTCTTTGTTCTATGGGGTTTTTTTTTTTTAAAGTAATCTATTTTTATAATGGGGTTTAGCTGCTTTTCACTGCTGTGTTTATGCCGCTTTACACCCTCTTGATTCCCTTCCAGAGAGAGATCAATACGTAGGTTTTAAGACTCTTACTAGTCAGATATATTCTTGGGCGGTGAATAGGGGCTGTTGAGTCCAGTTCACTGAGCAGGGAGTAGGTCTTGTCTATTACATATTTGGCTTGTGGAACGGTAGCTGAGCTAATTTCAAACCCTTGTTTTATGCATCACCCCACCTCACCTTTCCCGTTAAGCAGCCATAGTGTGTTTTCTAAATGTGTGACTCTGTTCTGTTTTGTAATTCAGTTCAAGTGTAGCGATTTTGACATTCCCTCTATAAGTGATGTCTTAGGATAAGTGTCTTTTTCTCTGTGACTTATTTCACTGAGGGTCATCGTACCTAAATCCACTCATCCTGCTGCTACTAGCCTTATGACATTGATTTCATGGCTGAGTGATATTCCATTGTGCCTAAGTACCACAACTTCTTTATCCATTTTTCGCTTTCCTGGGCTATTGAAGGTGTAGCGAAGTGGAGGTTCTTGGAAACAGAGCAGCCCTAAACTTTGGGGTGCCTGTGTCTTGTTGATTTTTAGGTTTCCCGATGTATACGCCCGTGAGTGGAAGTGCCCTATGCTCTCTAAGCTGTGCTTATTACATGTTTCAGGACACACCGTACACTTCTCCAGAGTGGCTGCTGGCAATTTACAGCCCGCCCATCAGCGTAGCAAGGCTCCCATGTCTCCATGGCCTGTCCTGCATTTCTGGTTTTTACACTTTTTTCAGCATGGCCCTTTTGACCGATGGCAAGCGAGACTTCTCTGTAGCGCTGATTTGCCTTTCCGGCTTGCCTGGTTGGCCAAAAAGGGCGTATGCGTTTTTTCCTGAATATATTCAGGAAAAAACGCATACGCCCTTTTTGGCCAAGGGCATCGTTGTCAACGCTTTGCCGCTTTTCCTGTGCTTTCAAGGCGAGTCGAGTCTGCCTCCTGAAACCTGTTTCCTGCAATTCTGCCTTGCTTTCAAATCCTCCTCGTTGCCTTCCCTCAATATATTTGTGGACGAGAGTTATCATTTATAAGTCTGCAGGTTTGTGGGTTGCAGTGCCCCTGAGCTCCATTTGTCAACTCGCTTTTTTGGGAGCTGGCCGCCAGAGCGCAGGATTGCTTCAGGCCCTATTCTGGTTCCGGGGGGCAGGCTGAGCCTGTGGTTCATTCTTCTTCCTGATGGGAAAATAGAGTGACCTGTGCCTGTCCCAACACCTAGAGCTAGTCTCTCATTGGTTCCCCCTCTTCCCGTTCATCCTCAGGCCAAATTGCGACCTGTCCGAAACAGGAGGTTAAAGGTGCTGATTCTCCAAGTAGGGAGATTGTTAGTAGAGCGGCTGGAATGGCGAACCCGAGCACAAGGAGAGGAGGAATGAGGTGCGTTTGAGAAACCTTTCCCGATCACACGGTGTACCATCTTCTGGGTTTCCCACGCATGTTTTCGATGTAGGAAGATGCCCTGGAACCTGGAGATTTGGGACCCACGGCATGGGTACCACGCAGTATGACTTTAAAGGGTCTGCGTTTGCTCACCCAAGCTCACCAATCCTCTCAGCCCCAAGAGTGTCCAGCCTTATGTCTCATCCAGCTGTGGGTCTAGATATGGTCAATCCAGGTTGCATCAGAGCCCCTGAGCGGATTTTGTAAGCATTTCTCTCTCTTTCACTGTCTTTGTTTTATGGGGTTTTTTTTTTTTTAAAGTAATCTATTTTTATAATGGGGTTTAGCTGCTTTTCACTGCTGTGTTTATGCCGCTTTACACCCTCTTGATTCCCTTCCAGAGAGAGATCAATACGTAGGTTTTAAGACTCTTACTAGTCAGATATATTCTTGGGCGGTGAATAGGGGCTGTTGAGTCCAGTTCACTGAGCAGGGAGTAGGTCTTGTCTATTACATATTTGGCTTGTGGAACGGTAGCTGAGCTAATTTCAAACCCTTGTTTTATGCATCACCCCACCTCACCTTTCCCGTTAAGCAGCCATAGTGTGTTTTCTAAATGTGTGACTCTGTTCTGTTTTGTAATTCAGTTCAAGTGTAGCGATTTTGACATTCCCTCTATAAGTGATGTCTTAGGATAAGTGTCTTTTTCTCTGTGACTTATTTCACTGAGGGTCATCGTACCTAAATCCACTCATCCTGCTGCTACTAGCCTTATGACATTGATTTCATGGCTGAGTGATATTCCATTGTGCCTAAGTACCACAACTTCTTTATCCATTTTTCGCTTTCCTGGGCTATTGAAGGTGTACCGAAGTGGAGGTTCTTGGAAACAGAGCAGCCCTAAACTTTGGGGTGCCTGTGTCTTGTTGATTTTTAGGTTTCCCGATGTATACGCCCATGAGGGGAAGTGCCCTATGCTCTCTAAGCTGTGCTTATTACATGTTTCAGGACACACCGTACACTTCTCCAGAGTGGCTGCTGGCAATTTACAGCCCGCCCATCAGCGTAGCAAGGCTCCCATGTCTCCATGGCCTGTCCTGCATTTCTGGTTTTTACACTTTTTTCAGCATGGCCCTTTTGACCGATGGCAAGCGAGACTTCTCTGTAGCGCTGATTTGCCTTTCCGGCTTGCCTGGTTGGCCAAAAAGGGCGTATGCGTTTTTTCCTGAATATATTCAGGAAAAAACGCATACGCCCTTTTTGGCCAAGGGCATCGTTGTCAACGCTTTGCCGCTTTTCCTGTGCTTTCAAGGCGAGTCGAGTCTGCCTCCTGAAACCTGTTTCCTGCAATTCTGCCTTGCTTTCAAATCCTCCTCGTTGCCTTCCCTCAATATATTTGTGGACGAGAGTTATCATTTATAAGTCTGCAGGTTTGTGGGTTGCAGTGCCCCTGAGCTCCATTTGGCAACTCGCTTTTTTGGGAGCTGGCCGCCAGAGCGCAGGATTGCTTCAGGCCCTATTCTGGTTCCGGGGGGCAGGCTGAGCCTGTGGTTCATTCTTCTTCCTGATGGGAAAATAGAGTGACCTGTGCCTGTCCCAACACCTAGAGCTAGTCTCTCATTGGTTCCCCCTCTTCCCGTTCATCCTCAGGCCAAATTGCGACCTGTCCGAAACAGGAGGTTAAAGGTGCTGATTCTCCAAGTAGGGAGATTGTTAGTAGAGCGGCTGGAATGGCGAACCCGAGCACAAGGAGAGGAGGAATGAGGTGCGTTTGAGAAACCTTTCCCGATCACACGGTGTACCATCTTCTGGGTTTCCCACGCATGTTTTCGATGTAGGAAGATGCCCTGGAACCTGGAGATTTGGGACCCACGGCATGGGTCCCACGCAGTATGACTTTAAAGGGTCTGCGTTTGCTCACCCAAGCTCACCAATCCTCTCAGCCCCAAGAGTGTCCAGCCTTATGTCTCATCCAGCTGTGGGTCTAGATATGGTCAATCCAGGTTGCATCAGAGCCCCTGAGCGGATTTTGTAAGCATTTCTCTCTCTTTCACTGTCTTTGTTCTATGGGGTTTTTTTTTTTTAAAGTAATCTATTTTTATAATGGGGTTTAGCTGCTTTTCACTGCTGTGTTTATGCCGCTTTACACCCTCTTGATTCCCTTCCAGAGAGAGATCAATACGTAGGTTTTAAGACTCTTACTAGTCAGATATATTCTTGGGCGGTGAATAGGGGCTGTTGAGTCCAGTTCACTGAGCAGGGAGTAGGTCTTGTCTATTACATATTTGGCTTGTGGAACGGTAGCTGAGCTAATTTCAAACCCTTGTTTTATGCATCACCCCACCTCACCTTTCCCGTTAAGCAGCCATAGTGTGTTTTCTAAATGTGTGACTCTGTTCTGTTTTGTAATTCAGTTCAAGTGTAGCGATTTTGACATTCCCTCTATAAGTGATGTCTTAGGATAAGTGTCTTTTTCTCTGTGACTTATTTCACTGAGGGTCATCGTACCTAAATCCACTCATCCTGCTGCTACTAGCCTTATGACATTGATTTCATGGCTGAGTGATATTCCATTGTGCCTAAGTACCACAACTTCTTTATCCATTTTTCGCTTTCCTGGGCTATTGAAGGTGTACCGAAGTGGAGGTTCTTGGAAACAGAGCAGCCCTAAACTTTGGGGTGCCTGTGTCTTGTTGATTTTTAGGTTTCCCGATGTATACGCCCATGAGGGGAAGTGCCCTATGCTCTCTAAGCTGTGCTTATTACATGTTTCAGGACACACCGTACACTTCTCCAGAGTGGCTGCTGGCAATTTACAGCCCGCCCATCAGCGTAGCAAGGCTCCCATGTCTCCATGGCCTGTCCTGCATTTCTGGTTTTTACACTTTTTTCAGCATGGCCCTTTTGACCGATGGCAAGCGAGACTTCTCTGTAGCGCTGATTTGCCTTTCCGGCTTGCCTGGTTGGCCAAAAAGGGCGTATGCGTTTTTTCCTGAATATATTCAGGAAAAAACGCATACGCCCTTTTTGGCCAAGGGCATCGTTGTCAACGCTTTGCCGCTTTTCCTGTGCTTTCAAGGCGAGTCGAGTCTGCCTCCTGAAACCTGTTTCCTGCAATTCTGCCTTGCTTTCAAATCCTCCTCGTTGCCTTCCCTCAATATATTTGTGGACGAGAGTTATCATTTATAAGTCTGCAGGTTTGTGGGTTGCAGTGCCCCTGAGCTCCATTTGGCAACTCGCTTTTTTGGGAGCTGGCCGCCAGAGCGCAGGATTGCTTCAGGCCCTATTCTGGTTCCGGGGGGCAGGCTGAGCCTGTGGTTCATTCTTCTTCCTGATGGGAAAATAGAGTGACCTGTGCCTGTCCCAACACCTAGAGCTAGTCTCTCATTGGTTCCCCCTCTTCCCGTTCATCCTCAGGCCAAATTGCGACCTGTCCGAAACAGGAGGTTAAAGGTGCTGATTCTCCAAGTAGGGAGATTGTTAGTAGAGCGGCTGGAATGGCGAACCCGAGCACAAGGAGAGGAGGAATGAGGTGCGTTTGAGAAACCTTTCCCGATCACACGGTGTACCATCTTCTGGGTTTCCCACGCATGTTTTCGATGTAGGAAGATGCTCTGGAACCTGGAGATTTGGGACCCACGGCATGGGTCCCACGCAGTATGACTTTAAAGGGTCTGCGTTTGCTCACCCAAGCTCACCAATCCTCTCAGCCCCAAGAGTGTCCAGCCTTATGTCTCATCCAGCTGTGGGTCTAGATATGGTCAATCCAGGTTGCATCAGAGCCCCTGAGCGGATTTTGTAAGCATTTCTCTCTCTTTCACTGTCTTTGTTCTATGGGGTTTTTTTTTTAAAGTAATCTATTTTTATAATGGGGTTTAGCTGCTTTTCACTGCTGTGTTTATGCCGCTTTACACCCTCTTGATTCCCTTCCAGAGAGAGATCAATACGTAGGTTTTAAGACTCTTACTAGTCAGATATATTCTTGGGCGGTGAATAGGGGCTGTTGAGTCCAGTTCACTGAGCAGGGAGTAGGTCTTGTCTATTACATATTTGGCTTGTGGAACGGTAGCTGAGCTAATTTCAAACCCTTGTTTTATGCATCACCCCACCTCACCTTTCCCGTTAAGCAGCCATAGTGTGTTTTCTAAATGTGTGACTCTGTTCTGTTTTGTAATTCAGTTCAAGTGTAGCGATTTTGACATTCCCTCTATAAGTGATGTCTTAGGATAAGTGTCTTTTTCTCTGTGACTTATTTCACTGAGGGTCATCGTACCTAAATCCACTCATCCTGCTGCTACTAGCCTTATGACATTGATTTCATGGCTGAGTGATATTCCATTGTGCCTAAGTACCACAACTTCTTTATCCATTTTTCGCTTTCCTGGGCTATTGAAGGTGTAGCGAAGTGGAGGTTCTTGGAAACAGAGCAGCCCTAAACTTTGGGGTGCCTGTGTCTTGTTGATTTTTAGGTTTCCCGATGTATACGCCCGTGAGTGGAAGTGCCCTATGCTCTCTAAGCTGTGCTTATTACATGTTTCAGGACACACCGTACACTTCTCCAGAGTGGCTGCTGGCAATTTACAGCCCGCCCATCAGCGTAGCAAGGCTCCCATGTCTCCATGGCCTGTCCTGCATTTCTGGTTTTTACACTTTTTTCAGCATGGCCCTTTTGACCGATGGCAAGCGAGACTTCTCTGTAGCGCTGATTTGCCTTTCCGGCTTGCCTGGTTGGCCAAAAAGGGCGTATGCGTTTTTTCCTGAATATATTCAGGAAAAAACGCATACGCCCTTTTTGGCCAAGGGCATCGTTGTCAACGCTTTGCCGCTTTTCCTGTGCTTTCAAGGCGAGTCGAGTCTGCCTCCTGAAACCTGTTTCCTGCAATTCTGCCTTGCTTTCAAATCCTCCTCGTTGCCTTCCCTCAATATATTTGTGGACGAGAGTTATCATTTATAAGTCTGCAGGTTTGTGGGTTGCAGTGCCCCTGAGCTCCATTTGGCAACTCGCTTTTTTGGGAGCTGGCCGCCAGAGCGCAGGATTGCTTCAGGCCCTATTCTGGTTCCGGGGGGCAGGCTGAGCCTGTGGTTCATTCTTCTTCCTGATGGGAAAATAGAGTGACCTGTGCCTGTCCCAACACCTAGAGCTAGTCTCTCATTGGTTCCCCCTCTTCCCGTTCATCCTCAGGCCAAATTGCGACCTGTCCGAAACAGGAGGTTAAAGGTGCTGATTCTCCAAGTAGGGAGATTGTTAGTAGAGCGGCTGGAATGGCGAACCCGAGCACAAGGAGAGGAGGAATGAGGTGCGTTTGAGAAACCTTTCCCGATCACACGGTGTACCATCTTCTGGGTTTCCCACGCATGTTTTCGATGTAGGAAGATGCCCTGGAACCTGGAGATTTGGGACCCACGGCATGGGTCCCACGCAGTATGACTTTAAAGGGTCTGCGTTTGCTCACCCAAGCTCACCAATCCTCTCAGCCCCAAGAGTGTCCAGCCTTATGTCTCATCCAGCTGTGGGTCTAGATATGGTCAATCCAGGTTGCATCAGAGCCCCTGAGCGGATTTTGTAAGCATTTCTCTCTCTTTCACTGTCTTTGTTCTATGGGGTTTTTTTTTTTTAAAGTAATCTATTTTTATAATGGGGTTTAGCTGCTTTTCACTGCTGTGTTTATGCCGCTTTACACCCTCTTGATTCCCTTCCAGAGAGAGATCAATACGTAGGTTTTAAGACTCTTACTAGTCAGATATATTCTTGGGCGGTGAATAGGGGCTGTTGAGTCCAGTTCACTGAGCAGGGAGTAGGTCTTGTCTATTACATATTTGGCTTGTGGAACGGTAGCTGAGCTAATTTCAAACCCTTGTTTTATGCATCACCCCACCTCACCTTTCCCGTTAAGCAGCCATAGTGTGTTTTCTAAATGTGTGACTCTGTTCTGTTTTGTAATTCAGTTCAAGTGTAGCGATTTTGACATTCCCTCTATAAGTGATGTCTTAGGATAAGTGTCTTTTTCTCTGTGACTTATTTCACTGAGGGTCATCGTACCTAAATCCACTCATCCTGCTGCTACTAGCCTTATGACATTGATTTCATGGCTGAGTGATATTCCATTGTGCCTAAGTACCACAACTTCTTTATCCATTTTTCGCTTTCCTGGGCTATTGAAGGTGTAGCGAAGTGGAGGTTCTTGGAAACAGAGCAGCCCTAAACTTTGGGGTGCCTGTGTCTTGTTGATTTTTAGGTTTCCCGATGTATACGCCCATCAGTGGAAGTGCCCTATGCTCTCTAAGCTGTGCTTATTACATGTTTCAGGACACACCGTACACTTCTCCAGAGTGGCTGCTGGCAATTTACAGCCCGCCCATCAGCGTAGCAAGGCTCCCATGTCTCCATGGCCTGTCCTGCATTTCTGGTTTTTACACTTTTTTCAGCATGGCCCTTTTGACCGATGGCAAGCGAGACTTCTCTGTAGCGCTGATTTGCCTTTCCGGCTTGCCTGGTTGGCCAAAAAGGGCGTATGCGTTTTTTCCTGAATATATTCAGGAAAAAACGCATACGCCCTTTTTGGCCAAGGGCATCGTTGTCAACGCTTTGCCGCTTTTCCTGTGCTTTCAAGGCGAGTCGAGTCTGCCTCCTGAAACCTGTTTCCTGCAATTCTGCCTTGCTTTCAAATCCTCCTCGTTGCCTTCCCTCAATATATTTGTGGACGAGAGTTATCATTTATAAGTCTGCAGGTTTGTGGGTTGCAGTGCCCCTGAGCTCCATTTGGCAACTCGCTTTTTTGGGAGCTGGCCGCCAGAGCGCAGGATTGCTTCAGGCCCTATTCTGGTTCCGGGGGGCAGGCTGAGCCTGTGGTTCATTCTTCTTCCTGATGGGAAAATAGAGTGACCTGTGCCTGTCCCAACACCTAGAGCTAGTCTCTCATTGGTTCCCCCTCTTCCCGTTCATCCTCAGGCCAAATTGCGACCTGTCCGAAACAGGAGGTTAAAGGTGCTGATTCTCCAAGTAGGGAGATTGTTAGTAGAGCGGCTGGAATGGCGAACCCGAGCACAAGGAGAGGAGGAATGAGGTGCGTTTGAGAAACCTTTCCCGATCACACGGTGTACCATCTTCTGGGTTTCCCACGCATGTTTTCGATGTAGGAAGATGCCCTGGAACCTGGAGATTTGGGACCCACGGCATGGGTCCCACGCAGTATGACTTTAAAGGGTCTGCGTTTGCTCACCCAAGCTCACCAATCCTCTCAGCCCCAAGAGTGTCCAGCCTTATGTCTCATCCAGCTGTGGGTCTAGATATGGTCAATCCAGGTTGCATCAGAGCCCCTGAGCGGATTTTGTAAGCATTTCTCTCTCTTTCACTGTCTTTGTTCTATGGGGTTTTTTTTTTTTAAAGTAATCTATTTTTATAATGGGGTTTAGCTGCTTTTCACTGCTGTGTTTATGCCGCTTTACACCCTCTTGATTCCCTTCCAGAGAGAGATCAATACGTAGGTTTTAAGACTCTTACTAGTCAGATATATTCTTGGGCGGTGAATAGGGGCTGTTGAGTCCAGTTCACTGAGCAGGGAGTAGGTCTTGTCTATTACATATTTGGCTTGTGGAACGGTAGCTGAGCTAATTTCAAACCCTTGTTTTATGCATCACCCCACCTCACCTTTCCCGTTAAGCAGCCATAGTGTGTTTTCTAAATGTGTGACTCTGTTCTGTTTTGTAATTCAGTTCAAGTGTAGCGATTTTGACATTCCCTCTATAAGTGATGTCTTAGGATAAGTGTCTTTTTCTCTGTGACTTATTTCACTGAGGGTCATCGTACCTAAATCCACTCATCCTGCTGCTACTAGCCTTATGACATTGATTTCATGGCTGAGTGATATTCCATTGTGCCTAAGTACCACAACTTCTTTATCCATTTTTCGCTTTCCTGGGCTATTGAAGGTGTAGCGAAGTGGAGGTTCTTGGAAACAGAGCAGCCCTAAACTTTGGGGTGCCTGTGTCTTGTTGATTTTTAGGTTTCCCGATGTATACGCCCGTGAGTGGAAGTGCCCTATGCTCTCTAAGCTGTGCTTATTACATGTTTCAGGACACACCGTACACTTCTCCAGAGTGGCTGCTGGCAATTTACAGCCCGCCCATCAGCGTAGCAAGGCTCCCATGTCTCCATGGCCTGTCCTGCATTTCTGGTTTTTACACTTTTTTCAGCATGGCCCTTTTGACCGATGGCAAGCGAGACTTCTCTGTAGCGCTGATTTGCCTTTCCGGCTTGCCTGGTTGGCCAAAAAGGGCGTATGCGTTTTTTCCTGAATATATTCAGGAAAAAACGCATACGCCCTTTTTGGCCAAGGGCATCGTTGTCAACGCTTTGCCGCTTTTCCTGTGCTTTCAAGGCGAGTCGAGTCTGCCTCCTGAAACCTGTTTCCTGCAATTCTGCCTTGCTTTCAAATCCTCCTCGTTGCCTTCCCTCAATATATTTGTGGACGAGAGTTATCATTTATAAGTCTGCAGGTTTGTGGGTTGCAGTGCCCCTGAGCTCCATTTGGCAACTCGCTTTTTTGGGAGCTGGCCGCCAGAGCGCAGGATTGCTTCAGGCCCTATTCTGGTTCCGGGGGGCAGGCTGAGCCTGTGGTTCATTCTTCTTCCTGATGGGAAAATAGAGTGACCTGTGCCTGTCCCAACACCTAGAGCTAGTCTCTCATTGGTTCCCCCTCTTCCCGTTCATCCTCAGGCCAAATTGCGACCTGTCCGAAACAGGAGGTTAAAGGTGCTGATTCTCCAAGTAGGGAGATTGTTAGTAGAGCGGCTGGAATGGCGAACCCGAGCACAAGGAGAGGAGGAATGAGGTGCGTTTGAGAAACCTTTCCCGATCACACGGTGTACCATCTTCTGGGTTTCCCACGCATGTTTTCGATGTAGGAAGATGCCCTGGAACCTGGAGATTTGGGACCCACGGCATGGGTCCCACGCAGTATGACTTTAAAGGGTCTGCGTTTGCTCACCCAAGCTCACCAATCCTCTCAGCCCCAAGAGTGTCCAGCCTTATGTCTCATCCAGCTGTGGGTCTAGATATGGTCAATCCAGGTTGCATCAGAGCCCCTGAGCGGATTTTGTAAGCATTTCTCTCTCTTTCACTGTCTTTGTTCTATGGGGTTTTTTTTTTTTAAAGTAATCTATTTTTATAATGGGGTTTAGCTGCTTTTCACTGCTGTGTTTATGCCGCTTTACACCCTCTTGATTCCCTTCCAGAGAGAGATCAATACGTAGGTTTTAAGACTCTTACTAGTCAGATATATTCTTGGGCGGTGAATAGGGGCTGTTGAGTCCAGTTCACTGAGCAGGGAGTAGGTCTTGTCTATTACATATTTGGCTTGTGGAACGGTAGCTGAGCTAATTTCAAACCCTTGTTTTATGCATCACCCCACCTCACCTTTCCCGTTAAGCAGCCATAGTGTGTTTTCTAAATGTGTGACTCTGTTCTGTTTTGTAATTCAGTTCAAGTGTAGCGATTTTGACATTCCCTCTATAAGTGATGTCTTAGGATAAGTGTCTTTTTCTCTGTGACTTATTTCACTGAGGGTCATCGTACCTAAATCCACTCATCCTGCTGCTACTAGCCTTATGACATTGATTTCATGGCTGAGTGATATTCCATTGTGCCTAAGTACCACAACTTCTTTATCCATTTTTCGCTTTCCTGGGCTATTGAAGGTGTAGCGAAGTGGAGGTTCTTGGAAACAGAGCAGCCCTAAACTTTGGGGTGCCTGTGTCTTGTTGATTTTTAGGTTTCCCGATGTATACGCCCGTGAGTGGAAGTGCCCTATGCTCTCTAAGCTGTGCTTATTACATGTTTCAGGACACACCGTACACTTCTCCAGAGTGGCTGCTGGCAATTTACAGCCCGCCCATCAGCGTAGCAAGGCTCCCATGTCTCCATGGCCTGTCCTGCATTTCTGGTTTTTACACTTTTTTCAGCATGGCCCTTTTGACCGATGGCAAGCGAGACTTCTCTGTAGCGCTGATTTGCCTTTCCGGCTTGCCTGGTTGGCCAAAAAGGGCGTATGCGTTTTTTCCTGAATATATTCAGGAAAAAACGCATACGCCCTTTTTGGCCAAGGGCATCGTTGTCAACGCTTTGCCGCTTTTCCTGTGCTTTCAAGGCGAGTCGAGTCTGCCTCCTGAAACCTGTTTCCTGCAATTCTGCCTTGCTTTCAAATCCTCCTCGTTGCCTTCCCTCAATATATTTGTGGACGAGAGTTATCATTTATAAGTCTGCAGGTTTGTGGGTTGCAGTGCCCCTGAGCTCCATTTGTCAACTCGCTTTTTTGGGAGCTGGCCGCCAGAGCGCAGGATTGCTTCAGGCCCTATTCTGGTTCCGGGGGGCAGGCTGAGCCTGTGGTTCATTCTTCTTCCTGATGGGAAAATAGAGTGACCTGTGCCTGTCCCAACACCTAGAGCTAGTCTCTCATTGGTTCCCCCTCTTCCCGTTCATCCTCAGGCCAAATTGCGACCTGTCCGAAACAGGAGGTTAAAGGTGCTGATTCTCCAAGTAGGGAGATTGTTAGTAGAGCGGCTGGAATGGCGAACCCGAGCACAAGGAGAGGAGGAATGAGGTGCGTTTGAGAAACCTTTCCCGATCACACGGTGTACCATCTTCTGGGTTTCCCACGCATGTTTTCGATGTAGGAAGATGCCCTGGAACCTGGAGATTTGGGACCCACGGCATGGGTCCCACGCAGTATGACTTTAAAGGGTCTGCGTTTGCTCACCCAAGCTCACCAATCCTCTCAGCCCCAAGAGTGTCCAGCCTTATGTCTCATCCAGCTGTGGGTCTAGATATGGTCAATCCAGGTTGCATCAGAGCCCCTGAGCGGATTTTGTAAGCATTTCTCTCTCTTTCACTGTCTTTGTTCTATGGGGTTTTTTTTTTTTAAAGTAATCTATTTTTATAATGGGGTTTAGCTGCTTTTCACTGCTGTGTTTATGCCGCTTTACACCCTCTTGATTCCCTTCCAGAGAGAGATCAATACGTAGGTTTTAAGACTCTTACTAGTCAGATATATTCTTGGGCGGTGAATAGGGGCTGTTGAGTCCAGTTCACTGAGCAGGGAGTAGGTCTTGTCTATTACATATTTGGCTTGTGGAACGGTAGCTGAGCTAATTTCAAACCCTTGTTTTATGCATCACCCCACCTCACCTTTCCCGTTAAGCAGCCATAGTGTGTTTTCTAAATGTGTGACTCTGTTCTGTTTTGTAATTCAGTTCAAGTGTAGCGATTTTGACATTCCCTCTATAAGTGATGTCTTAGGATAAGTGTCTTTTTCTCTGTGACTTATTTCACTGAGGGTCATCGTACCTAAATCCACTCATCCTGCTGCTACTAGCCTTATGACATTGATTTCATGGCTGAGTGATATTCCATTGTGCCTAAGTACCACAACTTCTTTATCCATTTTTCGCTTTCCTGGGCTATTGAAGGTGTACCGAAGTGGAGGTTCTTGGAAACAGAGCAGCCCTAAACTTTGGGGTGCCTGTGTCTTGTTGATTTTTAGGTTTCCCGATGTATACGCCCATGAGGGGAAGTGCCCTATGCTCTCTAAGCTGTGCTTATTACATGTTTCAGGACACACCGTACACTTCTCCAGAGTGGCTGCTGGCAATTTACAGCCCGCCCATCAGCGTAGCAAGGCTCCCATGTCTCCATGGCCTGTCCTGCATTTCTGGTTTTTACACTTTTTTCAGCATGGCCCTTTTGACCGATGGCAAGCGAGACTTCTCTGTAGCGCTGATTTGCCTTTCCGGCTTGCCTGGTTGGCCAAAAAGGGCGTATGCGTTTTTTCCTGAATATATTCAGGAAAAAACGCATACGCCCTTTTTGGCCAAGGGCATCGTTGTCAACGCTTTGCCGCTTTTCCTGTGCTTTCAAGGCGAGTCGAGTCTGCCTCCTGAAACCTGTTTCCTGCAATTCTGCCTTGCTTTCAAATCCTCCTCGTTGCCTTCCCTCAATATATTTGTGGACGAGAGTTATCATTTATAAGTCTGCAGGTTTGTGGGTTGCAGTGCCCCTGAGCTCCATTTGTCAACTCGCTTTTTTGGGAGCTGGCCGCCAGAGCGCAGGATTGCTTCAGGCCCTATTCTGGTTCCGGGGGGCAGGCTGAGCCTGTGGTTCATTCTTCTTCCTGATGGGAAAATAGAGTGACCTGTGCCTGTCCCAACACCTAGAGCTAGTCTCTCATTGGTTCCCCCTCTTCCCGTTCATCCTCAGGCCAAATTGCGACCTGTCCGAAACAGGAGGTTAAAGGTGCTGATTCTCCAAGTAGGGAGATTGTTAGTAGAGCGGCTGGAATGGCGAACCCGAGCACAAGGAGAGGAGGAATGAGGTGCGTTTGAGAAACCTTTCCCGATCACACGGTGTACCATCTTCTGGGTTTCCCACGCATGTTTTCGATGTAGGAAGATGCCCTGGAACCTGGAGATTTGGGACCCACGGCATGGGTCCCACGCAGTATGACTTTAAAGGGTCTGCGTTTGCTCACCCAAGCTCACCAATCCTCTCAGCCCCAAGAGTGTCCAGCCTTATGTCTCATCCAGCTGTGGGTCTAGATATGGTCAATCCAGGTTGCATCAGAGCCCCTGAGCGGATTTTGTAAGCATTTCTCTCTCTTTCACTGTCTTTGTTCTATGGGGTTTTTTTTTTTTAAAGTAATCTATTTTTATAATGGGGTTTAGCTGCTTTTCACTGCTGTGTTTATGCCGCTTTACACCCTCTTGATTCCCTTCCAGAGAGAGATCAATACGTAGGTTTTAAGACTCTTACTAGTCAGATATATTCTTGGGCGGTGAATAGGGGCTGTTGAGTCCAGTTCACTGAGCAGGGAGTAGGTCTTGTCTATTACATATTTGGCTTGTGGAACGGTAGCTGAGCTAATTTCAAACCCTTGTTTTATGCATCACCCCACCTCACCTTTCCCGTTAAGCAGCCATAGTGTGTTTTCTAAATGTGTGACTCTGTTCTGTTTTGTAATTCAGTTCAAGTGTAGCGATTTTGACATTCCCTCTATAAGTGATGTCTTAGGATAAGTGTCTTTTTCTCTGTGACTTATTTCACTGAGGGTCATCGTACCTAAATCCACTCATCCTGCTGCTACTAGCCTTATGACATTGATTTCATGGCTGAGTGATATTCCATTGTGCCTAAGTACCACAACTTCTTTATCCATTTTTCGCTTTCCTGGGCTATTGAAGGTGTACCGAAGTGGAGGTTCTTGGAAACAGAGCAGCCCTAAACTTTGGGGTGCCTGTGTCTTGTTGATTTTTAGGTTTCCCGATGTATACGCCCATGAGGGGAAGTGCCCTATGCTCTCTAAGCTGTGCTTATTACATGTTTCAGGACACACCGTACACTTCTCCAGAGTGGCTGCTGGCAATTTACAGCCCGCCCATCAGCGTAGCAAGGCTCCCATGTCTCCATGGCCTGTCCTGCATTTCTGGTTTTTACACTTTTTTCAGCATGGCCCTTTTGACCGATGGCAAGCGAGACTTCTCTGTAGCGCTGATTTGCCTTTCCGGCTTGCCTGGTTGGCCAAAAAGGGCGTATGCGTTTTTTCCTGAATATATTCAGGAAAAAACGCATACGCCCTTTTTGGCCAAGGGCATCGTTGTCAACGCTTTGCCGCTTTTCCTGTGCTTTCAAGGCGAGTCGAGTCTGCCTCCTGAAACCTGTTTCCTGCAATTCTGCCTTGCTTTCAAATCCTCCTCGTTGCCTTCCCTCAATATATTTGTGGACGAGAGTTATCATTTATAAGTCTGCAGGTTTGTGAGTTGCAGTGCCCCTGAGCTCCATTTGGCAACTCGCTTTTTTGGGAGCTGGCCGCCAGAGCGCAGGATTGCTTCAGGCCCTATTCTGGTTCCGGGGGGCAGGCTGAGCCTGTGGTTCATTCTTCTTCCTGATGGGAAAATAGAGTGACCTGTGCCCGTCCCAACACCTAGAGCTAGTCTCTCATTGGTTCCCCCTCTTCCCGTTCATCCTCAGGCCAAATTGCGACCTGTCCGAAACACGAGGTTAAAGGTGCTGATTCTCCAAGTAGGGAGATTGTTAGTAGAGCGGGTGGAATGGCGAACCCGAGCACAAGGAGAGGAGGAATGAGGTGCGTTTGAGAAACCTTTCCCGATCACACGGTGTACCATCTTCTGGGTTTCCCACGCATGTTTTCGATGTAGGAAGATGCCCTGGAACCTGGAGATTTGGGACCCACGGCATGGGTCCCACGCAGTATGACTTTAAAGGGTCTGCGTTTGCTCACCCAAGCTCACCAATCCTCTCAGCCCCAAGAGTGTCCAGCCTTATGTCTCATCCAGCTGTGGGTCTAGATATGGTCAATCCAGGTTGCATCAGAGCCCCTGAGCGGATTTTGTAAGCATTTCTCTCTCTTTCACTGTCTTTGTTCTATGGGGGTTTTTTTTTTTTAAAGTAATCTATTTTTATAATGGGGTTTAGCTGCTTTTCACTGCTGTGTTTATGCCGCTTTACACCCTCTTGATTCCCTTCCAGAGAGAGATCAATACATAGGTTTTAAGACTCTTACTAGTCAGATATATTCTTGGGCGGTGAATAGGGGCTGTTGAGTCCAGTTCACTGAGCAGGGAGTAGGTCTTGTCTATTACATATTTGGCTTGTGGAACGGTAGCTGAGCTAATTTCAAACCCTTGTTTTATGCATCACCCCACCTCACCTTTCCCGTTAAGCAGCCATAGTGTGTTTTCTAAATGTGTGACTCTGTTCTGTTTTGTAATTCAGTTCAAGTGTAGCGATTTTGACATTCCCTCTATAAGTGATGTCTTAGGATAAGTGTCTTTTTCTCTGTGACTTATTTCACTGAGGGTCATCGTACCTAAATCCACTCATCCTGCTGCTACTAGCCTTATGACATTGATTTCATGGCTGAGTGATATTCCATTGTGCCTAAGTACCACAACTTCTTTATCCATTTTTCGCTTTCCTGGGCTATTGAAGTTGTACCGAAGTGGAGGTTCTTGGAAACAGAGCAGCCCTAAACTTTGGGGTGCCTGTGTCTTGTTGATTTTTAGGTTTCCCGATGTATACGCCCATGAGTGGAAGTGCCCTATGCTCTCTAAGCTGTGCTTATTACATGTTTCAGGACACACCGTACACTTCTCCAGAGTGGCTGCTGGCAATTTACAGCCCGCCCATCAGCGTAGCAAGGCTCCCATGTCTCCATGGCCTGTCCTGCATTTCTGGTTTTTACACTTTTTTCAGCATGGCCCTTTTGACCGATGGCAAGCGAGACTTCTCTGTAGCGCTGATTTGCCTTTCCGGCTTGCCTGGTTGGCCAAAAAGGGCGTATGCGTTTTTTCCTGAATATATTCAGGAAAAAACGCATACGCCCTTTTTGGCCAAGGGCATCGTTGTCAACGCTTTGCCGCTTTTCCTGTGCTTTCAAGGCGAGTCGAGTCTGCCTCCTGAAACCTGTTTCCTGCAATTCTGCCTTGCTTTCAAATCCTCCTCGTTGCCTTCCCTCAATATATTTGTGGACGAGAGTTATCATTTATAAGTCTGCAGGTTTGTGAGTTGCAGTGCCCCTGAGCTCCATTTGGCAACTCGCTTTTTTGGGAGCTGGCCGCCAGAGCGCAGGATTGCTTCAGGCCCTATTCTGGTTCCGGGGGGCAGGCTCAGCCTGTGGTTCATTCTTCTTCCTGATGGGAAAATAGAGTGACCTGTGCCCGTCCCAACACCTAGAGCTAGTCTCTCATTGGTTCCCCCTCTTCCCGTTCATCCTCAGGCCAAATTGCGACCTGTCCGAAACACGAGGTTAAAGGTGCTGATTCTCCAAGTAGGGAGATTGTTAGTAGAGCGGGTGGAATGGCGAACCCGAGCACAAGGAGAGGAGGAATGAGGTGCGTTTGAGAAACCTTTCCCGATCACACGGTGTACCATCTTCTGGGTTTCCCACGCATGTTTTCGATGTAGGAAGATGCCCTGGAACCTGGAGATTTGGGACCCACGGCATGGGTCCCACGCAGTATGACTTTAAAGGGTCTGCGTTTGCTCACCCAAGCTCACCAATCCTCTCAGCCCCAAGAGTGTCCAGCCTTATGTCTCATCCAGCTGTGGGTCTAGATATGGTCAATCCAGGTTGCATCAGAGCCCCTGAGCGGATTTTGTAAGCATTTCTCTCTCTTTCACTGTCTTTGTTCTATGTGGGTTTTTTTTTTTTAAAGTAATCTATTTTTATAATGGGGTTTAGCTGCTTTTCACTGCTGTGTTTATGCCGCTTTACACCCTCTTGATTCCCTTCCAGAGAGAGATCAATACATAGGTTTTAAGACTCTTACTAGTCAGATATATTCTTGGGCGGTGAATAGGGGCTGTTGAGTCCAGTTCACTGAGCAGGGAGTAGGTCTTGTCTATTACATATTTGGCTTGTGGAACGGTAGCTGAGCTAATTTCAAACCCTTGTTTTATGCATCACCCCACCTCACCTTTCCCGTTAAGCAGCCATAGTGTGTTTTCTAAATGTGTGACTCTGTTCTGTTTTGTAATTCAGTTCAAGTGTAGCGATTTTGACATTCCCTCTATAAGTGATGTCTTAGGATAAGTGTCTTTTTCTCTGTGACTTATTTCACTGAGGGTCATCGTACCTAAATCCACTCATCCTGCTGCTACTAGCCTTATGACATTGATTTCATGGCTGAGTGATATTCCATTGTGCCTAAGTACCACAACTTCTTTATCCATTTTTCGCTTTCCTGGGCTATTGAAGTTGTACCGAAGTGGAGGTTCTTGGAAACAGAGCAGCCCTAAACTTTGGGGTGCCTGTGTCTTGTTGATTTTTAGGTTTCCCGATGTATACGCCCATGAGTGGAAGTGCCCTATGCTCTCTAAGCTGTGCTTATTACATGTTTCAGGACACACCGTACACTTCTCCAGAGTGGCTGCTGGCAATTTACAGCCCGCCCATCAGCGTAGCAAGGCTCCCATGTCTCCATGGCCTGTCCTGCATTTCTGGTTTTTACACTTTTTTCAGCATGGCCCTTTTGACCGATGGCAAGCGAGACTTCTCTGTAGCGCTGATTTGCCTTTCCGGCTTGCCTGGTTGGCCAAAAAGGGCGTATGCGTTTTTTCCTGAATATATTCAGGAAAAAACGCATACGCCCTTTTTGGCCAGGGGCATCGTTGTCAACGCTTTGCCGCTTTTCCTGTGCTTTCAAGGCGAGTCGAGTCTGCCTCCTGAAACCTGTTTCCTGCAATTCTGCCTTGCTTTCAAATCCTCCTCGTTGCCTTCCCTCAATATATTTGTGGACGAGAGTTATCATTTATAAGTCTGCAGGTTTGTGAGTTGCAGTGCCCCTGAGCTCCATTTGGCAACTCGCTTTTTTGGGAGCTGGCCGCCAGAGCGCAGGATTGCTTCAGGCCCTATTCTGGTTCCGGGGGGCAGGCTCAGCCTGTGGTTCATTCTTCTTCCTGATGGGAAAATAGAGTGACCTGTGCCCGTCCCAACACCTAGAGCTAGTCTCTCATTGGTTCCCCCTCTTCCCGTTCATCCTCAGGCCAAATTGCGACCTGTCCGAAACAGGAGGTTAAAGGTGCTGATTCTCCAAGTAGGGAGATTGTTAGTAGAGCGGCTGGAATGGCGAACCCGAGCACAAGGAGAGGAGGAATGAGGTGCGTTTGAGAAACCTTTCCCGATCACACGGTGTACCATCTTCTGGGTTTCCCACGCATGTTTTCGATGGAGGAAGATGCCCTGGAACCTGGAGATTTGGGACCCACGGCATGGGTCCCACGCAGTATGACTTTAAAGGGTCTGCGTTTGCTCACCCAAGCTCACCAATCCTCTCAGCCCCAAGAGTGTCCAGCCTTATGTCTCATCCAGCTGTGGGTCTAGATATGGTCAATCCAGGTTGCATCAGAGCCCCTGAGCGGATTTTGTAAGCATTTCTCTCTCTTTCACTGTCTTTGTTTTATGGGGTTTTTTTTTTTAAAGTAATCTATTTTTATAATGGGGTTTAGCTGCTTTTCACTGCTGTGTTTATGCCGCTTTACACCCTCTTGATTCCCTTCCAGAGAGAGATCAATACATAGGTTTTAAGACTCTTACTAGTCAGATATATTCTTGGGCGGTGAATAGGGGCTGTTGAGTCCAGTTCACTGAGCAGGGAGTAGGTCTTGTCTATTACATATTTGGCTTGTGGAACGGTAGCTGAGCTAATTTCAAACCCTTGTTTTATGCATCACCCCACCTCACCTTTCCCGTTAAGCAGCCATAGTGTGTTTTCTAAATGTGTGACTCTGTTCTGTTTTGTAATTCAGTTCAAGTGTAGCGATTTTGACATTCCCTCTATAAGTGATGTCTTAGGATAAGTGTCTTTTTCTCTGTGACTTATTTCACTGAGGGTCATCGTACCTAAATCCACTCATCCTGCTGCTACTAGCCTTATGACATTGATTTCATGGCTGAGTGATATTCCATTGTGCCTAAGTACCACAACTTCTTTATCCATTTTTCGCTTACCTGGGCTATTGAAGGTGTACCGAAGTGGAGGTTCTTGGAAACAGAGCAGCCCTAAACTTTGGGGTGCCTGTGTCTTGTTGATTTTTAGGTTTCCCGATGTATACGCCCATGAGTGGAAGTGCCCTATGCTCTCTAAGCTGTGCTTATTACATGTTTCAGGACACACCGTACACTTCTCCAGAGTGGCTGCTGGCAATTTACAGCCCGCCCATCAGCGTAGCAAGGCTCCCATGTCTCCATGGCCTGTCCTGCATTTCTGGTTTTTACACTTTTTTCAGCATGGCCCTTTTGACCGATGGCAAGCGAGACTTCTCTGTAGCGCTGATTTGCCTTTCCGGCTTGCCTGGTTGGCCAAAAAGGGCGTATGCGTTTTTTCCTGAATATATTCAGGAAAAAACGCATACGCCCTTTTTGGCCAAGGGCATCGTTGTCAACGCTTTGCCGCTTTTCCTGTGCTTTCAAGGCGAGTCGAGTCTGCCTCCTGAAACCTGTTTCCTGCAATTCTGCCTTGCTTTCAAATCCTCCTCGTTGCCTTCCCTCAATATATTTGTGGACGAGAGTTATCATTTATAACTCTGCAGGTTTGTGAGTTGCAGTGCCCCTGAGCTCCATTTGGCAACTCGCTTTTTTGGGAGCTGGCCGCCAGAGCGCAGGATTGCTTCAGGCCCTATTCTGGTTCCGGGGGGCAGGCTGAGCCTGTGGTTCATTCTTCTTCCTGATGGGAAAATAGAGTGACCTGTGCCCGTCCCAACACCTAGAGCTAGTCTCTCATTGGTTCCCCCTCTTCCCGTTCATCCTCAGGCCAAATTGCGACCTGTCCGAAACAGGAGGTTAAAGGTGCTGATTCTCCAAGTAGGGAGATTGTTAGTAGAGCGGCTGGAATGGCGAACCCGAGCACAAGGAGAGGAGGAATGAGGTGCGTTTGAGAAACCTTTCCCGATCACACGGTGTACCATCTTCTGGGTTTCCCACGCATGTTTTCGATGTAGGAAGATGCCCTGGAACCTGGAGATTTGGGACCCACGGCATGGGTCCCACGCAGTATGACTTTAAAGGGTCTGCGTTTGCTCACCCCAGCTCACCAATCCTCTCAGCCCCAAGAGTGTCCAGCCTTATGTCTCATCCAGCTGTGGGTCTGGATATGGTCAATCCAGGTTGCATCAGAGCCCCTGAGCGGATTTTGTAAGCATTTCTCTCTCTTTCACTGTCTTTGTTCTATGGGGTTTTTTTTTTTTAAGTAATCTATTTTTATAATGGGGTTTAGCTGCTTTTCACTGCTGTGTTTATGCCGCTTTACACCCTCTTGATTCCCTTCCAGAGAGAGATCAATACATAGGTTTTAAGACTCTTACTAGTCAGATATATTCTTGGGCGGTGAATAGGGGCTGTTGAGTCCAGTTCACTGAGCAGGGAGTAGGTCTTGTCTATTACATATTTGGCTTGTGGAACGGTAGCTGAGCTAATTTCAAACCCTTGTTTTATGCATCACCCCACCTCACCTTTCCCGTTAAGCAGCCATAGTGTGTTTTCTAAATGTGTGACTCTGTTCTGTTTTGTAATTCAGTTCAAGTGTAGCGATTTTGACATTCCCTCTATAAGTGATGTCTTAGGATAAGTGTCTTTTTCTCTGTGACTTATTTCACTGAGGGTCATCGTACCTAAATCCACTCATCCTGCTGCTACTAGCCTTATGACATTGATTTCATGGCTGAGTGATATTCCATTGTGCCTAAGTACCACAACTTCTTTATCCATTTTTCGCTTTCCTGGGCTATTGAAGGTGTACCGAAGTGGAGGTTCTTGGAAACAGAGCAGCCCTAAACTTTGGGGTGCCTGTGTCTTGTTGATTTTTAGGTTTCCCGATGTATACGCCCATGAGTGGAAGTGCCCTATGCTCTCTAAGCTGTGCTTATTACATGTTTCAGGACACACCGTACACTTCTCCAGAGTGGCTGCTGGCAATTTACAGCCCGCCCATCAGCGTAGCAAGGCTCCCATGTCTCCATGGCCTGTCCTGCATTTCTGGTTTTTACACTTTTTTCAGCATGGCCCTTTTGACCGATGGCAAGCGAGACTTCTCTGTAGCGCTGATTTGCCTTTCCGGCTTGCCTGGTTGGCCAAAAAGGGCGTATGCGTTTTTTCCTGAATATATTCAGGAAAAAACGCATACGCCCTTTTTGGCCAAGGGCATCGTTGTCAACGCTTTGCCGCTTTTCCTGTGCTTTCAAGGCGAGTCGAGTCTGCCTCCTGAAACCTGTTTCCTGCAATTCTGCCTTGCTTTCAAATCCTCCTCGTTGCCTTCCCTCAATATATTTGTGGACGAGAGTTATCATTTATAACTCTGCAGGTTTGTGAGTTGCAGTGCCCCTGAGCTCCATTTGGCAACTCGCTTTTTTGGGAGCTGGCCGCCAGAGCGCAGGATTGCTTCAGGCCCTATTCTGGTTCCGGGGGGCAGGCTGAGCCTGTGGTTCATTCTTCTTCCTGATGGGAAAATAGAGTGACCTGTGCCCGTCCCAACACCTAGAGCTAGTCTCTCATTGGTTCCCCCTCTTCCCGTTCATCCTCAGGCCAAATTGCGACCTGTCCGAAACAGGAGGTTAAAGGTGCTGATTCTCCAAGTAGGGAGATTGTTAGTAGAGCGGCTGGAATGGCGAACCCGAGCACAAGGAGAGGAGGAATGAGGTGCGTTTGAGAAACCTTTCCCGATCACACGGTGTACCATCTTCTGGGTTTCCCACGCATGTTTTCGATGTAGGAAGATGCCCTGGAACCTGGAGATTTGGGACCCACGGCATGGGTCCCACGCAGTATGACTTTAAAGGGTCTGCGTTTGCTCACCCCAGCTCACCAATCCTCTCAGCCCCAAGAGTGTCCAGCCTTATGTCTCATCCAGCTGTGGGTCTGGATATGGTCAATCCAGGTTGCATCAGAGCCCCTGAGCGGATTTTGTAAGCATTTCTCTCTCTTTCACTGTCTTTGTTCTATGGGGTTTTTTTTTTTTAAGTAATCTATTTTTATAATGGGGTTTAGCTGCTTTTCACTGCTGTGTTTATGCCGCTTTACACCCTCTTGATTCCCTTCCAGAGAGAGATCAATACATAGGTTTTAAGACTCTTACTAGTCAGATATATTCTTGGGCGGTGAATAGGGGCTGTTGAGTCCAGTTCACTGAGCAGGGAGTAGGTCTTGTCTATTACATATTTGGCTTGTGGAACGGTAGCTGAGCTAATTTCAAACCCTTGTTTTATGCATCACCCCACCTCACCTTTCCCGTTAAGCAGCCATAGTGTGTTTTCTAAATGTGTGACTCTGTTCTGTTTTGTAATTCAGTTCAAGTGTAGCGATTTTGACATTCCCTCTATAAGTGATGTCTTAGGATAAGTGTCTTTTTCTCTGTGACTTATTTCACTGAGGGTCATCGTACCTAAATCCACTCATCCTGCTGCTACTAGCCTTATGACATTGATTTCATGGCTGAGTGATATTCCATTGTGCCTAAGTACCACAACTTCTTTATCCATTTTTCGCTTTCCTGGGCTATTGAAGGTGTACCGAAGTGGAGGTTCTTGGAAACAGAGCAGCCCTAAACTTTGGGGTGCCTGTGTCTTGTTGATTTTTAGGTTTCCCGATGTATACGCCCATGAGTGGAAGTGCCCTATGCTCTCTAAGCTGTGCTTATTACATGTTTCAGGACACACCGTACACTTCTCCAGAGTGGCTGCTGGCAATTTACAGCCCGCCCATCAGCGTAGCAAGGCTCCCATGTCTCCATGGCCTGTCCTGCATTTCTGGTTTTTACACTTTTTTCAGCATGGCCCTTTTGACCGATGGCAAGCGAGACTTCTCTGTAGCGCTGATTTGCCTTTCCGGCTTGCCTGGTTGGCCAAAAAGGGCGTATGCGTTTTTTTCCTGAATATATTCAGGAAAAAACGCATACGCCCTTTTTGGCCAAGGGCATCGTTGTCAACGCTTTGCCGCTTTTCCTGTGCTTTCAAGGCGAGTCGAGTCTGCCTCCTGAAACCTGTTTCCTGCAATTCTGCCTTGCTTTCAAATCCTCCTCGTTGCCTTCCCTCAATATATTTGTGGACGAGAGTTATCATTTATAAGTCTGCAGGTTTGTGAGTTGCAGTGCCCCTGAGCTCCATTTGGCAACTCGCTTTTTTGGGAGCTGGCCGCCAGAGCGCAGGATTGCTTCAGGCCCTATTCTGGTTCCGGGGGGCAGGCTGAGCCTGTGGTTCATTCTTCTTCCTGATGGGAAAATAGAGTGACCTGTGCCCGTCCCAACACCTAGAGCTAGTCTCTCATTGGTTCCCCCTCTTCCCGTTCATCCTCAGGCCAAATTGCGACCTGTCCGAAACAGGAGGTTAAAGGTGCTGATTCTCCAAGTAGGGAGATTGTTAGTAGAGCGGCTGGAATGGCGAACCCGAGCACAAGGAGAGGAGGAATGAGGTGCGTTTGAGAAACCTTTCCCGATCACACGGTGTACCATCTTCTGGGTTTCCCACGCATGTTTTCGATGTAGGAAGATGCCCTGGAACCTGGAGATTTGGGACCCACGGCATGGGTCCCACGCAGTATGACTTTAAAGGGTCTGCGTTTGCTCACCCAAGCTCACCAATCCTCTCAGCCCCAAGAGTGTCCAGCCTTATGTCTCATCCAGCTGTGGGTCTAGATATGGTCAATCCAGGTTGCATCAGAGCCCCTGAGCGGATTTTGTAAGCATTTCTCTCTCTTTCACTGTCTTTGTTTTATGGGGTTTTTTTTTTTAAAGTAATCTATTTTTATAATGGGGTTTAGCTGCTTTTCACTGCTGTGTTTATGCCGCTTTACACCCTCTTGATTCCCTTCCAGAGAGAGATCAATACATAGGTTTTAAGACTCTTACTAGTCAGATATATTCTTGGGCGGTGAATAGGGGCTGTTGAGTCCAGTTCACTGAGCAGGGAGTAGGTCTTGTCTATTACATATTTGGCTTGTGGAACGGTAGCTGAGCTAATTTCAAACCCTTGTTTTATGCATCACCCCACCTCACCTTTCCCGTTAAGCAGCCATAGTGTGTTTTCTAAATGTGTGACTCTGTTCTGTTTTGTAATTCAGTTCAAGTGTAGCGATTTTGACATTCCCTCTATAAGTGATGTCTTAGGATAAGTGTCTTTTTCTCTGTGACTTATTTCACTGAGGGTCATCGTACCTAAATCCACTCATCCTGCTGCTACTAGCCTTATGACATTGATTTCATGGCTGAGTGATATTCCATTGTGCCTAAGTACCACAACTTCTTTATCCATTTTTCGCTTTCCTGGGCTATTGAAGGTGTACCGAAGTGGAGGTTCTTGGAAACAGAGCAGCCCTAAACTTTGGGGTGCCTGTGTCTTGTTGATTTTTAGGTTTCCCGATGTATACGCCCATGAGTGGAAGTGCCCTATGCTCTCTAAGCTGTGCTTATTACATGTTTCAGGACACACCGTACACTTCTCCAGAGTGGCTGCTGGCAATTTACAGCCCGCCCATCAGCGTAGCAAGGCTCCCATGTCTCCATGGCCTGTCCTGCATTTCTGGTTTTTACACTTTTTTCAGCATGGCCCTTTTGACCGATGGCAAGCGAGACTTCTCTGTAGCGCTGATTTGCCTTTCCGGCTTGCCTGGTTGGCCAAAAAGGGCGTATGCGTTTTTTTCCTGAATATATTCAGGAAAAAACGCATACGCCCTTTTTGGCCAAGGGCATCGTTGTCAACGCTTTGCCGCTTTTCCTGTGCTTTCAAGGCGAGTCGAGTCTGCCTCCTGAAACCTGTTTCCTGCAATTCTGCCTTGCTTTCAAATCCTCCTCGTTGCCTTCCCTCAATATATTTGTGGACGAGAGTTATCATTTATAAGTCTGCAGGTTTGTGAGTTGCAGTGCCCCTGAGCTCCATTTGGCAACTCGCTTTTTTGGGAGCTGGCCGCCAGAGCGCAGGATTGCTTCAGGCCCTATTCTGGTTCCGGGGGGCAGGCTGAGCCTGTGGTTCATTCTTCTTCCTGATGGGAAAATAGAGTGACCTGTGCCCGTCCCAACACCTAGAGCTAGTCTCTCATTGGTTCCCCCTCTTCCCGTTCATCCTCAGGCCAAATTGCGACCTGTCCGAAACAGGAGGTTAAAGGTGCTGATTCTCCAAGTAGGGAGATTGTTAGTAGAGCGGCTGGAATGGCGAACCCGAGCACAAGGAGAGGAGGAATGAGGTGCGTTTGAGAAACCTTTCCCGATCACACGGTGTACCATCTTCTGGGTTTCCCACGCATGTTTTCGATGTAGGAAGATGCCCTGGAACCTGGAGATTTGGGACCCACGGCATGGGTCCCACGCAGTATGACTTTAAAGGGTCTGCGTTTGCTCACCCAAGCTCACCAATCCTCTCAGCCCCAAGAGTGTCCAGCCTTATGTCTCATCCAGCTGTGGGTCTAGATATGGTCAATCCAGGTTGCATCAGAGCCCCTGAGCGGATTTTGTAAGCATTTCTCTCTCTTTCACTGTCTTTGTTTTATGGGGTTTTTTTTTTTAAAGTAATCTATTTTTATAATGGGGTTTAGCTGCTTTTCACTGCTGTGTTTATGCCGCTTTACACCCTCTTGATTCCCTTCCAGAGAGAGATCAATACATAGGTTTTAAGACTCTTACTAGTCAGATATATTCTTGGGCGGTGAATAGGGGCTGTTGAGTCCAGTTCACTGAGCAGGGAGTAGGTCTTGTCTATTACATATTTGGCTTGTGGAACGGTAGCTGAGCTAATTTCAAACCCTTGTTTTATGCATCACCCCACCTCACCTTTCCCGTTAAGCAGCCATAGTGTGTTTTCTAAATGTGTGACTCTGTTCTGTTTTGTAATTCAGTTCAAGTGTAGCGATTTTGACATTCCCTCTATAAGTGATGTCTTAGGATAAGTGTCTTTTTCTCTGTGACTTATTTCACTGAGGGTCATCGTACCTAAATCCACTCATCCTGCTGCTACTAGCCTTATGACATTGATTTCATGGCTGAGTGATATTCCATTGTGCCTAAGTACCACAACTTCTTTATCCATTTTTCGCTTTCCTGGGCTATTGAAGGTGTACCGAAGTGGAGGTTCTTGGAAACAGAGCAGCCCTAAACTTTGGGGTGCCTGTGTCTTGTTGATTTTTAGGTTTCCCGATGTATACGCCCATGAGTGGAAGTGCCCTATGCTCTCTAAGCTGTGCTTATTACATGTTTCAGGACACACCGTACACTTCTCCAGAGTGGCTGCTGGCAATTTACAGCCCGCCCATCAGCGTAGCAAGGCTCCCATGTCTCCATGGCCTGTCCTGCATTTCTGGTTTTTACACTTTTTTCAGCATGGCCCTTTTGACCGATGGCAAGCGAGACTTCTCTGTAGCGCTGATTTGCCTTTCCGGCTTGCCTGGTTGGCCAAAAAGGGCGTATGCGTTTTTTCCTGAATATATTCAGGAAAAAACGCATACGCCCTTTTTGGCCAAGGGCATCGTTGTCAACGCTTTGCCGCTTTTCCTGTGCTTTCAAGGCGAGTCGAGTCTGCCTCCTGAAACCTGTTTCCTGCAATTCTGCCTTGCTTTCAAATCCTCCTCGTTGCCTTCCCTCAATATATTTGTGGACGAGAGTTATCATTTATAAGTCTGCAGGTTTGTGAGTTGCAGTGCCCCTGAGCTCCATTTGTCAACTCGCTTTTTTGGGAGCTGGCCGCCAGAGCGCAGGATTGCTTCAGGCCCTATTCTGGTTCCGGGGGGCAGGCTGAGCCTGTGGTTCATTCTTCTTCCTGATGGGAAAATAGAGTGACCTGTGCCCGTCCCAACACCTAGAGCTAGTCTCTCATTGGTTCCCCCTCTTCCCGTTCATCCTCAGGCCAAATTGCGACCTGTCCGAAACAGGAGGTTAAAGGTGCTGATTCTCCAAGTAGGGAGATTGTTAGTAGAGCGGCTGGAATGGCGAACCCGAGCACAAGGAGAGGAGGAATGAGGTGCGTTTGAGAAACCTTTCCCGATCACACGGTGTACCATCTTCTGGGTTTCCCACGCATGTTTTCGATGTAGGAAGATGCCCTTGAACCTGGAGATTTGGGACCCACGGCATGGGTCCCACGCAGTATGACTTTAAAGGGTCTGCGTTTGCTCACCCAAGCTCACCAATCCTCTCAGCCCCAAGAGTGTCCAGCCTTATGTCTCATCCAGCTGTGGGTCTAGATATGGTCAATCCAGGTTGCATCAGAGCCCCTGAGCGGATTTTGTAAGCATTTCTCTCTCTTTCACTGTCTTTGTTTTATGGGGTTTTTTTTTTTAAAGTAATCTATTTTTATAATGGGGTTTAGCTGCTTTTCACTGCTGTGTTTATGCCGCTTTACACCCTCTTGATTCCCTTCCAGAGAGAGATCAATACATAGGTTTTAAGACTCTTACTAGTCAGATATATTCTTGGGCGGTGAATAGGGGCTGTTGAGTCCAGTTCACTGAGCAGGGAGTAGGTCTTGTCTATTACATATTTGGCTTGTGGAACGGTAGCTGAGCTAATTTCAAACCCTTGTTTTATGCATCACCCCACCTCACCTTTCCCGTTAAGCAGCCATAGTGTGTTTTCTAAATGTGTGACTCTGTTCTGTTTTGTAATTCAGTTCAAGTGTAGCGATTTTGACATTCCCTCTATAAGTGATGTCTTAGGATAAGTGTCTTTTTCTCTGTGACTTATTTCACTGAGGGTCATCGTACCTAAATCCACTCATCCTGCTGCTACTAGCCTTATGACATTGATTTCATGGCTGAGTGATATTCCATTGTGCCTAAGTACCACAACTTCTTTATCCATTTTTCGCTTTCCTGGGCTATTGAAGGTGTACCGAAGTGGAGGTTCTTGGAAACAGAGCAGCCCTAAACTTTGGGGTGCCTGTGTCTTGTTGATTTTTAGGTTTCCCGATGTGTACGCCCATGAGTGGAAGTGCCCTATGCTCTCTAAGCTGTGCTTATTACATGTTTCAGGACACACCGTACACTTCTCCAGAGTGGCTGCTGGCAATTTACAGCCCGCCCATCAGCGTAGCAAGGCTCCCATGTCTCCATGGCCTGTCCTGCATTTCTGGTTTTTACACTTTTTTCAGCATGGCCCTTTTGACCGATGGCAAGCGAGACTTCTCTGTAGCGCTGATTTGCCTTTCCGGCTTGCCTGGTTGGCCAAAAAGGGCGTATGCGTTTTTTCCTGAATATATTCAGGAAAAAACGCATACGCCCTTTTTGGCCAAGGGCATCGTTGTCAACGCTTTGCCGCTTTTCCTGTGCTTTCAAGGCGAGTCGAGTCTGCCTCCTGAAACCTGTTTCCTGCAATTCTGCCTTGCTTTCAAATCCTCCTCGTTGCCTTCCCTCAATATATTTGTGGACGAGAGTTATCATTTATAAGTCTGCAGGTTTGTGAGTTGCAGTGCCCCTGAGCTCCATTTGTCAACTCGCTTTTTTGGGAGCTGGCCGCCAGAGCGCAGGATTGCTTCAGGCCCTATTCTGGTTCCGGGGGGCAGGCTGAGCCTGTGGTTCATTCTTCTTCCTGATGGGAAAATAGAGTGACCTGTGCCCGTCCCAACACCTAGAGCTAGTCTCTCATTGGTTCCCCCTCTTCCCGTTCATCCTCAGGCCAAATTGCGACCTGTCCGAAACAGGAGGTTAAAGGTGCTGATTCTCCAAGTAGGGAGATTGTTAGTAGAGCGGCTGGAATGGCGAACCCGAGCACAAGGAGAGGAGGAATGAGGTGCGTTTGAGAAACCTTTCCCGATCACACGGTGTACCATCTTCTGGGTTTCCCACGCATGTTTTCGATGTAGGAAGATGCCCTTGAACCTGGAGATTTGGGACCCACGGCATGGGTCCCACGCAGTATGACTTTAAAGGGTCTGCGTTTGCTCACCCAAGCTCACCAATCCTCTCAGCCCCAAGAGTGTCCAGCCTTATGTCTCATCCAGCTGTGGGTCTAGATATGGTCAATCCAGGTTGCATCAGAGCCCCTGAGCGGATTTTGTAAGCATTTCTCTCTCTTTCACTGTCTTTGTTTTATGGGGTTTTTTTTTTTAAAGTAATCTATTTTTATAATGGGGTTTAGCTGCTTTTCACTGCTGTGTTTATGCCGCTTTACACCCTCTTGATTCCCTTCCAGAGAGAGATCAATACATAGGTTTTAAGACTCTTACTAGTCAGATATATTCTTGGGCGGTGAATAGGGGCTGTTGAGTCCAGTTCACTGAGCAGGGAGTAGGTCTTGTCTATTACATATTTGGCTTGTGGAACGGTAGCTGAGCTAATTTCAAACCCTTGTTTTATGCATCACCCCACCTCACCTTTCCCGTTAAGCAGCCATAGTGTGTTTTCTAAATGTGTGACTCTGTTCTGTTTTGTAATTCAGTTCAAGTGTAGCGATTTTGACATTCCCTCTATAAGTGATGTCTTAGGATAAGTGTCTTTTTCTCTGTGACTTATTTCACTGAGGGTCATCGTACCTAAATCCACTCATCCTGCTGCTACTAGCCTTATGACATTGATTTCATGGCTGAGTGATATTCCATTGTGCCTAAGTACCACAACTTCTTTATCCATTTTTCGCTTTCCTGGGCTATTGAAGGTGTACCGAAGTGGAGGTTCTTGGAAACAGAGCAGCCCTAAACTTTGGGGTGCCTGTGTCTTGTTGATTTTTAGGTTTCCCGATGTGTACGCCCATGAGTGGAAGTGCCCTATGCTCTCTAAGCTGTGCTTATTACATGTTTCAGGACACACCGTACACTTCTCCAGAGTGGCTGCTGGCAATTTACAGCCCGCCCATCAGCGTAGCAAGGCTCCCATGTCTCCATGGCCTGTCCTGCATTTCTGGTTTTTACACTTTTTTCAGCATGGCCCTTTTGACCGATGGCAAGCGAGACTTCTCTGTAGCGCTGATTTGCCTTTCCGGCTTGCCTGGTTGGCCAAAAAGGGCGTATGCGTTTTTTCCTGAATATATTCAGGAAAAAACGCATACGCCCTTTTTGGCCAAGGGCATCGTTGTCAACGCTTTGCCGCTTTTCCTGTGCTTTCAAGGCGAGTCGAGTCTGCCTCCTGAAACCTGTTTCCTGCAATTCTGCCTTGCTTTCAAATCCTCCTCGTTGCCTTCCCTCAATATATTTGTGGACGAGAGTTATCATTTATAAGTCCGCAGGTTTGTGAGTTGCAGTGCCCCTGAGCTCCATTTGTCAACTCGCTTTTTTGGGAGCTGGCCGCCAGAGCGCAGGATTGCTTCAGGCCCTATTCTGGTTCCGGGGGGCAGGCTGAGCCTGTGGTTCATTCTTCTTCCTGATGGGAAAATAGAGTGACCTGTGCCCGTCCCAACACCTAGAGCTAGTCTCTCATTGGTTCCCCCTCTTCCCGTTCATCCTCAGGCCAAATTGCGACCTGTCCGAAACAGGAGGTTAAAGGTGCTGATTCTCCAAGTAGGGAGATTGTTAGTAGAGCGGCTGGAATGGCGAACCCGAGCACAAGGAGAGGAGGAATGAGGTGCGTTTGAGAAACCTTTCCCGATCACACGGTGTACCATCTTCTGGGTTTCCCACGCATGTTTTCGATGTAGGAAGATGCCCTTGAACCTGGAGATTTGGGACCCACGGCATGGGTCCCACGCAGTATGACTTTAAAGGGTCTGCGTTTGCTCACCCAAGCTCACCAATCCTCTCAGCCCCAAGAGTGTCCAGCCTTATGTCTCATCCAGCTGTGGGTCTAGATATGGTCAATCCAGGTTGCATCAGAGCCCCTGAGCGGATTTTGTAAGCATTTCTCTCTCTTTCACTGTCTTTGTTTTATGGGGTTTTTTTTTTTAAAGTAATCTATTTTTATAATGGGGTTTAGCTGCTTTTCACTGCTGTGTTTATGCCGCTTTACACCCTCTTGATTCCCTTCCAGAGAGAGATCAATACATAGGTTTTAAGACTCTTACTAGTCAGATATATTCTTGGGCGGTGAATAGGGGCTGTTGAGTCCAGTTCACTGAGCAGGGAGTAGGTCTTGTCTATTACATATTTGGCTTGTGGAACGGTAGCTGAGCTAATTTCAAACCCTTGTTTTATGCATCACCCCACCTCACCTTTCCCGTTAAGCAGCCATAGTGTGTTTTCTAAATGTGTGACTCTGTTCTGTTTTGTAATTCAGTTCAAGTGTAGCGATTTTGACATTCCCTCTATAAGTGATGTCTTAGGATAAGTGTCTTTTTCTCTGTGACTTATTTCACTGAGGGTCATCGTACCTAAATCCACTCATCCTGCTGCTACTAGCCTTATGACATTGATTTCATGGCTGAGTGATATTCCATTGTGCCTAAGTACCACAACTTCTTTATCCATTTTTCGCTTTCCTGGGCTATTGAAGGTGTACCGAAGTGGAGGTTCTTGGAAACAGAGCAGCCCTAAACTTTGGGGTGCCTGTGTCTTGTTGATTTTTAGGTTTCCCGATGTGTACGCCCATGAGTGGAAGTGCCCTATGCTCTCTAAGCTGTGCTTATTACATGTTTCAGGACACACCGTACACTTCTCCAGAGTGGCTGCTGGCAATTTACAGCCCGCCCATCAGCGTAGCAAGGCTCCCATGTCTCCATGGCCTGTCCTGCATTTCTGGTTTTTACACTTTTTTCAGCATGGCCCTTTTGACCGATGGCAAGCGAGACTTCTCTGTAGCGCTGATTTGCCTTTCCGGCTTGCCTGGTTGGCCAAAAAGGGCGTATGCGTTTTTTCCTGAATATATTCAGGAAAAAACGCATACGCCCTTTTTGGCCAAGGGCATCGTTGTCAACGCTTTGCCGCTTTTCCTGTGCTTTCAAGGCGAGTCGAGTCTGCCTCCTGAAACCTGTTTCCTGCAATTCTGCCTTGCTTTCAAATCCTCCTCGTTGCCTTCCCTCAATATATTTGTGGACGAGAGTTATCATTTATAAGTCCGCAGGTTTGTGAGTTGCAGTGCCCCTGAGCTCCATTTGTCAACTCGCTTTTTTGGGAGCTGGCCGCCAGAGCGCAGGATTGCTTCAGGCCCTATTCTGGTTCCGGGGGGCAGGCTGAGCCTGTGGTTCATTCTTCTTCCTGATGGGAAAATAGAGTGACCTGTGCCCGTCCCAACACCTAGAGCTAGTCTCTCATTGGTTCCCCCTCTTCCCGTTCATCCTCAGGCCAAATTGCGACCTGTCCGAAACAGGAGGTTAAAGGTGCTGATTCTCCAAGTAGGGAGATTGTTAGTAGAGCGGCTGGAATGGCGAACCCGAGCACAAGGAGAGGAGGAATGAGGTGCGTTTGAGAAACCTTTCCCGATCACACGGTGTACCATCTTCTGGGTTTCCCACGCATGTTTTCGATGTAGGAAGATGCCCTTGAACCTGGAGATTTGGGACCCACGGCATGGGTCCCACGCAGTATGACTTTAAAGGGTCTGCGTTTGCTCACCCAAGCTCACCAATCCTCTCAGCCCCAAGAGTGTCCAGCCTTATGTCTCATCCAGCTGTGGGTCTAGATATGGTCAATCCAGGTTGCATCAGAGCCCCTGAGCGGATTTTGTAAGCATTTCTCTCTCTTTCACTGTCTTTGTTTTATGGGGTTTTTTTTTTTAAAGTAATCTATTTTTATAATGGGGTTTAGCTGCTTTTCACTGCTGTGTTTATGCCGCTTTACACCCTCTTGATTCCCTTCCAGAGAGAGATCAATACATAGGTTTTAAGACTCTTACTAGTCAGATATATTCTTGGGCGGTGAATAGGGGCTGTTGAGTCCAGTTCACTGAGCAGGGAGTAGGTCTTGTCTATTACATATTTGGCTTGTGGAACGGTAGCTGAGCTAATTTCAAACCCTTGTTTTATGCATCACCCCACCTCACCTTTCCCGTTAAGCAGCCATAGTGTGTTTTCTAAATGTGTGACTCTGTTCTGTTTTGTAATTCAGTTCAAGTGTAGCGATTTTGACATTCCCTCTATAAGTGATGTCTTAGGATAAGTGTCTTTTTCTCTGTGACTTATTTCACTGAGGGTCATCGTACCTAAATCCACTCATCCTGCTGCTACTAGCCTTATGACATTGATTTCATGGCTGAGTGATATTCCATTGTGCCTAAGTACCACAACTTCTTTATCCATTTTTCGCTTTCCTGGGCTATTGAAGGTGTACCGAAGTGGAGGTTCTTGGAAACAGAGCAGCCCTAAACTTTGGGGTGCCTGTGTCTTGTTGATTTTTAGGTTTCCCGATGTGTACGCCCATGAGTGGAAGTGCCCTATGCTCTCTAAGCTGTGCTTATTACATGTTTCAGGACACACCGTACACTTCTCCAGAGTGGCTGCTGGCAATTTACAGCCCGCCCATCAGCGTAGCAAGGCTCCCATGTCTCCATGGCCTGTCCTGCATTTCTGGTTTTTACACTTTTTTCAGCATGGCCCTTTTGACCGATGGCAAGCGAGACTTCTCTGTAGCGCTGATTTGCCTTTCCGGCTTGCCTGGTTGGCCAAAAAGGGCGTATGCGTTTTTTCCTGAATATATTCAGGAAAAAACGCATACGCCCTTTTTGGCCAAGGGCATCGTTGTCAACGCTTTGCCGCTTTTCCTGTGCTTTCAAGGCGAGTCGAGTCTGCCTCCTGAAACCTGTTTCCTGCAATTCTGCCTTGCTTTCAAATCCTCCTCGTTGCCTTCCCTCAATATATTTGTGGACGAGAGTTATCATTTATAACTCTGCAGGTTTGTGAGTTGCAGTGCCCCTGAGCTCCATTTGGCAACTCGCTTTTTTGGGAGCTGGCCGCCAGAGCGCAGGATTGCTTCAGGCCCTATTCTGGTTCCGGGGGGCAGGCTGAGCCTGTGGTTCATTCTTCTTCCTGATGGGAAAATAGAGTGACCTGTGCCCGTCCCAACACCTAGAGCTAGTCTCTCATTGGTTCCCCCTCTTCCCGTTCATCCTCAGGCCAAATTGCGACCTGTCCGAAACAGGAGGTTAAAGGTGCTGATTCTCCAAGTAGGGAGATTGTTAGTAGAGCGGCTGGAATGGCGAACCCGAGCACAAGGAGAGGAGGAATGAGGTGCGTTTGAGAAACCTTTCCCGATCACACGGTGTACCATCTTCTGGGTTTCCCACGCATGTTTTCGATGTAGGAAGATGCCCTTGAACCTGGAGATTTGGGACCCACGGCATGGGTACCACGCAGTATGACTTTAAAGGGTCTGCGTTTGCTCACCCAAGCTCACCAATCCTCTCAGCCCCAAGAGTGTCCAGCCTTATGTCTCATCCAGCTGTGGGTCTAGATATGGTCAATCCAGGTTGCATCAGAGCCCCTGAGCGGATTTTGTAAGCATTTCTCTCTCTTTCACTGTCTTTGTTTTATGGGTTTTTTTTTTTAAAGTAATCTATTTTTATAATGGGGTTTAGCTGCTTTTCACTGCTGTGTTTATGCCGCTTTACACCCTCTTGATTCCCTTCCAGAGAGAGATGAATACATAGGTTTTAAGACTCTTACTAGTCAGATATATTCTTGGGCGGTGAATAGGGGCTGTTGAGTCCAGTTCACTGAGCAGGGAGTAGGTCTTGTCTATTACATATTTGGCTTGTGGAACGGTAGCTGAGCTAATTTCAAACCCTTGTTTTATGCATCACCCCACCTCACCTTTCCCGTTAAGCAGCCATAGTGTGTTTTCTAAATGTGTGACTCTGTTCTGTTTTGTAATTCAGTTCAAGTGTAGCGATTTTGACATTCCCTCTATAAGTGATGTCTTAGGATAAGTGTCTTTTTCTCTGTGACTTATTTCACTGAGGGTCATCGTACCTAAATCCACTCATCCTGCTGCTACTAGCCTTATGACATTGATTTCATGGCTGAGTGATATTCCATTGTGCCTAAGTACCACAACTTCTTTATCCATTTTTCGCTTTCCTGGGCTATTGAAGGTGTACCGAAGTGGAGGTTCTTGGAAACAGAGCAGCCCTAAACTTTGGGGTGCCTGTGTCTTGTTGATTTTTAGGTTTCCCGATGTATACGCCCATGAGTGGAAGTGCCCTATGCTCTCTAAGCTGTGCTTATTACATGTTTCAGGACACACCGTACACTTCTCCAGAGTGGCTGCTGGCAATTTACAGCCCGCCCATCAGCGTAGCAAGGCTCCCATGTCTCCATGGCCTGTCCTGCATTTCTGGTTTTTACACTTTTTTCAGCATGGCCCTTTTGACCGATGGCAAGCGAGACTTCTCTGTAGCGCTGATTTGCCTTTCCGGCTTGCCTGGTTGGCCAAAAAGGGCGTATGCGTTTTTTCCTGAATATATTCAGGAAAAAACGCATACGCCCTTTTTGGCCAAGGGCATCGTTGTCAACGCTTTGCCGCTTTTCCTGTGCTTTCAAGGCGAGTCGAGTCTGCCTCCTGAAACCTGTTTCCTGCAATTCTGCCTTGCTTTCAAATCCTCCTCGTTGCCTTCCCTCAATATATTTGTGGACGAGAGTTATCATTTACAAGTCCGCAGGTTTGTGAGTTGCAGTGCCCCTGAGCTCCATTTGTCAACTCGCTTTTTTGGGAGCTGGCCGCCAGAGCGCAGGATTGCTTCAGGCCCTATTCTGGTTCCGGGGGGCAGGCTGAGCCTGTGGTTCATTCTTCTTCCTGATGGGAAAATAGAGTGACCTGTGCCCATCCCAACACCTAGAGCTAGTCTCTCATTGGTTCCCCCTCTTCCCGTTCATCCTCAGGCCAAATTACGACCTGTCCGAAACAGGAGGTTAAAGGTGCTGATTCTCCAAGTAGGGAGATTGTTAGTAGAGCGGCTGGAATGGCGAACCCGAGCACAAGGAGAGGAGGAATGAGGTGCGTTTGAGAAACCTTTCCCGATCACACGGTGTACCATCTTCTGGGTTTCCCACGCATGTTTTCGATGTAGGAAGATGCCCTTGAACCTGGAGATTTGGGACCCACGGCATGGGTACCACGCAGTATGACTTTAAAGGGTCTGCGTTTGCTCACCCAAGCTCACCAATCCTCTCAGCCCCAAGAGTGTCCAGCCTTATGTCTCATCCAGCTGTGGGTCTAGATATGGTCAATCCAGGTTGCATCAGAGCCCCTGAGCGGATTTTGTAAGCATTTCTCTCTCTTTCACTGTCTTTGTTTTATGGGGTTTTTTTTTTTAAAGTAATCTATTTTTATAATGGGGTTTAGCTGCTTTTCACTGCTGTGTTTATGCCGCTTTACACCCTCTTGATTCCCTTCCAGAGAGAGATGAATACATAGGTTTTAAGACTCTTACTAGTCAGATATATTCTTGGGCGGTGAATAGGGGCTGTTGAGTCCAGTTCACTGAGCAGGGAGTAGGTCTTGTCTATTACATATTTGGCTTGTGGAACGGTAGCTGAGCTAATTTCAAACCCTTGTTTTATGCATCACCCCACCTCACCTTTCCCGTTAAGCAGCCATAGTGTGTTTTCTAAATGTGTGACTCTGTTCTGTTTTGTAATTCAGTTCAAGTGTAGCGATTTTGACATTCCCTCTATAAGTGATATCTTAGGATAAGTGTCTTTTTCTCTGTGACTTATTTCACTGAGGGTCATCGTACCTAAATCCACTCATCCTGCTGCTACTAGCCTTATGACATTGATTTCATGGCTGAGTGATATTCCATTGTGCCTAAGTACCACAACTTCTTTATCCATTTTTCGCTTTCCTGGGCTATTGAAGGTGTACCGAAGTGGAGGTTCTTGGAAACAGAGCAGCCCTAAACTTTGGGGTGCCTGTGTCTTGTTGATTTTTAGGTTTCCCGATGTGTACGCCCATGAGTGGAAGTGCCCTATGCTCTCTAAGCTGTGCTTATTACATGTTTCAGGACACACCGTACACTTCTCCAGAGTGGCTGCTGGCAATTTACAGCCCGCCCATCAGCGTAGCAAGGCTCCCATGTCTCCATGGCCTGTCCTGCATTTCTGGTTTTTACACTTTTTTCAGCATGGCCCTTTTGACCGATGGCAAGCGAGACTTCTCTGTAGCGCTGATTTGCCTTTCCGGCTTGCCTGGTTGGCCAAAAAGGGCGTATGCGTTTTTTCCTGAATATATTCAGGAAAAAACGCATACGCCCTTTTTGGCCAAGGGCATCGTTGTCAACGCTTTGCCGCTTTTCCTGTGCTTTCAAGGCGAGTCGAGTCTGCCTCCTGAAACCTGTTTCCTGCAATTCTGCCTTGCTTTCAAATCCTCCTCGTTGCCTTCCCTCAATATATTTGTGGACGAGAGTTATCATTTATAAGTCTGCAGGTTTGTGAGTTGCAGTGCCCCTGAGCTCCATTTGTCAACTCGCTTTTTTGGCAGCTGGCCGCCAGAGCGCAGGATTGCTTCAGGCCCTATTCTGGTTCCGGGGGGCAGGCTGAGCCTGTGGTTCATTCTTCTTCCTGATGGGAAAATAGAGTGACCTGTGCCCGTCCCAACACCTAGAGCTAGTCTCTCATTGGTTCCCCCTCTTCCCGTTCATCCTCAGGCCAAATTGCGACCTGTCCGAAACAGGAGGTTAAAGGTGCTGATTCTCCAAGTAGGGAGATTGTTAGTAGAGCGGCTGGAATGGCGAACCCGAGCACAAGGAGAGGAGGAATGAGGTGCGTTTGAGAAACCTTTCCCGATCACACGGTGTACCATCTTCTGGGTTTCCCACGCATGTTTTCGATGTAGGAAGATGCCCTTGAACCTGGAGATTTGGGACCCACGGCATGGGTACCACGCAGTATGACTTTAAAGGGTCTGCGTTTGCTCACCCAAGCTCACCAATCCTCTCAGCCCCAAGAGTGTCCAGCCTTATGTCTCATCCAGCTGTGGGTCTAGATATGGTCAATCCAGGTTGCATCAGAGCCCCTGAGCGGATTTTGTAAGCATTTCTCTCTCTTTCACTGTCTTTGTTTTATGGGGTTTTTTTTTTTAAAGTAATCTATTTTTATAATGGGGTTTAGCTGCTTTTCACTGCTGTGTTTATGCCGCTTTACACCCTCTTGATTCCCTTCCAGAGAGAGATCAATACATAGGTTTTAAGACTCTTACTAGTCAGATATATTCTTGGGCGGTGAATAGGGGCTGTTGAGTCCAGTTCACTGAGCAGGGAGTAGGTCTTGTCTATTACATATTTGGCTTGTGGAACGGTAGCTGAGCTAATTTCAAACCCTTGTTTTATGCATCACCCCACCTCACCTTTCCCGTTAAGCAGCCATAGTGTGTTTTCTAAATGTGTGACTCTGTTCTGTTTTGTAATTCAGTTCAAGTGTAGCGATTTTGACATTCCCTCTATAAGTGATGTCTTAGGATAAGTGTCTTTTTCTCTGTGACTTATTTCACTGAGGGTCATCGTACCTAAATCCACTCATCCTGCTGCTACTAGCCTTATGACATTGATTTCATGGCTGAGTGATATTCCATTGTGCCTAAGTACCACAACTTCTTTATCCATTTTTCGCTTTCCTGGGCTATTGAAGGTGTACCGAAGTGGAGGTTCTTGGAAACAGAGCAGCCCTAAACTTTGGGGTGCCTGTGTCTTGTTGATTTTTAGGTTTCCCGATGTGTACGCCCATGAGTGGAAGTGCCCTATGCTCTCTAAGCTGTGCTTATTACATGTTTCAGGACACACCGTACACTTCTCCAGAGTGGCTGCTGGCAATTTACAGCCCGCCCATCAGCGTAGCAAGGCTCCCATGTCTCCATGGCCTGTCCTGCATTTCTGGTTTTTACACTGTTTTCAGCATGGCCCTTTTGACCGATGGCAAGCGAGACTTCTCTGTAGCGCTGATTTGCCTTTCCGGCTTGCCTGGTTGGCCAAAAAGGGCGTATGCGTTTTCTCCTGAATATATTCAGGAAAAAACGCATACGCCCTTTTTGGCCAAGGGCATCGTTGTCAACGCTTTGCCGCTTTTCATGTGCTTTCAAGGCGAGTCGAGTCTGCCTCCTGAAACCTGTTTCCTGCAATTCTGCCTTGCTTTCAAATCCTCCTCGTTGCCTTCCCTCAATATATTTGTGGACGAGAGTTATCATTTATAAGTCTGCAGGTTTGTGAGTTGCAGTGCCCCTGAGCTGCATTTGGCAACTCGCTTTTTTGGGAGCTGGCCGCCAGAGCGCAGGATTGCTTCAGGCCCTATTCTGGTTCCGGGGGGCAGGCTGAGCCTGTGGTTCATTCTTCTTCCTGATGGGAAAATAGAGTGACCTGTGCCCGTCCCAACACCTAGAGCTAGTCTCTCATTGGTTCCCCCTCTTCCCGTTCATCCTCAGGCCAAATTGCGACCTGTCCGAAACAGGAGGTTAAAGGTGCTGATTCTCCAAGTAGGGAGATTGTTAGTAGAGCGGCTGGAATGGCGAACCCGAGCACAAGGAGAGGAGGAATGAGGTGCGTTTGAGAAACCTTTCCCGATCACACGGTGTACCATCTTCTGGGTTTCCCACGCATGTTTTCGATGTAGGAAGATGCCCTGGAACCTGGAGATTTGGGACCCACGGCATGGGTCCCACGCAGTATGACTTTAAAGGGTCTGCGTTTGCTCACCCAAGCTCACCAATCCTCTCAGCCCCAAGAGTGTCCAGCCTTATGTCTCATCCAGCTGTGGGTCTAGATATGGTCAATCCAGGTTGCATCAGAGCCCCTGAGCGGATTTTGTAAGCATTTCTCTCTCTTTCACTGTCTTTGTTCTATGGGGGTTTTTTTTTTTTAAAGTAATCTATTTTTATAATGGGGTTTAGCTGCTTTTCACTGCTGTGTTTATGCCGCTTTACACCCTCTTGATTCCCTTCCAGAGAGAGATCAATACATAGGTTTTAAGACTCTTACTAGTCAGATATATTCTTGGGCGGTGAATAGGGGCTGTTGAGTCCAGTTCACTGAGCAGGGAGTAGGTCTTGTCTATTACATATTTGGCTTGTGGAACGGTAGCTGAGCTAATTTCAAACCCTTGTTTTATGCATCACCCCACCTCACCTTTCCCGTTAAGCAGCCATAGTGTGTTTTCTAAATGTGTGACTCTGTTCTGTTTTGTAATTCAGTTCAAGTGTAGCGATTTTGACATTCCCTCTATAAGTGATGTCTTAGGATAAGTGTCTTTTTCTCTGTGACTTATTTCACTGAGGGTCATCGTACCTAAATCCACTCATCCTGCTGCTACTAGCCTTATGACATTGATTTCATGGCTGAGTGATATTCCATTGTGCCTAAGTACCACAACTTCTTTATCCATTTTTCGCTTTCCTGGGCTATTGAAGGTGTACCGAAGTGGAGGTTCTTGGAAACAGAGCAGCCCTAAACTTTGGGGTGCCTGTGTCTTGTTGATTTTTAGGTTTCCCGATGTATACGCCCATGAGTGGAAGTGCCCTATGCTCTCTAAGCTGTGCTTATTACATGTTTCAGGACACACCGTACACTTCTCCAGAGTGGCTGCTGGCAATTTACAGCCCGCCCATCAGCGTAGCAAGGCTCCCATGTCTCCATGGCCTGTCCTGCATTTCTGGTTTTTACACTTTTTTCAGCATGGCCCTTTTGACCGATGGCAAGCGAGACTTCTCTGTAGCGCTGATTTGCCTTTCCGGCTTGCCTGGTTGGCCAAAAAGGGCGTATGCGTTTTTTCCTGAATATATTCAGGAAAAAACGCATACGCCCTTTTTGGCCAAGGGCATCGTTGTCAACGCTTTGCCGCTTTTCCTGTGCTTTCAAGGCGAGTCGAGTCTGCCTCCTGAAACCTGTTTCCTGCAATTCTGCCTTGCTTTCAAATCCTCCTCGTTGCCTTCCCTCAATATATTTGTGGACGAGAGTTATCATTTATAAGTCTGCAGGTTTGTGAGTTGCAGTGCCCCTGAGCTCCATTTGGCAACTCGCTTTTTTGGGAGCTGGCCGCCAGAGCGCAGGATTGCTTCAGGCCCTATTCTGGTTCCGGGGGGCAGGCTGAGCCTGTGGTTCATTCTTCTTCCTGATGGGAAAATAGAGTGACCTGTGCCCGTCCCAACACCTAGAGCTAGTCTCTCATTGGTTCCCCCTCTTCCCGTTCATCCTCAGGCCAAATTGCGACCTGTCCGAAACAGGAGGTTAAAGGTGCTGATTCTCCAAGTAGGGAGATTGTTAGTAGAGCGGCTGGAATGGCGAACCCGAGCACAAGGAGAGGAGGAATGAGGTGCGTTTGAGAAACCTTTCCCGATCACACGGTGTACCATCTTCTGGGTTTCCCACGCATGTTTTCGATGGAGGAAGATGCCCTGGAACCTGGAGATTTGGGACCCACGGCATGGGTCCCACGCAGTATGACTTTAAAGGGTCTGCGTTTGCTCACCCAAGCTCACCAATCCTCTCAGCCCCAAGAGTGTCCAGCCTTATGTCTCATCCAGCTGTGGGTCTAGATATGGTCAATCCAGGTTGCATCAGAGCCCCTGAGCGGATTTTGTAAGCATTTCTCTCTCTTTCACTGTCTTTGTTTTATGGGGTTTTTTTTTTTTAAAGTAATCTATTTTTATAATGGGGTTTAGCTGCTTTTCACTGCTGTGTTTATGCCGCTTTACACCCTCTTGATTCCCTTCCAGAGAGAGATCAATACATAGGTTTTAAGACTCTTACTAGTCAGATATATTCTTGGGCGGTGAATAGGGGCTGTTGAGTCCAGTTCACTGAGCAGGGAGTAGGTCTTGTCTATTACATATTTGGCTTGTGGAACGGTAGCTGAGCTAATTTCAAACCCTTGTTTTATGCATCACCCCACCTCACCTTTCCCGTTAAGCAGCCATAGTGTGTTTTCTAAATGTGTGACTCTGTTCTGTTTTGTAATTCAGTTCAAGTGTAGCGATTTTGACATTCCCTCTATAAGTGATGTCTTAGGATAAGTGTCTTTTTCTCTGTGACTTATTTCACTGAGGGTCATCGTACCTAAATCCACTCATCCTGCTGCTACTAGCCTTATGACATTGATTTCATGGCTGAGTGATATTCCATTGTGCCTAAGTACCACAACTTCTTTATCCATTTTTCGCTTTCCTGGGCTATTGAAGGTGTACCGAAGTGGAGGTTCTTGGAAACAGAGCAGCCCTAAACTTTGGGGTGCCTGTGTCTTGTTGATTTTTAGGTTTCCCGATGTATACGCCCATGAGTGGAAGTGCCCTATGCTCTCTAAGCTGTGCTTATTACATGTTTCAGGACACACCGTACACTTCTCCAGAGTGGCTGCTGGCAATTTACAGCCCGCCCATCAGCGTAGCAAGGCTCCCATGTCTCCATGGCCTGTCCTGCATTTCTGGTTTTTACACTTTTTTCAGCATGGCCCTTTTGACCGATGGCAAGCGAGACTTCTCTGTAGCGCTGATTTGCCTTTCCGGCTTGCCTGGTTGGCCAAAAAGGGCGTATGCGTTTTTTCCTGAATATATTCAGGAAAAAACGCATACGCCCTTTTTGGCCAAGGGCATCGTTGTCAACGCTTTGCCGCTTTTCCTGTGCTTTCAAGGCGAGTCGAGTCTGCCTCCTGAAACCTGTTTCCTGCAATTCTGCCTTGCTTTCAAATCCTCCTCGTTGCCTTCCCTCAATATATTTGTGGACGAGAGTTATCATTTATAAGTCTGCAGGTTTGTGAGTTGCAGTGCCCCTGAGCTCCATTTGGCAACTCGCTTTTTTGGGAGCTGGCCGCCAGAGCGCAGGATTGCTTCAGGCCCTATTCTGGTTCCGGGGGGCAGGCTGAGCCTGTGGTTCATTCTTCTTCCTGATGGGAAAATAGAGTGACCTGTGCCCGTCCCAACACCTAGAGCTAGTCTCTCATTGGTTCCCCCTCTTCCCGTTCATCCTCAGGCCAAATTGCGACCTGTCCGAAACAGGAGGTTAAAGGTGCTGATTCTCCAAGTAGGGAGATTGTTAGTAGAGCGGCTGGAATGGCGAACCCGAGCACAAGGAGAGGAGGAATGAGGTGCGTTTGAGAAACCTTTCCCGATCACACGGTGTACCATCTTCTGGGTTTCCCACGCATGTTTTCGATGTAGGAAGATGCCCTTGAACCTGGAGATTTGGGACCCACGGCATGGGTCCCACGCAGTATGACTTTAAAGGGTCTGCGTTTGCTCACCCAAGCTCACCAATCCTCTCAGCCCCAAGAGTGTCCAGCCTTATGTCTCATCCAGCTGTGGGTCTAGATATGATCAATCCAGGTTGCATCAGAGCCCCTGAGCGGATTTTGTAAGCATTTCTCTCTCTTTCACTGTCTTTGTTCTATGGGGTTTTTTTTTTTTTAAAGTAATCTATTTTTATAATGGGGTTTAGCTGCTTTTCACTGCTGTGTTTATGCCGCTTTACACCCTCTTGATTCCCTTCCAGAGAGAGATCAATACATAGGTTTTAAGACTCTTACTAGTCAGATATATTCTTGGGCGGTGAATAGGGGCTGTTGAGTCCAGTTCACTGAGCAGGGAGTAGGTCTTGTCTATTACATATTTGGCTTGTGGAACGGTAGCTGAGCTAATTTCAAACCCTTGTTTTATGCATCACCCCACCTCACCTTTCCCGTTAAGCAGCCATAGTGTGTTTTCTAAATGTGTGACTCTGTTCTGTTTTGTAATTCAGTTCAAGTGTAGCGATTTTGACATTCCCTCTATAAGTGATATCTTAGGATAAGTGTCTTTTTCTCTGTGACTTATTTCACTGAGGGTCATCGTACCTAAATCCACTCATCCTGCTGCTACTAGCCTTATGACATTGATTTCATGGCTGAGTGATATTCCATTGTGCCTAAGTACCACAACTTCTTTATCCATTTTTCGCTTTCCTGGGCTATTGAAAGTGTAGCGAAGTGGAGGTTCTTGGAAACAGAGCAGCCCTAAACTTTGGGGTGCCTGTGTCTTGTTGATTTTTAGGTTTCCCGATGTATACGCCCATGAGTGGGAGTGCCCTATGCTCTCTAAGCTGTGCTTATTACATGTTTCAGGACACACCGTACACTTCTCCAGAGTGGCTGCTGGCAATTTACAGCCCGCCCATCAGCGTAGCAAGGCTCCCATGTCTCCATGGCCTGTCCTGCATTTCTGGTTTTTACACTTTTTTCAGCATGGCCCTTTTGACCGATGGCAAGCGACACTTCTCTGTAGCGCTGATTTGCCTTTCCGGCCTGCCTGGTTGGCCAAAAAGGGCGTATGCGTTTTTTCCTGAATATATTCAGGAAAAAACGCATACGCCCTTTTTGGCCAAGGGCATCGTTGTCAACGCTTTGCCGCTTTTCCTGTGCTTTCAAGGCGAGTCGAGTCTGCCTCCTGAAACCTGTTTCCTGCAATTCTGCCTTGCTTTCAAATCCTCCTCGTTGCCTTCCCTCAATATATTTGTGGACGAGAGTTATCATTTATAAGTCTGCAGGTTTGTGAGTTGCAGTGCCCCTGAGCTCCATTTGGCAACTCGCTTTTTTGGGAGCTGGCCGCCAGAGCGCAGGATTGCTTCAGGCCCTATTCTGGTTCCGGGGGGCAGGCTGAGCCTGTGGTTCATTCTTCTTCCTGATGGGAAAATAGAGTGACCTGTGCCCGTCCCAACACCTAGAGCTAGTCTCTCATTGGTTCCCCCTCTTCCCGTTCATCCTCAGGCCAAATTGCGACCTGTCCGAAACAGGAGGTTAAAGGTGCTGATTCTCCAAGTAGGGAGATTGTTAGTAGAGCGGCTGGAATGGCGAACCCGAGCACAAGGAGAGGAGGAATGAGGTGCGTTTGAGAAACCTTTCCCGATCACACGGTGTACCATCTTCTGGGTTTCCCACGCATGTTTTCGATGTAGGAAGATGCCCTGGAACCTGGAGATTTGGGACCCACGGCATGGGTCCCACGCAGTATGACTTTAAAGGGTCTGCGTTTGCTCACCCAAGCTCACCAATCCTCTCAGCCCCAAGAGTGTCCAGCCTTATGTCTCATCCAGCTGTGGGTCTAGATATGGTCAATCCAGGTTGCATCAGAGCCCCTGAGCGGATTTTGTAAGCATTTCTCTCTCTTTCACTGTCTTTGTTTTATGGGGTTTTTTTTTTTAAAGTAATCTATTTTTATAATGGGGTTTAGCTGCTTTTCACTGCTGTGTTTATGCCGCTTTACACCCTCTTGATTCCCTTCCAGAGAGAGATCAATACATAGGTTTTAAGACTCTTACTAGTCAGATATATTCTTGGGCGGTGAATAGGGGCTGTTGAGTCCAGTTCACTGAGCAGGGAGTAGGTCTTGTCTATTACATATTTGGCTTGTGGAACGGTAGCTGAGCTAATTTCAAACCCTTGTTTTATGCATCACCCCACCTCACCTTTCCCGTTAAGCAGCCATAGTGTGTTTTCTAAATGTGTGACTCTGTTCTGTTTTGTAATTCAGTTCAAGTGTAGCGATTTAGACATTCCCTCTATAAGTGATATCTTAGGATAAGTGTCTTTTTCTCTGTGACTTATTTCACTGAGGGTCATCGTACCTAAATCCACTCATCCTGCTGCTACTAGCCTTATGACATTGATTTCATGGCTGAGTGATATTCCATTGTGCCTAAGTACCACAACTTCTTTATCCATTTTTCGCTTTCCTGGGCTATTGAAGGTGTAGCGAAGTGGAGGTTCTTGGAAACAGAGCAGCCCTAAACTTTGGGGTGCCTGTGTCTTGTTGATTTTTAGGTTTCCCGATGTATACGCCCATGAGTGGGAGTGCCCTATGCTCTCTAAGCTGTGCTTATTACATGTTTCAGGACACACCGTACACTTCTCCAGAGTGGCTGCTGGCAATTTACAGCCCGCCCATCAGCGTAGCAAGGCTCCCATGTCTCCATGGCCTGTCCTGCATTTCTGGTTTTTACACTTTTTTCAGCATGGCCCTTTTGACCGATGGCAAGCGAGACTTCTCTGTAGCGCTGATTTGCCTTTCCGGCTTTCCTGGTTGGCCAAAAAGGGCGTATGCCTTTTTTCCTGAATATATTCAGGAAAAAAGGCATACGCCCTTTTTGGCCAAGGGCATCGTTGTCAACGCTTTGCCGCTTTTCCTGTGCTTTCAAGGCGAGTCGAGTCTGCCTCCTGAAACCTGTTTCCTGCAATTCTGCCTTGCTTTCAAATCATTTATAAGTCTGCAGGTTTGTGAGTTGCAGTGCCCCTGAGCTCCATTTGTCAACTCGCTTTTTTGGGAGCTGGCCGCCAGAGCGCAGGATTGCTTCAGGCCCTATTCTGGTTCCGGGGGGCAGGCTGAGCCTGTGGTTCATTCTTCTTCCTGATGGGAAAATAGAGTGACCTGTGCCTGTCCCAACACCTAGAGCTAGTCTCTCATTGGTTCCCCCTCTTCCCGTTCATCCTCAGGCCAAATTGCGACCTGTCCGAAACAGGAGGTTAAAGGTGCTGATTCTCCAAGTAGGGAGATTGTTAGTAGAGCGGCTGGAATGGCGAACCCGAGCACAAGGAGAGGAGGAATGAGGTGCGTTTGAGAAACCTTTCCCGATCACACGGTGCACCATCTTCTGGGTTTCCCACGCATGTTTTCGATGTAGGAAGATGCCCTGGAACCTGGAGATTTGGGACCCACGGCATGCGTCCCACGCAGTATGACTTTAAAGGGTCTGCGTTTGCTCACCCAAGCTCACCAATCCTCTCAGCCCCAAGAGTGTCCAGCCTTATGTCTCATCCAGCTGTGGGTCTAGATATGGTCAATCCAGGTTGCATCAGAGCCCCTGAGCGGATTTTGTAAGCATTTCTCTCTCTTTCACTGTCTTTGTTTTATGGGGTTTTTTTTTTTTAAAGTAATCTATTTTTATAATGGGGTTTAGCTGCTTTTCACTGCTGTGTTTATGCCGCTTTACACCCTCTTGATTCCCTTCCAGAGAGAGATGAATACATAGGTTTTAAGACTCTTACTAGTCAGATATATTCTTGGGCGGTGAATAGGGGCTGTTGAGTCCAGTTCACTGAGCAGGGAGTAGGTCTTGTCTATTACATATTTGGCTTGTGGAACGGTAGCTGAGCTAATTTCAAACCCTTGTTTTATGCATCACCCCACCTCACCTTTCCCGTTAAGCAGCCATAGTGTGTTTTCTAAATGTGTGACTCTGTTCTGTTTTGTAATTCAGTTCAAGTGTAGCGATTTTGACATTCCCTCTATAAGTGATATCTTAGGATAAGTGTCTTTTTCTCTGTGACTTATTTCACTGAGGGTCATCGTACCTAAATCCACTCATCCTGCTGCTACTAGCCTTATGACATTGATTTCATGGCTGAGTGATATTCCATTGTGCCTAAGTACCACAACTTCTTTATCCATTTTTCGCTTTCCTGGGCTATTGAAGGTGTAGCGAAGTGGAGGTTCTTGGAAACAGAGCAGCCCTAAACTTTGGGGTGCCTGTGTCTTGTTGATTTTTAGGTTTCCCGATGTATACGCCCATGAGTGGAAGTGCCCTATGCTCTCTAAGCTGTGCTTATTACATGTTTCAGGACACACCGTACACTTCTCCAGAGTGGCTGCTGGCAATTTACAGCCCGCCCATCAGCGTAGCAAGGCTCCCATGTCTCCATGGCCTGTCCTGCATTTCTGGTTTTTACACTTTTTTCAGCATGGCCCTTTTGACCGATGGCAAGCGAGACTTCTCTGTAGCGCTGATTTGCCTTTCCGGCTTGCCTGGTTGGCCAAAAAGGGCGTATGCGTTTTTTCCTGAATATATTCAGGAAAAAACGCATACGCCCTTTTTGGCCAAGGGCATCGTTGTCAACGCTTTGCCGCTTTTCCTGTGCTTTCAAGGCGAGTCGAGTCTGCCTCCTGAAACCTGTTTCCTGCAATTCTGCCTTGCTTTCAAATCCTCCTCGTTGCCTTCCCTCAATATATTTGTGGACGAGAGTTATCATTTATAAGTCTGCAGGTTTGTGAGTTGCAGTGCCCCTGAGCTCCATTTGTCAACTCGCTTTTTTGGCAGCTGGCCGCCAGAGCGCAGGATTGCTTCAGGCCCTATTCTGGTTCCGGGGGGCAGGCTGAGCCTGTGGTTCATTCTTCTTCCTGATGGGAAAATAGAGTGACCTGTGCCTGTCCCAACACCTAGAGCTAGTCTCTCATTGGTTCCCCCTCTTCCCGTTCATCCTCAGGCCAAATTGCGACCTGTCCGAAACAGGAGGTTAAAGGTGCTGATTCTCCAAGTAGGGAGATTGTTAGTAGAGCGGCTGGAATGGCGAACCCGAGCACAAGGAGAGGAGGAATGAGGTGCGTTTGAGAAACCTTTCCCGATCACACGGTGTACCATCTTCTGGGTTTCCCACGCATGTTTTCGATGGAGGAAGATGCCCTGGAACCTGGAGATTTGGGACCCACGGCATGGGTCCCACGCAGTATGACTTTAAAGGGTCTGCGTTTGCTCACCCAAGCTCACCAATCCTCTCAGCCCCAAGAGTGTCCAGCCTTATGTCTCATCCAGCTGTGGGTCTAGATATGGTCAATCCAGGTTGCATCAGAGCCCCTGAGCGGATTTTGTAAGCATTTCTCTCTCTTTCACTGTCTTTGTTTTATGGGGTTTTTTTTTTTTAAAGTAATCTATTTTTATAATGGGGTTTAGCTGCTTTTCACTGCTGTGTTTATGCCGCTTTACACCCTCTTGATTCCCTTCCAGAGAGAGATGAATACATAGGTTTTAAGACTCTTTCTAGTCAGATATATTCTTGGGCGGTGAATAGGGGCTGTTGAGTCCAGTTCACTGAGCAGGGAGTAGGTCTTGTCTATTACATATTTGGCTTGTGGAACGGTAGCTGAGCTAATTTCAAACCCTTGTTTTATGCATCACCCCACCTCACCTTTCCCGTTAAGCAGCCATAGTGTGTTTTCTAAATGTGTGACTCTGTTCTGTTTTGTAATTCAGTTCAAGTGTAGCGATTTTGACATTCCCTCTATAAGTGATATCTTAGGATAAGTGTCTTTTTCTCTGTGACTTATTTCACTGAGGGTCATCGTACCTAAATCCACTCATCCTGCTGCTACTAGCCTTATGACATTGATTTCATGGCTGAGTGATATTCCATTGTGCCTAAGTACCACAACTTCTTTATCCATTTTTCGCTTTCCTGGGCTATTGAAGGTGTACCGAAGTGGAGGTTCTTGGAAACAGAGCAGCCCTAAACTTTGGGGTGCCTGTGTCTTGTTGATTTTTAGGTTTCCCGATGTATACGCCCATGAGGGGAAGTGCCCTATGCTCTCTAAGCTGTGCTTATTACATGTTTCAGGACACACCGTACACTTCTCCAGAGTGGCTGCTGGCAATTTACAGCCCGCCCATCAGCGTAGCAAGGCTCCCATGTCTCCATGGCCTGTCCTGCATTTCTGGTTTTTACACTTTTTTCAGCATGGCCCTTTTGACCGATGGCAAGCGAGACTTCTCTGTAGCGCTGATTTGCCTTTCCGGCTTGCCTGGTTGGCCAAACAGGGCGTATGCGTTTTTTCCTGAATATATTCAGGAAAAAACGCATACGCCCTGTTTGGCCAAGGGCATCGTTGTCAACGCTTTGCCGCTTTTCCTGTGCTTTCAAGGCGAGTCGAGTCTGCCTCCTGAAACCTGTTTCCTGCAATTCTGCCTTGCTTTCAAATCCTCCTCGTTGCCTTCCCTCAATATATTTGTGGACGAGAGTTATCATTTATAAGTCTGCAGGTTTGTGAGTTGCAGTGCCCCTGAGCTCCATTTGTCAACTCGCTTTTTTGGCAGCTGGCCGCCAGAGCGCAGGATTGCTTCAGGCCCTATTCTGGTTCCGGGGGGCAGGCTGAGCCTGTGGTTCATTCTTCTTCCTGATGGGAAAATAGAGTGACCTGTGCCTGTCCCAACACCTAGAGCTAGTCTCTCATTGGTTCCCCCTCTTCCCGTTCATCCTCAGGCCAAATTGCGACCTGTCCGAAACAGGAGGTTAAAGGTGCTGATTCTCCAAGTAGGGAGATTGTTAGTAGAGCGGCTGGAATGGCGAACCCGAGCACAAGGAGAGGAGGAATGAGGTGCGTTTGAGAAACCTTTCCCGATCACACGGTGTACCATCTTCTGGGTTTCCCACGCATGTTTTCGATGGAGGAAGATGCCCTGGAACCTGGAGATTTGGGACCCACGGCATGGGTCCCACGCAGTATGACTTTAAAGGGTCTGCGTTTGCTCACCCAAGCTCACCAATCCTCTCAGCCCCAAGAGTGTCCAGCCTTATGTCTCATCCAGCTGTGGGTCTAGATATGGTCAATCCAGGTTGCATCAGAGCCCCTGAGCGGATTTTGTAAGCATTTCTCTCTCTTTCACTGTCTTTGTTTTATGGGGTTTTTTTTTTTAAAGTAATCTATTTTTATAATGGGGTTTAGCTGCTTTTCACTGCTGTGTTTATGCCGCTTTACACCCTCTTGATTCCCTTCCAGAGAGAGATGAATACATAGGTTTTAAGACTCTTACTAGTCAGATATATTCTTGGGCGGTGAATAGGGGCTGTTGAGTCCAGTTCACTGAGCAGGGAGTAGGTCTTGTCTATTACATATTTGGCTTGTGGAACGGTAGCTGAGCTAATTTCAAACCCTTGTTTTATGCATCACCCCACCTCACCTTTCCCGTTAAGCAGCCATAGTGTGTTTTCTAAATGTGTGACTCTGTTCTGTTTTGTAATTCAGTTCAAGTGTAGCGATTTTGACATTCCCTCTATAAGTGATATCTTAGGATAAGTGTCTTTTTCTCTGTGACTTATTTCACTGAGGGTCATCGTACCTAAATCCACTCATCCTGCTGCTACTAGCCTTATGACATTGATTTCATGGCTGAGTGATATTCCATTGTGCCTAAGTACCACAACTTCTTTATCCATTTTTCGCTTTCCTGGGCTATTGAAGGTGTAGCGAAGTGGAGGTTCTTGGAAACAGAGCAGCCCTAAACTTTGGGGTGCCTGTGTCTTGTTGATTTTTAGGTTTCCCGATGTATACGCCCATGAGGGGAAGTGCCCTATGCTCTCTAAGCTGTGCTTATTACATGTTTCAGGACACACCGTACACTTCTCCAGAGTGGCTGCTGGCAATTTACAGCCCGCCCATCAGCGTAGCAAGGCTCCCATGTCTCCATGGCCTGTCCTGCATTTCTGGTTTTTACACTTTTTTCAGCATGGCCCTTTTGACCGATGGCAAGCGAGACTTCTCTGTAGCGCTGATTTGCCTTTCCGGCTTGCCTGGTTGGCCAAAAAGGGCGTATGCGTTTTTTCCTGAATATATTCAGGAAAAAACGCATACGCCCTTTTTGGCCAAGGGCATCGTTGTCAACGCTTTGCCGCTTTTCCTGTGCTTTCAAGGCGAGTCGAGTCTGCCTCCTGAAACCTGTTTCCTGCAATTCTGCCTTGCTTTCAAATCCTCCTCGTTGCCTTCCCTCAATATATTTGTGGACGAGAGTTATCATTTATAAGTCTGCAGGTTTGTGAGTTGCAGTGCCCCTGAGCTCCATTTGTCAACTCGCTTTTTTGGCAGCTGGCCGCCAGAGCGCAGGATTGCTTCAGGCCCTATTCTGGTTCCGGGGGGCAGGCTGAGCCTGTGGTTCATTCTTCTTCCTGATGGGAAAATAGAGTGACCTGTGCCTGTCCCAACACCTAGAGCTAGTCTCTCATTGGTTCCCCCTCTTCCCGTTCATCCTCAGGCCAAATTGCGACCTGTCCGAAACAGGAGGTTAAAGGTGCTGATTCTCCAAGTAGGGAGATTGTTAGTAGAGCGGCTGGAATGGCGAACCCGAGCACAAGGAGAGGAGGAATGAGGTGCGTTTGAGAAACCTTTCCCGATCACACGGTGTACCATCTTCTGGGTTTCCCACGCATGTTTTCGATGTAGGAAGATGCCCTGGAACCTGGAGATTTGGGACCCACGGCATGGGTCCCACGCAGTATGACTTTAAAGGGTCTGCGTTTGCTCACCCAAGCTCACCAATCCTCTCAGCCCCAAGAGTGTCCAGCCTTATGTCTCATCCAGCTGTGGGTCTAGATATGGTCAATCCAGGTTGCATCAGAGCCCCTGAGCGGATTTTGTAAGCATTTCTCTCTCTTTCACTGTCTTTGTTTTATGGGGTTTTTTTTTTTTAAAGTAATCTATTTTTATAATGGGGTTTAGCTGCTTTTCACTGCTGTGTTTATGCCGCTTTACACCCTCTTGATTCCCTTCCAGAGAGAGATGAATACATAGGTTTTAAGACTCTTACTAGTCAGATATATTCTTGGGCGGTGAATAGGGGCTGTTGAGTCCAGTTCACTGAGCAGGGAGTAGGTCTTGTCTATTACATATTTGGCTTGTGGAACGGTAGCTGAGCTAATTTCAAACCCTTGTTTTATGCATCACCCCACCTCACCTTTCCCGTTAAGCAGCCATAGTGTGTTTTCTAAATGTGTGACTCTGTTCTGTTTTGTAATTCAGTTCAAGTGTAGCGATTTTGACATTCCCTCTATAAGTGATATCTTAGGATAAGTGTCTTTTTCTCTGTGACTTATTTCACTGAGGGTCATCGTACCTAAATCCACTCATCCTGCTGCTACTAGCCTTATGACATTGATTTCATGGCTGAGTGATATTCCATTGTGCCTAAGTACCACAACTTCTTTATCCATTTTTCGCTTTCCTGGGCTATTGAAGGTGTAGCGAAGTGGAGGTTCTTGGAAACAGAGCAGCCCTAAACTTTGGGGTGCCTGTGTCTTGTTGATTTTTAGGTTTCCCGATGTATACGCCCATGAGTGGAAGTGCCCTATGCTCTCTAAGCTGTGCTTATTACATGTTTCAGGACACACCGTACACTTCTCCAGAGTGGCTGCTGGCAATTTACAGCCCGCCCATCAGCGTAGCAAGGCTCCCATGTCTCCATGGCCTGTCCTGCATTTCTGGTTTTTACACTTTTTTCAGCATGGCCCTTTTGACCGATGGCAAGCGAGACTTCTCTGTAGCGCTGATTTGCCTTTCCGGCTTGCCTGGTTGGCCAAACAGGGCGTATGCGTTTTTTCCTGAATATATTCAGGAAAAAACGCATACGCCCTGTTTGGCCAAGGGTATCGTTGTCAACGCTTTGCCGCTTTTCCTGTGCTTTCAAGGCGAGTCGAGTCTGCCTCCTGAAACCTGTTTCCTGCAATTCTGCCTTGCTTTCAAATCCTCCTCGTTGCCTTCCCTCAATATATTTGTGGACGAGAGTTATCATTTATAAGTCTGCAGGTTTGTGAGTTGCAGTGCCCCTGAGCTCCATTTGTCAACTCGCTTTTTTGGCAGCTGGCCGCCAGAGCGCAGGATTGCTTCAGGCCCTATTCTGGTTCCGGGGGGCAGGCTGAGCCTGTGGTTCATTCTTCTTCCTGATGGGAAAATAGAGTGACCTGTGCCTGTCCCAACACCTAGAGCTAGTCTCTCATTGGTTCCCCCTCTTCCCGTTCATCCTCAGGCCAAATTGCGACCTGTCCGAAACAGGAGGTTAAAGGTGCTGATTCTCCAAGTAGGGAGATTGTTAGTAGAGCGGCTGGAATGGCGAACCCGAGCACAAGGAGAGGAGGAATGAGGTGCGTTTGAGAAACCTTTCCCGATCACACGGTGTACCATCTTCTGGGTTTCCCACGCATGTTTTCGATGTAGGAAGATGCCCTGGAACCTGGAGATTTGGGACCCACGGCATGGGTCCCACGCAGTATGACTTTAAAGGGTCTGCGTTTGCTCACCCAAGCTCACCAATCCTCTCAGCCCCAAGAGTGTCCAGCCTTATGTCTCATCCAGCTGTGGGTCTAGATATGGTCAATCCAGGTTGCATCAGAGCCCCTGAGCGGATTTTGTAAGCATTTCTCTCTCTTTCACTGTCTTTGTTTTATGGGGTTTTTTTTTTTTAAAGTAATCTATTTTTATAATGGGGTTTAGCTGCTTTTCACTGCTGTGTTTATGCCGCTTTACACCCTCTTGATTCCCTTCCAGAGAGAGATGAATACATAGGTTTTAAGACTCTTACTAGTCAGATATATTCTTGGGCGGTGAATAGGGGCTGTTGAGTCCAGTTCACTGAGCAGGGAGTAGGTCTTGTCTATTACATATTTGGCTTGTGGAACGGTAGCTGAGCTAATTTCAAACCCTTGTTTTATGCATCACCCCACCTCACCTTTCCCGTTAAGCAGCCATAGTGTGTTTTCTAAATGTGTGACTCTGTTCTGTTTTGTAATTCAGTTCAAGTGTAGCGATTTTGACATTCCCTCTATAAGTGATATCTTAGGATAAGTGTCTTTTTCTCTGTGACTTATTTCACTGAGGGTCATCGTACCTAAATCCACTCATCCTGCTGCTACTAGCCTTATGACATTGATTTCATGGCTGAGTGATATTCCATTGTGCCTAAGTACCACAACTTCTTTATCCATTTTTCGCTTTCCTGGGATATTGAAGGTGTACCGAAGTGGAGGTTCTTGGAAACAGAGCAGCCCTAAACTTTGGGGTGCCTGTGTCTTGTTGATTTTTAGGTTTCCCGATGTATACGCCCATGAGGGGAAGTGCCCTATGCTCTCTAAGCTGTGCTTATTACATGTTTCAGGACACACCGTACACTTCTCCAGAGTGGCTGCTGGCAATTTACAGCCCGCCCATCAGCGTAGCAAGGCTCCCATGTCTCCATGGCCTGTCCTGCATTTCTGGTTTTTACACTTTTTTCAGCATGGCCCTTTTGACCGATGGCAAGCGAGACTTCTCTGTAGCGCTGATTTGCCTTTCCGGCTTGCCTGGTTGGCCAAAAAGGGCGTATGCGTTTTTTCCTGAATATATTCAGGAAAAAACGCATACGCCCTTTTTGGCCAAGGGCATCGTTGTCAACGCTTTGCCGCTTTTCCTGTGCTTTCAAGGCGAGTCGAGTCTGCCTCCTGAAACCTGTTTCCTGCAATTCTGCCTTGCTTTCAAATCCTCCTCGTTGCCTTCCCTCAATATATTTGTGGACGAGAGTTATCATTTATAAGTCTGCAGGTTTGTGGGTTGCAGTGCCCCTGAGCTCCATTTGGCAACTCGCTTTTTTGGGAGCTGGCCGCCAGAGCGCAGGATTGCTTCAGGCCCTATTCTGGTTCCGGGGGGCAGGCTGAGCCTGTGGTTCATTCTTCTTCCTGATGGGAAAATAGAGTGACCTGTGCCTGTCCCAACACCTAGAGCTAGTCTCTCATTGGTTCCCCCTCTTCCCGTTCATCCTCAGGCCAAATTGCGACCTGTCCGAAACAGGAGGTTAAAGGTGCTGATTCTCCAACTAGGGAGATTGTTAGTAGAGCGGCTGGAATGGCGAACCCGAGCACAAGGAGAGGAGGAATGAGGTGCGTTTGAGAAACCTTTCCCGATCACACGGTGTACCATCTTCTGGGTTTCCCACGCATGTTTTCGATGGAGGAAGATGCCCTGGAACCTGGAGATTTGGGACCCACGGCATGGGTCCCACGCAGTATGACTTTAAAGGGTCTGCGTTTGCTCACCCAAGCTCACCAATCCTCTCAGCCCCAAGAGTGTCCAGCCTTATGTCTCATCCAGCTGTGGGTCTAGATATGGTCAATCCAGGTTGCATCAGAGCCCCTGAGCGGATTTTGTAAGCATTTCTCTCTCTTTCACTGTCTTTGTTCTATGGGGGTTTTTTTTTTTTAAAGTAATCTATTTTTATAATGGGGTTTAGCTGCTTTTCACTGCTGTGTTTATGCCGCTTTACACCCTCTTGATTCCCTTCCAGAGAGAGATCAATACATAGGTTTTAAGACTCTTACTAGTCAGATATATTCTTGGGCGGTGAATAGGGGCTGTTGAGTCCAGTTCACTGAGCAGGGAGTAGGTCTTGTCTATTACATATTTGGCTTGTGGAACGGTAGCTGAGCTAATTTCAAACCCTTGTTTTATGCATCACCCCACCTCACCTTTCCCGTTAAGCAGCCATAGTGTGTTTTCTAAATGTGTGACTCTGTTCTGTTTTGTAATTCAGTTCAAGTGTAGCGATTTAGACATTCCCTCTATAAGTGATATCTTAGGATAAGTGTCTTTTTCTCTGTGACTTATTTCACTGAGGGTCATCGTACCTAAATCCACTCATCCTGCTGCTACTAGCCTTATGACATTGATTTCATGGCTGAGTGATATTCCATTGTGCCTAAGTACCACAACTTCTTTATCCATTTTTCGCTTTCCTGGGCTATTGAAGGTGTAGCGAAGTGGAGGTTCTTGGAAACAGAGCAGCCCTAAACTTTGGGGTGCCTGTGTCTTGTTGATTTTTAGGTTTCCCGATGTATACGCCCATGAGTGGGAGTGCCCTATGCTCTCTAAGCTGTGCTTATTACATGTTTCAGGACACACCGTACACTTCTCCAGAGTGGCTGCTGGCAATTTACAGCCCGCCCATCAGCGTAGCAAGGCTCCCATGTCTCCATGGCCTGTCCTGCATTTCTGGTTTTTACACTTTTTTCAGCATGGCCCTTTTGACCGATGGCAAGCGAGACTTCTCTGTAGCGCTGATTTGCCTTTCCGGCTTTCCTGGTTGGCCAAAAAGGGCGTATGCCTTTTTTCCTGAATATATTCAGGAAAAAAGGCATACGCCCTTTTTGGCCAAGGGCATCGTTGTCAACGCTTTGCCGCTTTTCCTGTGCTTTCAAGGCGAGTCGAGTCTGCCTCCTGAAACCTGTTTCCTGCAATTCTGCCTTGCTTTCAAATCATTTATAAGTCTGCAGGTTTGTGAGTTGCAGTGCCCCTGAGCTCCATTTGTCAACTCGCTTTTTTGGGAGCTGGCCGCCAGAGCGCAGGATTGCTTCAGGCCCTATTCTGGTTCCGGGGGGCAGGCTGAGCCTGTGGTTCATTCTTCTTCCTGATGGGAAAATAGAGTGACCTGTGCCTGTCCCAACACCTAGAGCTAGTCTCTCATTGGTTCCCCCTCTTCCCGTTCATCCTCAGGCCAAATTGCGACCTGTCCGAAACAGGAGGTTAAAGGTGCTGATTCTCCAAGTAGGGAGATTGTTAGTAGAGCGGCTGGAATGGCGAACCCGAGCACAAGGAGAGGAGGAATGAGGTGCGTTTGAGAAACCTTTCCCGATCACACGGTGCACCATCTTCTGGGTTTCCCACGCATGTTTTCGATGTAGGAAGATGCCCTGGAACCTGGAGATTTGGGACCCACGGCATGCGTCCCACGCAGTATGACTTTAAAGGGTCTGCGTTTGCTCACCCAAGCTCACCAATCCTCTCAGCCCCAAGAGTGTCCAGCCTTATGTCTCATCCAGCTGTGGGTCTAGATATGGTCAATCCAGGTTGCATCAGAGCCCCTGAGCGGATTTTGTAAGCATTTCTCTCTCTTTCACTGTCTTTGTTTTATGGGGTTTTTTTTTTTTAAAGTAATCTATTTTTATAATGGGGTTTAGCTGCTTTTCACTGCTGTGTTTATGCCGCTTTACACCCTCTTGATTCCCTTCCAGAGAGAGATGAATACATAGGTTTTAAGACTCTTACTAGTCAGATATATTCTTGGGCGGTGAATAGGGGCTGTTGAGTCCAGTTCACTGAGCAGGGAGTAGGTCTTGTCTATTACATATTTGGCTTGTGGAACGGTAGCTGAGCTAATTTCAAACCCTTGTTTTATGCATCACCCCACCTCACCTTTCCCGTTAAGCAGCCATAGTGTGTTTTCTAAATGTGTGACTCTGTTCTGTTTTGTAATTCAGTTCAAGTGTAGCGATTTTGACATTCCCTCTATAAGTGATATCTTAGGATAAGTGTCTTTTTCTCTGTGACTTATTTCACTGAGGGTCATCGTACCTAAATCCACTCATCCTGCTGCTACTAGCCTTATGACATTGATTTCATGGCTGAGTGATATTCCATTGTGCCTAAGTACCACAACTTCTTTATCCATTTTTCGCTTTCCTGGGCTATTGAAGGTGTAGCGAAGTGGAGGTTCTTGGAAACAGAGCAGCCCTAAACTTTGGGGTGCCTGTGTCTTGTTGATTTTTAGGTTTCCCGATGTATACGCCCATGAGTGGAAGTGCCCTATGCTCTCTAAGCTGTGCTTATTACATGTTTCAGGACACACCGTACACTTCTCCAGAGTGGCTGCTGGCAATTTACAGCCCGCCCATCAGCGTAGCAAGGCTCCCATGTCTCCATGGCCTGTCCTGCATTTCTGGTTTTTACACTTTTTTCAGCATGGCCCTTTTGACCGATGGCAAGCGAGACTTCTCTGTAGCGCTGATTTGCCTTTCCGGCTTGCCTGGTTGGCCAAAAAGGGCGTATGCGTTTTTTCCTGAATATATTCAGGAAAAAACGCATACGCCCTTTTTGGCCAAGGGCATCGTTGTCAACGCTTTGCCGCTTTTCCTGTGCTTTCAAGGCGAGTCGAGTCTGCCTCCTGAAACCTGTTTCCTGCAATTCTGCCTTGCTTTCAAATCCTCCTCGTTGCCTTCCCTCAATATATTTGTGGACGAGAGTTATCATTTATAAGTCTGCAGGTTTGTGAGTTGCAGTGCCCCTGAGCTCCATTTGTCAACTCGCTTTTTTGGCAGCTGGCCGCCAGAGCGCAGGATTGCTTCAGGCCCTATTCTGGTTCCGGGGGGCAGGCTGAGCCTGTGGTTCATTCTTCTTCCTGATGGGAAAATAGAGTGACCTGTGCCTGTCCCAACACCTAGAGCTAGTCTCTCATTGGTTCCCCCTCTTCCCGTTCATCCTCAGGCCAAATTGCGACCTGTCCGAAACAGGAGGTTAAAGGTGCTGATTCTCCAAGTAGGGAGATTGTTAGTAGAGCGGCTGGAATGGCGAACCCGAGCACAAGGAGAGGAGGAATGAGGTGCGTTTGAGAAACCTTTCCCGATCACACGGTGTACCATCTTCTGGGTTTCCCACGCATGTTTTCGATGGAGGAAGATGCCCTGGAACCTGGAGATTTGGGACCCACGGCATGGGTCCCACGCAGTATGACTTTAAAGGGTCTGCGTTTGCTCACCCAAGCTCACCAATCCTCTCAGCCCCAAGAGTGTCCAGCCTTATGTCTCATCCAGCTGTGGGTCTAGATATGGTCAATCCAGGTTGCATCAGAGCCCCTGAGCGGATTTTGTAAGCATTTCTCTCTCTTTCACTGTCTTTGTTTTATGGGGTTTTTTTTTTTAAAGTAATCTATTTTTATAATGGGGTTTAGCTGCTTTTCACTGCTGTGTTTATGCCGCTTTACACCCTCTTGATTCCCTTCCAGAGAGAGATGAATACATAGGTTTTAAGACTCTTACTAGTCAGATATATTCTTGGGCGGTGAATAGGGGCTGTTGAGTCCAGTTCACTGAGCAGGGAGTAGGTCTTGTCTATTACATATTTGGCTTGTGGAACGGTAGCTGAGCTAATTTCAAACCCTTGTTTTATGCATCACCCCACCTCACCTTTCCCGTTAAGCAGCCATAGTGTGTTTTCTAAATGTGTGACTCTGTTCTGTTTTGTAATTCAGTTCAAGTGTAGCGATTTTGACATTCCCTCTATAAGTGATATCTTAGGATAAGTGTCTTTTTCTCTGTGACTTATTTCACTGAGGGTCATCGTACCTAAATCCACTCATCCTGCTGCTACTAGCCTTATGACATTGATTTCATGGCTGAGTGATATTCCATTGTGCCTAAGTACCACAACTTCTTTATCCATTTTTCGCTTTCCTGGGCTATTGAAGGTGTAGCGAAGTGGAGGTTCTTGGAAACAGAGCAGCCCTAAACTTTGGGGTGCCTGTGTCTTGTTGATTTTTAGGTTTCCCGATGTATACGCCCATGAGTGGAAGTGCCCTATGCTCTCTAAGCTGTGCTTATTACATGTTTCAGGACACACCGTACACTTCTCCAGAGTGGCTGCTGGCAATTTACAGCCCGCCCATCAGCGTAGCAAGGCTCCCATGTCTCCATGGCCTGTCCTGCATTTCTGGTTTTTACACTTTTTTCAGCATGGCCCTTTTGACCGATGGCAAGCGAGACTTCTCTGTAGCGCTGATTTGCCTTTCCGGCTTGCCTGGTTGGCCAAAAAGGGCGTATGCGTTTTTTCCTGAATATATTCAGGAAAAAACGCATACGCCCTTTTTGGCCAAGGGCATCGTTGTCAACGCTTTGCCGCTTTTCCTGTGCTTTCAAGGCGAGTCGAGTCTGCCTCCTGAAACCTGTTTCCTGCAATTCTGCCTTGCTTTCAAATCCTCCTCGTTGCCTTCCCTCAATATATTTGTGGACGAGAGTTATCATTTATAAGTCTGCAGGTTTGTGAGTTGCAGTGCCCCTGAGCTCCATTTGTCAACTCGCTTTTTTGGCAGCTGGCCGCCAGAGCGCAGGATTGCTTCAGGCCCTATTCTGGTTCCGGGGGGCAGGCTGAGCCTGTGGTTCATTCTTCTTCCTGATGGGAAAATAGAGTGACCTGTGCCTGTCCCAACACCTAGAGCTAGTCTCTCATTGGTTCCCCCTCTTCCCGTTCATCCTCAGGCCAAATTGCGACCTGTCCGAAACAGGAGGTTAAAGGTGCTGATTCTCCAAGTAGGGAGATTGTTAGTAGAGCGGCTGGAATGGCGAACCCGAGCACAAGGAGAGGAGGAATGAGGTGCGTTTGAGAAACCTTTCCCGATCACACGGTGTACCATCTTCTGGGTTTCCCACGCATGTTTTCGATGTAGGAAGATGCCCTGGAACCTGGAGATTTGGGACCCACGGCATGGGTCCCACGCAGTATGACTTTAAAGGGTCTGCGTTTGCTCACCCAAGCTCACCAATCCTCTCAGCCCCAAGAGTGTCCAGCCTTATGTCTCATCCAGCTGTGGGTCTAGATATGGTCAATCCAGGTTGCATCAGAGCCCCTGAGCGGATTTTGTAAGCATTTCTCTCTCTTTCACTGTCTTTGTTTTATGGGGTTTTTTTTTTTAAAGTAATCTATTTTTATAATGGGGTTTAGCTGCTTTTCACTGCTGTGTTTATGCCGCTTTACACCCTCTTGATTCCCTTCCAGAGAGAGATGAATACATAGGTTTTAAGACTCTTACTAGTCAGATATATTCTTGGGCGGTGAATAGGGGCTGTTGAGTCCAGTTCACTGAGCAGGGAGTAGGTCTTGTCTATTACATATTTGGCTTGTGGAACGGTAGCTGAGCTAATTTCAAACCCTTGTTTTATGCATCACCCCACCTCACCTTTCCCGTTAAGCAGCCATAGTGTGTTTTCTAAATGTGTGACTCTGTTCTGTTTTGTAATTCAGTTCAAGTGTAGCGATTTAGACATTCCCTCTATAAGTGATATCTTAGGATAAGTGTCTTTTTCTCTGTGACTTATTTCACTGAGGGTCATCGTACCTAAATCCACTCATCCTGCTGCTACTAGCCTTATGACATTGATTTCATGGCTGAGTGATATTCCATTGTGCCTAAGTACCACAACTTCTTTATCCATTTTTCGCTTTCCTGGGCTATTGAAGGTGTAGCGAAGTGGAGGTTCTTGGAAACAGAGCAGCCCTAAACTTTGGGGTGCCTGTGTCTTGTTGATTTTTAGGTTTCCCGATGTATACGCCCATGAGTGGGAGTGCCCTATGCTCTCTAAGCTGTGCTTATTACATGTTTCAGGACACACCGTACACTTCTCCAGAGTGGCTGCTGGCAATTTACAGCCCGCCCATCAGCGTAGCAAGGCTCCCATGTCTCCATGGCCTGTCCTGCATTTCTGGTTTTTACACTTTTTTCAGCATGGCCCTTTTGACCGATGGCAAGCGAGACTTCTCTGTAGCGCTGATTTGCCTTTCCGGCTTTCCTGGTTGGCCAAAAAGGGCGTATGCCTTTTTTCCTGAATATATTCAGGAAAAAAGGCATACGCCCTTTTTGGCCAAGGGCATCGTTGTCAACGCTTTGCCGCTTTTCCTGTGCTTTCAAGGCGAGTCGAGTCTGCCTCCTGAAACCTGTTTCCTGCAATTCTGCCTTGCTTTCAAATCATTTATAAGTCTGCAGGTTTGTGAGTTGCAGTGCCCCTGAGCTCCATTTGTCAACTCGCTTTTTTGGGAGCTGGCCGCCAGAGCGCAGGATTGCTTCAGGCCCTATTCTGGTTCCGGGGGGCAGGCTGAGCCTGTGGTTCATTCTTCTTCCTGATGGGAAAATAGAGTGACCTGTGCCTGTCCCAACACCTAGAGCTAGTCTCTCATTGGTTCCCCCTCTTCCCGTTCATCCTCAGGCCAAATTGCGACCTGTCCGAAACAGGAGGTTAAAGGTGCTGATTCTCCAAGTAGGGAGATTGTTAGTAGAGCGGCTGGAATGGCGAACCCGAGCACAAGGAGAGGAGGAATGAGGTGCGTTTGAGAAACCTTTCCCGATCACACGGTGCACCATCTTCTGGGTTTCCCACGCATGTTTTCGATGTAGGAAGATGCCCTGGAACCTGGAGATTTGGGACCCACGGCATGCGTCCCACGCAGTATGACTTTAAAGGGTCTGCGTTTGCTCACCCAAGCTCACCAATCCTCTCAGCCCCAAGAGTGTCCAGCCTTATGTCTCATCCAGCTGTGGGTCTAGATATGGTCAATCCAGGTTGCATCAGAGCCCCTGAGCGGATTTTGTAAGCATTTCTCTCTCTTTCACTGTCTTTGTTTTATGGGGTTTTTTTTTTTTAAAGTAATCTATTTTTATAATGGGGTTTAGCTGCTTTTCACTGCTGTGTTTATGCCGCTTTACACCCTCTTGATTCCCTTCCAGAGAGAGATGAATACATAGGTTTTAAGACTCTTACTAGTCAGATATATTCTTGGGCGGTGAATAGGGGCTGTTGAGTCCAGTTCACTGAGCAGGGAGTAGGTCTTGTCTATTACATATTTGGCTTGTGGAACGGTAGCTGAGCTAATTTCAAACCCTTGTTTTATGCATCACCCCACCTCACCTTTCCCGTTAAGCAGCCATAGTGTGTTTTCTAAATGTGTGACTCTGTTCTGTTTTGTAATTCAGTTCAAGTGTAGCGATTTTGACATTCCCTCTATAAGTGATATCTTAGGATAAGTGTCTTTTTCTCTGTGACTTATTTCACTGAGGGTCATCGTACCTAAATCCACTCATCCTGCTGCTACTAGCCTTATGACATTGATTTCATGGCTGAGTGATATTCCATTGTGCCTAAGTACCACAACTTCTTTATCCATTTTTCGCTTTCCTGGGCTATTGAAGGTGTAGCGAAGTGGAGGTTCTTGGAAACAGAGCAGCCCTAAACTTTGGGGTGCCTGTGTCTTGTTGATTTTTAGGTTTCCCGATGTATACGCCCATGAGTGGAAGTGCCCTATGCTCTCTAAGCTGTGCTTATTACATGTTTCAGGACACACCGTACACTTCTCCAGAGTGGCTGCTGGCAATTTACAGCCCGCCCATCAGCGTAGCAAGGCTCCCATGTCTCCATGGCCTGTCCTGCATTTCTGGTTTTTACACTTTTTTCAGCATGGCCCTTTTGACCGATGGCAAGCGAGACTTCTCTGTAGCGCTGATTTGCCTTTCCGGCTTGCCTGGTTGGCCAAAAAGGGCGTATGCGTTTTTTCCTGAATATATTCAGGAAAAAACGCATACGCCCTTTTTGGCCAAGGGCATCGTTGTCAACGCTTTGCCGCTTTTCCTGTGCTTTCAAGGCGAGTCGAGTCTGCCTCCTGAAACCTGTTTCCTGCAATTCTGCCTTGCTTTCAAATCCTCCTCGTTGCCTTCCCTCAATATATTTGTGGACGAGAGTTATCATTTATAAGTCTGCAGGTTTGTGAGTTGCAGTGCCCCTGAGCTCCATTTGTCAACTCGCTTTTTTGGCAGCTGGCCGCCAGAGCGCAGGATTGCTTCAGGCCCTATTCTGGTTCCGGGGGGCAGGCTGAGCCTGTGGTTCATTCTTCTTCCTGATGGGAAAATAGAGTGACCTGTGCCTGTCCCAACACCTAGAGCTAGTCTCTCATTGGTTCCCCCTCTTCCCGTTCATCCTCAGGCCAAATTGCGACCTGTCCGAAACAGGAGGTTAAAGGTGCTGATTCTCCAAGTAGGGAGATTGTTAGTAGAGCGGCTGGAATGGCGAACCCGAGCACAAGGAGAGGAGGAATGAGGTGCGTTTGAGAAACCTTTCCCGATCACACGGTGTACCATCTTCTGGGTTTCCCACGCATGTTTTCGATGGAGGAAGATGCCCTGGAACCTGGAGATTTGGGACCCACGGCATGGGTCCCACGCAGTATGACTTTAAAGGGTCTGCGTTTGCTCACCCAAGCTCACCAATCCTCTCAGCCCCAAGAGTGTCCAGCCTTATGTCTCATCCAGCTGTGGGTCTAGATATGGTCAATCCAGGTTGCATCAGAGCCCCTGAGCGGATTTTGTAAGCATTTCTCTCTCTTTCACTGTCTTTGTTTTATGGGGTTTTTTTTTTTAAAGTAATCTATTTTTATAATGGGGTTTAGCTGCTTTTCACTGCTGTGTTTATGCCGCTTTACACCCTCTTGATTCCCTTCCAGAGAGAGATGAATACATAGGTTTTAAGACTCTTACTAGTCAGATATATTCTTGGGCGGTGAATAGGGGCTGTTGAGTCCAGTTCACTGAGCAGGGAGTAGGTCTTGTCTATTACATATTTGGCTTGTGGAACGGTAGCTGAGCTAATTTCAAACCCTTGTTTTATGCATCACCCCACCTCACCTTTCCCGTTAAGCAGCCATAGTGTGTTTTCTAAATGTGTGACTCTGTTCTGTTTTGTAATTCAGTTCAAGTGTAGCGATTTTGACATTCCCTCTATAAGTGATATCTTAGGATAAGTGTCTTTTTCTCTGTGACTTATTTCACTGAGGGTCATCGTACCTAAATCCACTCATCCTGCTGCTACTAGCCTTATGACATTGATTTCATGGCTGAGTGATATTCCATTGTGCCTAAGTACCACAACTTCTTTATCCATTTTTCGCTTTCCTGGGCTATTGAAGGTGTAGCGAAGTGGAGGTTCTTGGAAACAGAGCAGCCCTAAACTTTGGGGTGCCTGTGTCTTGTTGATTTTTAGGTTTCCCGATGTATACGCCCATGAGGGGAAGTGCCCTATGCTCTCTAAGCTGTGCTTATTACATGTTTCAGGACACACCGTACACTTCTCCAGAGTGGCTGCTGGCAATTTACAGCCCGCCCATCAGCGTAGCAAGGCTCCCATGTCTCCATGGCCTGTCCTGCATTTCTGGTTTTTACACTTTTTTCAGCATGGCCCTTTTGACCGATGGCAAGCGAGACTTCTCTGTAGCGCTGATTTGCCTTTCCGGCTTGCCTGGTTGGCCAAAAAGGGCGTATGCGTTTTTTCCTGAATATATTCAGGAAAAAACGCATACGCCCTTTTTGGCCAAGGGCATCGTTGTCAACGCTTTGCCGCTTTTCCTGTGCTTTCAAGGCGAGTCGAGTCTGCCTCCTGAAACCTGTTTCCTGCAATTCTGCCTTGCTTTCAAATCCTCCTCGTTGCCTTCCCTCAATATATTTGTGGACGAGAGTTATCATTTATAAGTCTGCAGGTTTGTGAGTTGCAGTGCCCCTGAGCTCCATTTGTCAACTCGCTTTTTTGGCAGCTGGCCGCCAGAGCGCAGGATTGCTTCAGGCCCTATTCTGGTTCCGGGGGGCAGGCTGAGCCTGTGGTTCATTCTTCTTCCTGATGGGAAAATAGAGTGACCTGTGCCTGTCCCAACACCTAGAGCTAGTCTCTCATTGGTTCCCCCTCTTCCCGTTCATCCTCAGGCCAAATTGCGACCTGTCCGAAACAGGAGGTTAAAGGTGCTGATTCTCCAAGTAGGGAGATTGTTAGTAGAGCGGCTGGAATGGCGAACCCGAGCACAAGGAGAGGAGGAATGAGGTGCGTTTGAGAAACCTTTCCCGATCACACGGTGTACCATCTTCTGGGTTTCCCACGCATGTTTTCGATGTAGGAAGATGCCCTGGAACCTGGAGATTTGGGACCCACGGCATGGGTCCCACGCAGTATGACTTTAAAGGGTCTGCGTTTGCTCACCCAAGCTCACCAATCCTCTCAGCCCCAAGAGTGTCCAGCCTTATGTCTCATCCAGCTGTGGGTCTAGATATGGTCAATCCAGGTTGCATCAGAGCCCCTGAGCGGATTTTGTAAGCATTTCTCTCTCTTTCACTGTCTTTGTTTTATGGGGTTTTTTTTTTTTAAAGTAATCTATTTTTATAATGGGGTTTAGCTGCTTTTCACTGCTGTGTTTATGCCGCTTTACACCCTCTTGATTCCCTTCCAGAGAGAGATGAATACATAGGTTTTAAGACTCTTACTAGTCAGATATATTCTTGGGCGGTGAATAGGGGCTGTTGAGTCCAGTTCACTGAGCAGGGAGTAGGTCTTGTCTATTACATATTTGGCTTGTGGAACGGTAGCTGAGCTAATTTCAAACCCTTGTTTTATGCATCACCCCACCTCACCTTTCCCGTTAAGCAGCCATAGTGTGTTTTCTAAATGTGTGACTCTGTTCTGTTTTGTAATTCAGTTCAAGTGTAGCGATTTTGACATTCCCTCTATAAGTGATATCTTAGGATAAGTGTCTTTTTCTCTGTGACTTATTTCACTGAGGGTCATCGTACCTAAATCCACTCATCCTGCTGCTACTAGCCTTATGACATTGATTTCATGGCTGAGTGATATTCCATTGTGCCTAAGTACCACAACTTCTTTATCCATTTTTCGCTTTCCTGGGCTATTGAAGGTGTAGCGAAGTGGAGGTTCTTGGAAACAGAGCAGCCCTAAACTTTGGGGTGCCTGTGTCTTGTTGATTTTTAGGTTTCCCGATGTATACGCCCATGAGTGGAAGTGCCCTATGCTCTCTAAGCTGTGCTTATTACATGTTTCAGGACACACCGTACACTTCTCCAGAGTGGCTGCTGGCAATTTACAGCCCGCCCATCAGCGTAGCAAGGCTCCCATGTCTCCATGGCCTGTCCTGCATTTCTGGTTTTTACACTTTTTTCAGCATGGCCCTTTTGACCGATGGCAAGCGAGACTTCTCTGTAGCGCTGATTTGCCTTTCCGGCTTGCCTGGTTGGCCAAACAGGGCGTATGCGTTTTTTCCTGAATATATTCAGGAAAAAACGCATACGCCCTGTTTGGCCAAGGGCATCGTTGTCAACGCTTTGCCGCTTTTCCTGTGCTTTCAAGGCGAGTCGAGTCTGCCTCCTGAAACCTGTTTCCTGCAATTCTGCCTTGCTTTCAAATCCTCCTCGTTGCCTTCCCTCAATATATTTGTGGACGAGAGTTATCATTTATAAGTCTGCAGGTTTGTGAGTTGCAGTGCCCCTGAGCTCCATTTGTCAACTCGCTTTTTTGGCAGCTGGCCGCCAGAGCGCAGGATTGCTTCAGGCCCTATTCTGGTTCCGGGGGGCAGGCTGAGCCTGTGGTTCATTCTTCTTCCTGATGGGAAAATAGAGTGACCTGTGCCTGTCCCAACACCTAGAGCTAGTCTCTCATTGGTTCCCCCTCTTCCCGTTCATCCTCAGGCCAAATTGCGACCTGTCCGAAACAGGAGGTTAAAGGTGCTGATTCTCCAAGTAGGGAGATTGTTAGTAGAGCGGCTGGAATGGCGAACCCGAGCACAAGGAGAGGAGGAATGAGGTGCGTTTGAGAAACCTTTCCCGATCACACGGTGTACCATCTTCTGGGTTTCCCACGCATGTTTTCGATGGAGGAAGATGCCCTGGAACCTGGAGATTTGGGACCCACGGCATGGGTCCCACGCAGTATGACTTTAAAGGGTCTGCGTTTGCTCACCCAAGCTCACCAATCCTCTCAGCCCCAAGAGTGTCCAGCCTTATGTCTCATCCAGCTGTGGGTCTAGATATGGTCAATCCAGGTTGCATCAGAGCCCCTGAGCGGATTTTGTAAGCATTTCTCTCTCTTTCACTGTCTTTGTTTTATGGGGTTTTTTTTTTTTAAAGTAATCTATTTTTATAATGGGGTTTAGCTGCTTTTCACTGCTGTGTTTATGCCGCTTTACACCCTCTTGATTCCCTTCCAGAGAGAGATGAATACATAGGTTTTAAGACTCTTACTAGTCAGATATATTCTTGGGCGGTGAATAGGGGCTGTTGAGTCCAGTTCACTGAGCAGGGAGTAGGTCTTGTCTATTACATATTTGGCTTGTGGAACGGTAGCTGAGCTAATTTCAAACCCTTGTTTTATGCATCACCCCACCTCACCTTTCCCGTTAAGCAGCCATAGTGTGTTTTCTAAATGTGTGACTCTGTTCTGTTTTGTAATTCAGTTCAAGTGTAGCGATTTTGACATTCCCTCTATAAGTGATATCTTAGGATAAGTGTCTTTTTCTCTGTGACTTATTTCACTGAGGGTCATCGTACCTAAATCCACTCATCCTGCTGCTACTAGCCTTATGACATTGATTTCATGGCTGAGTGATATTCCATTGTGCCTAAGTACCACAACTTCTTTATCCATTTTTCGCTTTCCTGGGATATTGAAGGTGTACCGAAGTGGAGGTTCTTGGAAACAGAGCAGCCCTAAACTTTGGGGTGCCTGTGTCTTGTTGATTTTTAGGTTTCCCGATGTATACGCCCATGAGGGGAAGTGCCCTATGCTCTCTAAGCTGTGCTTATTACATGTTTCAGGACACACCGTACACTTCTCCAGAGTGGCTGCTGGCAATTTACAGCCCGCCCATCAGCGTAGCAAGGCTCCCATGTCTCCATGGCCTGTCCTGCATTTCTGGTTTTTACACTTTTTTCAGCATGGCCCTTTTGACCGATGGCAAGCGAGACTTCTCTGTAGCGCTGATTTGCCTTTCCGGCTTGCCTGGTTGGCCAAAAAGGGCGTATGCGTTTTTTCCTGAATATATTCAGGAAAAAACGCATACGCCCTTTTTGGCCAAGGGCATCGTTGTCAACGCTTTGCCGCTTTTCCTGTGCTTTCAAGGCGAGTCGAGTCTGCCTCCTGAAACCTGTTTCCTGCAATTCTGCCTTGCTTTCAAATCCTCCTCGTTGCCTTCCCTCAATATATTTGTGGACGAGAGTTATCATTTATAAGTCTGCAGGTTTGTGGGTTGCAGTGCCCCTGAGCTCCATTTGGCAACTCGCTTTTTTGGGAGCTGGCCGCCAGAGCGCAGGATTGCTTCAGGCCCTATTCTGGTTCCGGGGGGCAGGCTGAGCCTGTGGTTCATTCTTCTTCCTGATGGGAAAATAGAGTGACCTGTGCCTGTCCCAACACCTAGAGCTAGTCTCTCATTGGTTCCCCCTCTTCCCGTTCATCCTCAGGCCAAATTGCGACCTGTCCGAAACAGGAGGTTAAAGGTGCTGATTCTCCAACTAGGGAGATTGTTAGTAGAGCGGCTGGAATGGCGAACCCGAGCACAAGGAGAGGAGGAATGAGGTGCGTTTGAGAAACCTTTCCCGATCACACGGTGTACCATCTTCTGGGTTTCCCACGCATGTTTTCGATGGAGGAAGATGCCCTGGAACCTGGAGATTTGGGACCCACGGCATGGGTCCCACGCAGTATGACTTTAAAGGGTCTGCGTTTGCTCACCCAAGCTCACCAATCCTCTCAGCCCCAAGAGTGTCCAGCCTTATGTCTCATCCAGCTGTGGGTCTAGATATGGTCAATCCAGGTTGCATCAGAGCCCCTGAGCGGATTTTGTAAGCATTTCTCTCTCTTTCACTGTCTTTGTTCTATGGGGTTTTTTTTTTTTTAAAGTAATCTATTTTTATAATGGGGTTTAGCTGCTTTTCACTGCTGTGTTTATGCCGCTTTACACCCTCTTGATTCCCTTCCAGAGAGAGATCAATACATAGGTTTTAAGACTCTTACTAGTCAGATATATTCTTGGGCGGTGAATAGGGGCTGTTGAGTCCAGTTCACTGAGCAGGGAGTAGGTCTTGTCTATTACATATTTGGCTTGTGGAACGGTAGCTGAGCTAATTTCAAACCCTTGTTTTATGCATCACCCCACCTCACCTTTCCCGTTAAGCAGCCATAGTGTGTTTTCTAAATGTGTGACTCTGTTCTGTTTTGTAATTCAGTTCAAGTGTAGCGATTTTGACATTCCCTCTATAAGTGATATCTTAGGATAAGTGTCTTTTTCTCTGTGACTTATTTCACTGAGGGTCATCGTACCTAAATCCACTCATCCTGCTGCTACTAGCCTTATGACATTGATTTCATGGCTGAGTGATATTCCATTGTGCCTAAGTACCACAACTTCTTTATCCATTTTTCGCTTTCCTGGGCTATTGAAAGTGTAGCGAAGTGGAGGTTCTTGGAAACAGAGCAGCCCTAAACTTTGGGGTGCCTGTGTCTTGTTGATTTTTAGGTTTCCCGATGTATACGCCCATGAGTGGGAGTGCCCTATGCTCTCTAAGCTGTGCTTATTACATGTTTCAGGACACACCGTACACTTCTCCAGAGTGGCTGCTGGCAATTTACAGCCCGCCCATCAGCGTAGCAAGGCTCCCATGTCTCCATGGCCTGTCCTGCATTTCTGGTTTTTACACTTTTTTCAGCATGGCCCTTTTGACCGATGGCAAGCGAGACTTCTCTGTAGCGCTGATTTGCCTTTCCGGCCTGCCTGGTTGGCCAAAAAGGGCGTATGCGTTTTTTCCTGAATATATTCAGGAAAAAACGCATACGCCCTTTTTGGCCAAGGGCATCGTTGTCAACGCTTTGCCGCTTTTCCTGTGCTTTCAAGGCGAGTCGAGTCTGCCTCCTGAAACCTGTTTCCTGCAATTCTGCCTTGCTTTCAAATCCTCCTCGTTGCCTTCCCTCAATATATTTGTGGACGAGAGTTATCATTTATAAGTCTGCAGGTTTGTGAGTTGCAGTGCCCCTGAGCTCCATTTGGCAACTCGCTTTTTTGGGAGCTGGCCGCCAGAGCGCAGGATTGCTTCAGGCCCTATTCTGGTTCCGGGGGGCAGGCTGAGCCTGTGGTTCATTCTTCTTCCTGATGGGAAAATAGAGTGACCTGTGCCCGTCCCAACACCTAGAGCTAGTCTCTCATTGGTTCCCCCTCTTCCCGTTCATCCTCAGGCCAAATTGCGACCTGTCCGAAACAGGAGGTTAAAGGTGCTGATTCTCCAAGTAGGGAGATTGTTAGTAGAGCGGCTGGAATGGCGAACCCGAGCACAAGGAGAGGAGGAATGAGGTGCGTTTGAGAAACCTTTCCCGATCACACGGTGTACCATCTTCTGGGTTTCCCACGCATGTTTTCGATGTAGGAAGATGCCCTGGAACCTGGAGATTTGGGACCCACGGCATGGGTCCCACGCAGTATGACTTTAAAGGGTCTGCGTTTGCTCACCCAAGCTCACCAATCCTCTCAGCCCCAAGAGTGTCCAGCCTTATGTCTCATCCAGCTGTGGGTCTAGATATGGTCAATCCAGGTTGCATCAGAGCCCCTGAGCGGATTTTGTAAGCATTTCTCTCTCTTTCACTGTCTTTGTTTTATGGGGTTTTTTTTTTTTAAAGTAATCTATTTTTATAATGGGGTTTAGCTGCTTTTCACTGCTGTGTTTATGCCGCTTTACACCCTCTTGATTCCCTTCCAGAGAGAGATGAGTACATAGGTTTTAAGACTCTTACTAGTCAGATATATTCTTGGGCGGTGAATAGGGGCTGTTGAGTCCAGTTCACTGAGCAGGGAGTAGGTCTTGTCTATTACATATTTGGCTTGTGGAACGGTAGCTGAGCTAATTTCAAACCCTTGTTTTATGCATCACCCCACCTCACCTTTCCCGTTAAGCAGCCATAGTGTGTTTTCTAAATGTGTGACTCTGTTCTGTTTTGTAATTCAGTTCAAGTGTAGCGATTTTGACATTCCCTCTATAAGTGATATCTTAGGATAAGTGTCTTTTTCTCTGTGACTTATTTCACTGAGGGTCATCGTACCTAAATCCACTCATCCTGCTGCTACTAGCCTTATGACATTGATTTCATGGCTGAGTGATATTCCATTGTGCCTAAGTACCACAACTTCTTTATCCATTTTTCGCTTTCCTGGGCTATTGAAGGTGTAGCGAAGTGGAGGTTCTTGGAAACAGAGCAGCCCTAAACTTTGGGGTGCCTGTGTCTTGTTGATTTTTAGGTTTCCCGATGTATACGCCCATGAGTGGAAGTGCCCTATGCTCTCTAAGCTGTGCTTATTACATGTTTCAGGACACACCGTACACTTCTCCAGAGTGGCTGCTGGCAATTTACAGCCCGCCCATCAGCGTAGCAAGGCTCCCATGTCTCCATGGCCTGTCCTGCATTTCTGGTTTTTACACTTTTTTCAGCATGGCCCTTTTGACCGATGGCAAGCGAGACTTCTCTGTAGCGCTGATTTGCCTTTCCGGCTTGCCTGGTTGGCCAAACAGGGCGTATGCGTTTTTTCCTGAATATATTCAGGAAAAAACGCATACGCCCTGTTTGGCCAAGGGCATCGTTGTCAACGCTTTGCCGCTTTTCCTGTGCTTTCAAGGCGAGTCGAGTCTGCCTCCTGAAACCTGTTTCCTGCAATTCTGCCTTGCTTTCAAATCCTCCTCGTTGCCTTCCCTCAATATATTTGTGGACGAGAGTTATCATTTATAAGTCTGCAGGTTTGTGAGTTGCAGTGCCCCTGAGCTCCATTTGTCAACTCGCTTTTTTGGCAGCTGGCCGCCAGAGCGCAGGATTGCTTCAGGCCCTATTCTGGTTCCGGGGGGCAGGCTGAGCCTGTGGTTCATTCTTCTTCCTGATGGGAAAATAGAGTGACCTGTGCCTGTCCCAACACCTAGAGCTAGTCTCTCATTGGTTCCCCCTCTTCCCGTTCATCCTCAGGCCAAATTGCGACCTGTCCGAAACAGGAGGTTAAAGGTGCTGATTCTCCAAGTAGGGAGATTGTTAGTAGAGCGGCTGGAATGGCGAACCCGAGCACAAGGAGAGGAGGAATGAGGTGCGTTTGAGAAACCTTTCCCGATCACACGGTGTACCATCTTCTGGGTTTCCCACGCATGTTTTCGATGGAGGAAGATGCCCTGGAACCTGGAGATTTGGGACCCACGGCATGGGTCCCACGCAGTATGACTTTAAAGGGTCTGCGTTTGCTCACCCAAGCTCACCAATCCTCTCAGCCCCAAGAGTGTCCAGCCTTATGTCTCATCCAGCTGTGGGTCTAGATATGGTCAATCCAGGTTGCATCAGAGCCCCTGAGCGGATTTTGTAAGCATTTCTCTCTCTTTCACTGTCTTTGTTTTATGGGGTTTTTTTTTTTTAAAGTAATCTATTTTTATAATGGGGTTTAGCTGCTTTTCACTGCTGTGTTTATGCCGCTTTACACCCTCTTGATTCCCTTCCAGAGAGAGATGAATACATAGGTTTTAAGACTCTTACTAGTCAGATATATTCTTGGGCGGTGAATAGGGGCTGTTGAGTCCAGTTCACTGAGCAGGGAGTAGGTCTTGTCTATTACATATTTGGCTTGTGGAACGGTAGCTGAGCTAATTTCAAACCCTTGTTTTATGCATCACCCCACCTCACCTTTCCCGTTAAGCAGCCATAGTGTGTTTTCTAAATGTGTGACTCTGTTCTGTTTTGTAATTCAGTTCAAGTGTAGCGATTTTGACATTCCCTCTATAAGTGATATCTTAGGATAAGTGTCTTTTTCTCTGTGACTTATTTCACTGAGGGTCATCGTACCTAAATCCACTCATCCTGCTGCTACTAGCCTTATGACATTGATTTCATGGCTGAGTGATATTCCATTGTGCCTAAGTACCACAACTTCTTTATCCATTTTTCGCTTTCCTGGGCTATTGAAGGTGTACCGAAGTGGAGGTTCTTGGAAACAGAGCAGCCCTAAACTTTGGGGTGCCTGTGTCTTGTTGATTTTTAGGTTTCCCGATGTATACGCCCATGAGGGGAAGTGCCCTATGCTCTCTAAGCTGTGCTTATTACATGTTTCAGGACACACCGTACACTTCTCCAGAGTGGCTGCTGGCAATTTACAGCCCGCCCATCAGCGTAGCAAGGCTCCCATGTCTCCATGGCCTGTCCTGCATTTCTGGTTTTTACACTTTTTTCAGCATGGCCCTTTTGACCGATGGCAAGCGAGACTTCTCTGTAGCGCTGATTTGCCTTTCCGGCTTGCCTGGTTGGCCAAAAAGGGCGTATGCGTTTTTTCCTGAATATATTCAGGAAAAAACGCATACGCCCTTTTTGGCCAAGGGCATCGTTGTCAACGCTTTGCCGCTTTTCCTGTGCTTTCAAGGCGAGTCGAGTCTGCCTCCTGAAACCTGTTTCCTGCAATTCTGCCTTGCTTTCAAATCCTCCTCGTTGCCTTCCCTCAATATATTTGTGGACGAGAGTTATCATTTATAAGTCTGCAGGTTTGTGGGTTGCAGTGCCCCTGAGCTCCATTTGGCAACTCGCTTTTTTGGGAGCTGGCCGCCAGAGCGCAGGATTGCTTCAGGCCCTATTCTGGTTCCGGGGGGCAGGCTGAGCCTGTGGTTCATTCTTCTTCCTGATGGGAAAATAGAGTGACCTGTGCCTGTCCCAACACCTAGAGCTAGTCTCTCATTGGTTCCCCCTCTTCCCGTTCATCCTCAGGCCAAATTGCGACCTGTCCGAAACAGGAGGTTAAAGGTGCTGATTCTCCAAGTAGGGAGATTGTTAGTAGAGCGGCTGGAATGGCGAACCCGAGCACAAGGAGAGGAGGAATGAGGTGCGTTTGAGAAACCTTTCCCGATCACACGGTGTACCATCTTCTGGGTTTCCCACGCATGTTTTCGATGGAGGAAGATGCCCTGGAACCTGGAGATTTGGGACCCACGGCATGGGTCCCACGCAGTATGACTTTAAAGGGTCTGCGTTTGCTCACCCAAGCTCACCAATCCTCTCAGCCCCAAGAGTGTCCAGCCTTATGTCTCATCCAGCTGTGGGTCTAGATATGGTCAATCCAGGTTGCATCAGAGCCCCTGAGCGGATTTTGTAAGCATTTCTCTCTCTTTCACTGTCTTTGTTCTATGGGGTTTTTTTTTTTTTAAAGTAATCTATTTTTATAATGGGGTTTAGCTGCTTTTCACTGCTGTGTTTATGCCGCTTTACACCCTCTTGATTCCCTTCCAGAGAGAGATCAATACATAGGTTTTAAGACTCTTACTAGTCAGATATATTCTTGGGCGGTGAATAGGGGCTGTTGAGTCCAGTTCACTAGGCAGGGAGTAGGTCTTGTCTATTACATATTTGGCTTGTGGAACGGTAGCTGAGCTAATTTCAAACCCTTGTTTTATGCATCACCCCACCTCACCTTTCCCGTTAAGCAGCCATAGTGTGTTTTCTAAATGTGTGACTCTGTTCTGTTTTGTAATTCAGTTCAAGTGTAGCGATTTTGACATTCCCTCTATAAGTGATATCTTAGGATAAGTGTCTTTTTCTCTGTGACTTATTTCACTGAGGGTCATCGTACCTAAATCCACTCATCCTGCTGCTACTAGCCTTATGACATTGATTTCATGGCTGAGTGATATTCCATTGTGCCTAAGTACCACAACTTCTTTATCCATTTTTCGCTTTCCTGGGCTATTGAAAGTGTAGCGAAGTGGAGGTTCTTGGAAACAGAGCAGCCCTAAACTTTGGGGTGCCTGTGTCTTGTTGATTTTTAGGTTTCCCGATGTATACGCCCATGAGTGGGAGTGCCCTATGCTCTCTAAGCTGTGCTTATTACATGTTTCAGGACACACCGTACACTTCTCCAGAGTGGCTGCTGGCAATTTACAGCCCGCCCATCAGCGTAGCAAGGCTCCCATGTCTCCATGGCCTGTCCTGCATTTCTGGTTTTTACACTTTTTTCAGCATGGCCCTTTTGACCGATGGCAAGCGAGACTTCTCTGTAGCGCTGATTTGCCTTTCCGGCCTGCCTGGTTGGCCAAAAAGGGCGTATGCGTTTTTTCCTGAATATATTCAGGAAAAAACGCATACGCCCTTTTTGGCCAAGGGCATCGTTGTCAACGCTTTGCCGCTTTTCCTGTGCTTTCAAGGCGAGTCGAGTCTGCCTCCTGAAACCTGTTTCCTGCAATTCTGCCTTGCTTTCAAATCCTCCTCGTTGCCTTCCCTCAATATATTTGTGGACGAGAGTTATCATTTATAAGTCTGCAGGTTTGTGAGTTGCAGTGCCCCTGAGCTCCATTTGGCAACTCGCTTTTTTGGGAGCTGGCCGCCAGAGCGCAGGATTGCTTCAGGCCCTATTCTGGTTCCGGGGGGCAGGCTGAGCCTGTGGTTCATTCTTCTTCCTGATGGGAAAATAGAGTGACCTGTGCCCGTCCCAACACCTAGAGCTAGTCTCTCATTGGTTCCCCCTCTTCCCGTTCATCCTCAGGCCAAATTGCGACCTGTCCGAAACAGGAGGTTAAAGGTGCTGATTCTCCAAGTAGGGAGATTGTTAGTAGAGCGGCTGGAATGGCGAACCCGAGCACAAGGAGAGGAGGAATGAGGTGCGTTTGAGAAACCTTTCCCGATCACACGGTGTACCATCTTCTGGGTTTCCCACGCATGTTTTCGATGTAGGAAGATGCCCTGGAACCTGGAGATTTGGGACCCACGGCATGGGTCCCACGCAGTATGACTTTAAAGGGTCTGCGTTTGCTCACCCAAGCTCACCAATCCTCTCAGCCCCAAGAGTGTCCAGCCTTATGTCTCATCCAGCTGTGGGTCTAGATATGGTCAATCCAGGTTGCATCAGAGCCCCTGAGCGGATTTTGTAAGCATTTCTCTCTCTTTCACTGTCTTTGTTTTATGGGGTTTTTTTTTTTAAAGTAATCTATTTTTATAATGGGGTTTAGCTGCTTTTCACTGCTGTGTTTATGCCGCTTTACACCCTCTTGATTCCCTTCCAGAGAGAGATCAATACATAGGTTTTAAGACTCTTACTAGTCAGATATATTCTTGGGCGGTGAATAGGGGCTGTTGAGTCCAGTTCACTGAGCAGGGAGTAGGTCTTGTCTATTACATATTTGGCTTGTGGAACGGTAGCTGAGCTAATTTCAAACCCTTGTTTTATGCATCACCCCACCTCACCTTTCCCGTTAAGCAGCCATAGTGTGTTTTCTAAATGTGTGACTCTGTTCTGTTTTGTAATTCAGTTCAAGTGTAGCGATTTTGACATTCCCTCTATAAGTGATATCTTAGGATAAGTGTCTTTTTCTCTGTGACTTATTTCACTGAGGGTCATCGTACCTAAATCCACTCATCCTGCTGCTACTAGCCTTATGACATTGATTTCATGGCTGAGTGATATTCCATTGTGCCTAAGTACCACAACTTCTTTATCCATTTTTCGCTTTCCTGGGCTATTGAAGGTGTAGCGAAGTGGAGGTTCTTGGAAACAGAGCAGCCCTAAACTTTGGGGTGCCTGTGTCTTGTTGATTTTTAGGTTTCCCGATGTATACGCCCATGAGTGGGAGTGCCCTATGCTCTCTAAGCTGTGCTTATTACATGTTTCAGGACACACCGTACACTTCTCCAGAGTGGCTGCTGGCAATTTACAGCCCGCCCATCAGCGTAGCAAGGCTCCCATGTCTCCATGGCCTGTCCTGCATTTCTGGTTTTTACACTTTTTTCAGCATGGCCCTTTTGACCGATGGCAAGCGAGACTTCTCTGTAGCGCTGATTTGCCTTTCCGGCTTTCCTGGTTGGCCAAAAAGGGCGTATGCCTTTTTTCCTGAATATATTCAGGAAAAAAGGCATACGCCCTTTTTGGCCAAGGGCATCGTTGTCAACGCTTTGCCGCTTTTCCTGTGCTTTCAAGGCGAGTCGAGTCTGCCTCCTGAAACCTGTTTCCTGCAATTCTGCCTTGCTTTCAAATCATTTATAAGTCTGCAGGTTTGTGAGTTGCAGTGCCCCTGAGCTCCATTTGTCAACTCGCTTTTTTGGCAGCTGGCCGCCAGAGCGCAGGATTGCTTCAGGCCCTATTCTGGTTCCGGGGGGCAGGCTGAGCCTGTGGTTCATTCTTCTTCCTGATGGGAAAATAGAGTGACCTGTGCCTGTCCCAACACCTAGAGCTAGTCTCTCATTGGTTCCCCCTCTTCCCGTTCATCCTCAGGCCAAATTGCGACCTGTCCGAAACAGGAGGTTAAAGGTGCTGATTCTCCAAGTAGGGAGATTGTTAGTAGAGCGGCTGGAATGGCGAACCCGAGCACAAGGAGAGGAGGAATGAGGTGCGTTTGAGAAACCTTTCCCGATCACACGGTGTACCATCTTCTGGGTTTCCCACGCATGTTTTCGATGGAGGAAGATGCCCTGGAACCTGGAGATTTGGGACCCACGGCATGGGTCCCACGCAGTATGACTTTAAAGGGTCTGCGTTTGCTCACCCAAGCTCACCAATCCTCTCAGCCCCAAGAGTGTCCAGCCTTATGTCTCATCCAGCTGTGGGTCTAGATATGGTCAATCCAGGTTGCATCAGAGCCCCTGAGCGGATTTTGTAAGCATTTCTCTCTCTTTCACTGTCTTTGTTTTATGGGGTTTTTTTTTTTTAAAGTAATCTATTTTTATAATGGGGTTTAGCTGCTTTTCACTGCTGTGTTTATGCCGCTTTACACCCTCTTGATTCCCTTCCAGAGAGAGATGAATACATAGGTTTTAAGACTCTTTCTAGTCAGATATATTCTTGGGCGGTGAATAGGGGCTGTTGAGTCCAGTTCACTGAGCAGGGAGTAGGTCTTGTCTATTACATATTTGGCTTGTGGAACGGTAGCTGAGCTAATTTCAAACCCTTGTTTTATGCATCACCCCACCTCACCTTTCCCGTTAAGCAGCCATAGTGTGTTTTCTAAATGTGTGACTCTGTTCTGTTTTGTAATTCAGTTCAAGTGTAGCGATTTTGACATTCCCTCTATAAGTGATATCTTAGGATAAGTGTCTTTTTCTCTGTGACTTATTTCACTGAGGGTCATCGTACCTAAATCCACTCATCCTGCTGCTACTAGCCTTATGACATTGATTTCATGGCTGAGTGATATTCCATTGTGCCTAAGTACCACAACTTCTTTATCCATTTTTCGCTTTCCTGGGCTATTGAAGGTGTAGCGAAGTGGAGGTTCTTGGAAACAGAGCAGCCCTAAACTTTGGGGTGCCTGTGTCTTGTTGATTTTTAGGTTTCCCGATGTATACGCCCATGAGGGGAAGTGCCCTATGCTCTCTAAGCTGTGCTTATTACATGTTTCAGGACACACCGTACACTTCTCCAGAGTGGCTGCTGGCAATTTACAGCCCGCCCATCAGCGTAGCAAGGCTCCCATGTCTCCATGGCCTGTCCTGCATTTCTGGTTTTTACACTTTTTTCAGCATGGCCCTTTTGACCGATGGCAAGCGAGACTTCTCTGTAGCGCTGATTTGCCTTTCCGGCTTGCCTGGTTGGCCAAACAGGGCGTATGCGTTTTTTCCTGAATATATTCAGGAAAAAACGCATACGCCCTGTTTGGCCAAGGGCATCGTTGTCAACGCTTTGCCGCTTTTCCTGTGCTTTCAAGGCGAGTCGAGTCTGCCTCCTGAAACCTGTTTCCTGCAATTCTGCCTTGCTTTCAAATCCTCCTCGTTGCCTTCCCTCAATATATTTGTGGACGAGAGTTATCATTTATAAGTCTGCAGGTTTGTGAGTTGCAGTGCCCCTGAGCTCCATTTGTCAACTCGCTTTTTTGGCAGCTGGCCGCCAGAGCGCAGGATTGCTTCAGGCCCTATTCTGGTTCCGGGGGGCAGGCTGAGCCTGTGGTTCATTCTTCTTCCTGATGGGAAAATAGAGTGACCTGTGCCTGTCCCAACACCTAGAGCTAGTCTCTCATTGGTTCCCCCTCTTCCCGTTCATCCTCAGGCCAAATTGCGACCTGTCCGAAACAGGAGGTTAAAGGTGCTGATTCTCCAAGTAGGGAGATTGTTAGTAGAGCGGCTGGAATGGCGAACCCGAGCACAAGGAGAGGAGGAATGAGGTGCGTTTGAGAAACCTTTCCCGATCACACGGTGTACCATCTTCTGGGTTTCCCACGCATGTTTTCGATGGAGGAAGATGCCCTGGAACCTGGAGATTTGGGACCCACGGCATGGGTCCCACGCAGTATGACTTTAAAGGGTCTGCGTTTGCTCACCCAAGCTCACCAATCCTCTCAGCCCCAAGAGTGTCCAGCCTTATGTCTCATCCAGCTGTGGGTCTAGATATGGTCAATCCAGGTTGCATCAGAGCCCCTGAGCGGATTTTGTAAGCATTTCTCTCTCTTTCACTGTCTTTGTTTTATGGGGTTTTTTTTTTTTAAAGTAATCTATTTTTATAATGGGGTTTAGCTGCTTTTCACTGCTGTGTTTATGCCGCTTTACACCCTCTTGATTCCCTTCCAGAGAGAGATGAATACATAGGTTTTAAGACTCTTACTAGTCAGATATATTCTTGGGCGGTGAATAGGGGCTGTTGAGTCCAGTTCACTGAGCAGGGAGTAGGTCTTGTCTATTACATATTTGGCTTGTGGAACGGTAGCTGAGCTAATTTCAAACCCTTGTTTTATGCATCACCCCACCTCACCTTTCCCGTTAAGCAGCCATAGTGTGTTTTCTAAATGTGTGACTCTGTTCTGTTTTGTAATTCAGTTCAAGTGTAGCGATTTTGACATTCCCTCTATAAGTGATATCTTAGGATAAGTGTCTTTTTCTCTGTGACTTATTTCACTGAGGGTCATCGTACCTAAATCCACTCATCCTGCTGCTACTAGCCTTATGACATTGATTTCATGGCTGAGTGATATTCCATTGTGCCTAAGTACCACAACTTCTTTATCCATTTTTCGCTTTCCTGGGCTATTGAAGGTGTAGCGAAGTGGAGGTTCTTGGAAACAGAGCAGCCCTAAACTTTGGGGTGCCTGTGTCTTGTTGATTTTTAGGTTTCCCGATGTATACGCCCATGAGGGGAAGTGCCCTATGCTCTCTAAGCTGTGCTTATTACATGTTTCAGGACACACCGTACACTTCTCCAGAGTGGCTGCTGGCAATTTACAGCCCGCCCATCAGCGTAGCAAGGCTCCCATGTCTCCATGGCCTGTCCTGCATTTCTGGTTTTTACACTTTTTTCAGCATGGCCCTTTTGACCGATGGCAAGCGAGACTTCTCTGTAGCGCTGATTTGCCTTTCCGGCTTGCCTGGTTGGCCAAAAAGGGCGTATGCGTTTTTTCCTGAATATATTCAGGAAAAAACGCATACGCCCTGTTTGGCCAAGGGCATCGTTGTCAACGCTTTGCCGCTTTTCCTGTGCTTTCAAGGCGAGTCGAGTCTGCCTCCTGAAACCTGTTTCCTGCAATTCTGCCTTGCTTTCAAATCCTCCTCGTTGCCTTCCCTCAATATATTTGTGGACGAGAGTTATCATTTATAAGTCTGCAGGTTTGTGAGTTGCAGTGCCCCTGAGCTCCATTTGTCAACTCGCTTTTTTGGCAGCTGGCCGCCAGAGCGCAGGATTGCTTCAGGCCCTATTCTGGTTCCGGGGGGCAGGCTGAGCCTGTGGTTCATTCTTCTTCCTGATGGGAAAATAGAGTGACCTGTGCCTGTCCCAACACCTAGAGCTAGTCTCTCATTGGTTCCCCCTCTTCCCGTTCATCCTCAGGCCAAATTGCGACCTGTCCGAAACAGGAGGTTAAAGGTGCTGATTCTCCAAGTAGGGAGATTGTTAGTAGAGCGGCTGGAATGGCGAACCCGAGCACAAGGAGAGGAGGAATGAGGTGCGTTTGAGAAACCTTTCCCGATCACACGGTGTACCATCTTCTGGGTTTCCCACGCATGTTTTCGATGGAGGAAGATGCCCTGGAACCTGGAGATTTGGGACCCACGGCATGGGTCCCACGCAGTATGACTTTAAAGGGTCTGCGTTTGCTCACCCAAGCTCACCAATCCTCTCAGCCCCAAGAGTGTCCAGCCTTATGTCTCATCCAGCTGTGGGTCTAGATATGGTCAATCCAGGTTGCATCAGAGCCCCTGAGCGGATTTTGTAAGCATTTCTCTCTCTTTCACTGTCTTTGTTTTATGGGGTTTTTTTTTTTTAAAGTAATCTATTTTTATAATGGGGTTTAGCTGCTTTTCACTGCTGTGTTTATGCCGCTTTACACCCTCTTGATTCCCTTCCAGAGAGAGATGAATACATAGGTTTTAAGACTCTTACTAGTCAGATATATTCTTGGGCGGTGAATAGGGGCTGTTGAGTCCAGTTCACTGAGCAGGGAGTAGGTCTTGTCTATTACATATTTGGCTTGTGGAACGGTAGCTGAGCTAATTTCAAACCCTTGTTTTATGCATCACCCCACCTCACCTTTCCCGTTAAGCAGCCATAGTGTGTTTTCTAAATGTGTGACTCTGTTCTGTTTTGTAATTCAGTTCAAGTGTAGCGATTTTGACATTCCCTCTATAAGTGATATCTTAGGATAAGTGTCTTTTTCTCTGTGACTTATTTCACTGAGGGTCATCGTACCTAAATCCACTCATCCTGCTGCTACTAGCCTTATGACATTGATTTCATGGCTGAGTGATATTCCATTGTGCCTAAGTACCACAACTTCTTTATCCATTTTTCGCTTTCCTGGGCTATTGAAGGTGTAGCGAAGTGGAGGTTCTTGGAAACAGAGCAGCCCTAAACTTTGGGGTGCCTGTGTCTTGTTGATTTTTAGGTTTCCCGATGTATACGCCCATGAGGGGAAGTGCCCTATGCTCTCTAAGCTGTGCTTATTACATGTTTCAGGACACACCGTACACTTCTCCAGAGTGGCTGCTGGCAATTTACAGCCCGCCCATCAGCGTAGCAAGGCTCCCATGTCTCCATGGCCTGTCCTGCATTTCTGGTTTTTACACTTTTTTCAGCATGGCCCTTTTGACCGATGGCAAGCGAGACTTCTCTGTAGCGCTGATTTGCCTTTCCGGCTTGCCTGGTTGGCCAAACAGGGCGTATGCGTTTTTTCCTGAATATATTCAGGAAAAAACGCATACGCCCTGTTTGGCCAAGGGCATCGTTGTCAACGCTTTGCCGCTTTTCCTGTGCTTTCAAGGCGAGTCGAGTCTGCCTCCTGAAACCTGTTTCCTGCAATTCTGCCTTGCTTTCAAATCCTCCTCGTTGCCTTCCCTCAATATATTTGTGGACGAGAGTTATCATTTATAAGTCTGCAGGTTTGTGAGTTGCAGTGCCCCTGAGCTCCATTTGGCAACTCGCTTTTTTGGCAGCTGGCCGCCAGAGCGCAGGATTGCTTCAGGCCCTATTCTGGTTCCGGGGGGCAGGCTGAGCCTGTGGTTCATTCTTCTTCCTGATGGGAAAATAGAGTGACCTGTGCCTGTCCCAACACCTAGAGCTAGTCTCTCATTGGTTCCCCCTCTTCCCGTTCATCCTCAGGCCAAATTGCGACCTGTCCGAAACAGGAGGTTAAAGGTGCTGATTCTCCAAGTAGGGAGATTGTTAGTAGAGCGGCTGGAATGGCGAACCCGAGCACAAGGAGAGGAGGAATGAGGTGCGTTTGAGAAACCTTTCCCGATCACACGGTGTACCATCTTCTGGGTTTCCCACGCATGTTTTCGATGGAGGAAGATGCCCTGGAACCTGGAGATTTGGGACCCACGGCATGGGTCCCACGCAGTATGACTTTAAAGGGTCTGCGTTTGCTCACCCAAGCTCACCAATCCTCTCAGCCCCAAGAGTGTCCAGCCTTATGTCTCATCCAGCTGTGGGTCTAGATATGGTCAATCCAGGTTGCATCAGAGCCCCTGAGCGGATTTTGTAAGCATTTCTCTCTCTTTCACTGTCTTTGTTTTATGGGGTTTTTTTTTTTTAAAGTAATCTATTTTTATAATGGGGTTTAGCTGCTTTTCACTGCTGTGTTTATGCCGCTTTACACCCTCTTGATTCCCTTCCAGAGAGAGATGAATACATAGGTTTTAAGACTCTTACTAGTCAGATATATTCTTGGGCGGTGAATAGGGGCTGTTGAGTCCAGTTCACTGAGCAGGGAGTAGGTCTTGTCTATTACATATTTGGCTTGTGGAACGGTAGCTGAGCTAATTTCAAACCCTTGTTTTATGCATCACCCCACCTCACCTTTCCCGTTAAGCAGCCATAGTGTGTTTTCTAAATGTGTGACTCTGTTCTGTTTTGTAATTCAGTTCAAGTGTAGCGATTTTGACATTCCCTCTATAAGTGATGTCTTAGGATAAGTGTCTTTTTCTCTGTGACTTATTTCACTGAGGGTCATCGTACCTAAATCCACTCATCCTGCTGCTACTAGCCTTATGACATTGATTTCATGGCTGAGTGATATTCCATTGTGCCTAAGTACCACAACTTCTTTATCCATTTTTCGCTTTCCTGGGATATTGAAGGTGTACCGAAGTGGAGGTTCTTGGAAACAGAGCAGCCCTAAACTTTGGGGTGCCTGTGTCTTGTTGATTTTTAGGTTTCCCGATGTATACGCCCATGAGGGGAAGTGCCCTATGCTCTCTAAGCTGTGCTTATTACATGTTTCAGGACACACCGTACACTTCTCCAGAGTGGCTGCTGGCAATTTACAGCCCGCCCATCAGCGTAGCAAGGCTCCCATGTCTCCATGGCCTGTCCTGCATTTCTGGTTTTTACACTTTTTTCAGCATGGCCCTTTTGACCGATGGCAAGCGAGACTTCTCTGTAGCGCTGATTTGCCTTTCCGGCTTGCCTGGTTGGCCAAAAAGGGCGTATGCGTTTTTTCCTGAATATATTCAGGAAAAAACGCATACGCCCTTTTTGGCCAAGGGCATCGTTGTCAACGCTTTGCCGCTTTTCCTGTGCTTTCAAGGCGAGTCGAGTCTGCCTCCTGAAACCTGTTTCCTGCAATTCTGCCTTGCTTTCAAATCCTCCTCGTTGCCTTCCCTCAATATATTTGTGGACGAGAGTTATCATTTATAAGTCTGCAGGTTTGTGGGTTGCAGTGCCCCTGAGCTCCATTTGGCAACTCGCTTTTTTGGGAGCTGGCCGCCAGAGCGCAGGATTGCTTCAGGCCCTATTCTGGTTCCGGGGGGCAGGCTGAGCCTGTGGTTCATTCTTCTTCCTGATGGGAAAATAGAGTGACCTGTGCCTGTCCCAACACCTAGAGCTAGTCTCTCATTGGTTCCCCCTCTTCCCGTTCATCCTCAGGCCAAATTGCGACCTGTCCGAAACAGGAGGTTAAAGGTGCTGATTCTCCAAGTAGGGAGATGGTTAGTAGAGCGGCTGGAATGGCGAACCCGAGCACAAGGAGAGGAGGAATGAGGTGCGTTTGAGAAACCTTTCCCGATCACACGGTGTACCATCTTCTGGGTTTCCCACGCATGTTTTCGATGTAGGAAGATGCCCTGGAACCTGGAGATTTGGGACCCACGGCATGGGTCCCACGCAGTATGACTTTAAAGGGTCTGCGTTTGCTCACCCAAGCTCACCAATCCTCTCAGCCCCAAGAGTGTCCAGCCTTATGTCTCATCCAGCTGTGGGTCTAGATATGGTCAATCCAGGTTGCATCAGAGCCCCTGAGCGGATTTTGTAAGCATTTCTCTCTCTTTCACTGTCTTTGTTTTATGGGGTTTTTTTTTTAAAGTAATCTATTTTTATAATGGGGTTTAGCTGCTTTTCACTGCTGTGTTTATGCCGCTTTACACCCTCTTGATTCCCTTCCAGAGAGAGATCAATACGTAGGTTTTAAGACTCTTACTAGTCAGATATATTCTTGGGCGGTGAATAGGGGCTGTTGAGTCCAGTTCACTGAGCAGGGAGTAGGTCTTGTCTATTACATATTTGGCTTGTGGAACGGTAGCTGAGCTAATTTCAAACCCTTGTTTTATGCATCACCCCACCTCACCTTTCCCGTTAAGCAGCCATAGTGTGTTTTCTAAATGTGTGACTCTGTTCTGTTTTGTAATTCAGTTCAAGTGTAGCGATTTTGACATTCCCTCTATAAGTGATGTCTTAGGATAAGTGTCTTTTTCTCTGTGACTTATTTCACTGAGGGTCATCGTACCTAAATCCACTCATCCTGCTGCTACTAGCCTTATGACATTGATTTCATGGCTGAGTGATATTCCATTGTGCCTAAGTACCACAACTTCTTTATCCATTTTTCGCTTTCCTGGGCTATTGAAGGTGTACCGAAGTGGAGGTTCTTGGAAACAGAGCAGCCCTAAACTTTGGGGTGCCTGTGTCTTGTTGATTTTTAGGTTTCCCGATGTATACGCCCATGAGGGGAAGTGCCCTATGCTCTCTAAGCTGTGCTTATTACATGTTTCAGGACACACCGTACACTTCTCCAGAGTGGCTGCTGGCAATTTACAGCCCGCCCATCAGCGTAGCAAGGCTCCCATGTCTCCATGGCCTGTCCTGCATTTCTGGTTTTTACACTTTTTTCAGCATGGCCCTTTTGACCGATGGCAAGCGAGACTTCTCTGTAGCGCTGATTTGCCTTTCCGGCTTGCCTGGTTGGCCAAAAAGGGCGTATGCGTTTTTTCCTGAATATATTCAGGAAAAAACGCATACGCCCTTTTTGGCCAAGGGCATCGTTGTCAACGCTTTGCCGCTTTTCCTGTGCTTTCAAGGCGAGTCGAGTCTGCCTCCTGAAACCTGTTTCCTGCAATTCTGCCTTGCTTTCAAATCCTCCTCGTTGCCTTCCCTCAATATATTTGTGGACGAGAGTTATCATTTATAAGTCTGCAGGTTTGTGGGTTGCAGTGCCCCTGAGCTCCATTTGGCAACTCGCTTTTTTGGGAGCTGGCCGCCAGAGCGCAGGATTGCTTCAGGCCCTATTCTGGTTCCGGGGGGCAGGCTGAGCCTGTGGTTCATTCTTCTTCCTGATGGGAAAATAGAGTGACCTGTGCCTGTCCCAACACCTAGAGCTAGTCTCTCATTGGTTCCCCCTCTTCCCGTTCATCCTCAGGCCAAATTGCGACCTGTCCGAAACAGGAGGTTAAAGGTGCTGATTCTCCAAGTAGGGAGATGGTTAGTAGAGCGGCTGGAATGGCGAACCCGAGCACAAGGAGAGGAGGAATGAGGTGCGTTTGAGAAACCTTTCCCGATCACACGGTGTACCATCTTCTGGGTTTCCCACGCATGTTTTCGATGTAGGAAGATGCCCTGGAACCTGGAGATTTGGGACCCACGGCATGGGTCCCACGCAGTATGACTTTAAAGGGTCTGCGTTTGCTCACCCAAGCTCACCAATCCTCTCAGCCCCAAGAGTGTCCAGCCTTATGTCTCATCCAGCTGTGGGTCTAGATATGGTCAATCCAGGTTGCATCAGAGCCCCTGAGCGGATTTTGTAAGCATTTCTCTCTCTTTCACTGTCTTTGTTTTATGGGGTTTTTTTTTTAAAGTAATCTATTTTTATAATGGGGTTTAGCTGCTTTTCACTGCTGTGTTTATGCCGCTTTACACCCTCTTGATTCCCTTCCAGAGAGAGATCAATACGTAGGTTTTAAGACTCTTACTAGTCAGATATATTCTTGGGCGGTGAATAGGGGCTGTTGAGTCCAGTTCACTGAGCAGGGAGTAGGTCTTGTCTATTACATATTTGGCTTGTGGAACGGTAGCTGAGCTAATTTCAAACCCTTGTTTTATGCATCACCCCACCTCACCTTTCCCGTTAAGCAGCCATAGTGTGTTTTCTAAATGTGTGACTCTGTTCTGTTTTGTAATTCAGTTCAAGTGTAGCGATTTTGACATTCCCTCTATAAGTGATGTCTTAGGATAAGTGTCTTTTTCTCTGTGACTTATTTCACTGAGGGTCATCGTACCTAAATCCACTCATCCTGCTGCTACTAGCCTTATGACATTGATTTCATGGCTGAGTGATATTCCATTGTGCCTAAGTACCACAACTTCTTTATCCATTTTTCGCTTTCCTGGGCTATTGAAGGTGTACCGAAGTGGAGGTTCTTGGAAACAGAGCAGCCCTAAACTTTGGGGTGCCTGTGTCTTGTTGATTTTTAGGTTTCCCGATGTATACGCCCATGAGGGGAAGTGCCCTATGCTCTCTAAGCTGTGCTTATTACATGTTTCAGGACACACCGTACACTTCTCCAGAGTGGCTGCTGGCAATTTACAGCCCGCCCATCAGCGTAGCAAGGCTCCCATGTCTCCATGGCCTGTCCTGCATTTCTGGTTTTTACACTTTTTTCAGCATGGCCCTTTTGACCGATGGCAAGCGAGACTTCTCTGTAGCGCTGATTTGCCTTTCCGGCTTGCCTGGTTGGCCAAAAAGGGCGTATGCGTTTTTTCCTGAATATATTCAGGAAAAAACGCATACGCCCTTTTTGGCCAAGGGCATCGTTGTCAACGCTTTGCCGCTTTTCCTGTGCTTTCAAGGCGAGTCGAGTCTGCCTCCTGAAACCTGTTTCCTGCAATTCTGCCTTGCTTTCAAATCCTCCTCGTTGCCTTCCCTCAATATATTTGTGGACGAGAGTTATCATTTATAAGTCTGCAGGTTTGTGGGTTGCCGTGCCCCTGAGCTCCATTTGGCAACTCGCTTTTTTGGGAGCTGGCCGCCAGAGCGCAGGATTGCTTCAGGCCCTATTCTGGTTCCGGGGGGCAGGCTGAGCCTGTGGTTCATTCTTCTTCCTGATGGGAAAATAGAGTGACCTGTGCCTGTCCCAACACCTAGAGCTAGTCTCTCATTGGTTCCCCCTCTTCCCGTTCATCCTCAGGCCAAATTGCGACCTGTCCGAAACAGGAGGTTAAAGGTGCTGATTCTCCAAGTAGGGAGATGGTTAGTAGAGCGGCTGGAATGGCGAACCCGAGCACAAGGAGAGGAGGAATGAGGTGCGTTTGAGAAACCTTTCCCGATCACACGGTGTACCATCTTCTGGGTTTCCCACGCATGTTTTCGATGGAGGAAGATGCCCTGGAACCTGGAGATTTGGGACCCACGGCATGGGTCCCACGCAGTATGACTTTAAAGGGTCTGCGTTTGCTCACCCAAGCTCACCAATCCTCTCAGCCCCAAGAGTGTCCAGCCTTATGTCTCATCCAGCTGTGGGTCTAGATATGGTCAATCCAGGTTGCATCAGAGCCCCTGAGCGGATTTTGTAAGCATTTCTCTCTCTTTCACTGTCTTTGTTTTATGGGGTTTTTTTTTTAAAGTAATCTATTTTTATAATGGGGTTTAGCTGCTTTTCACTGCTGTGTTTATGCCGCTTTACACCCTCTTGATTCCCTTCCAGAGAGAGATCAATACGTAGGTTTTAAGACTCTTACTAGTCAGATATATTCTTGGGCGGTGAATAGGGGCTGTTGAGTCCAGTTCACTGAGCAGGGAGTAGGTCTTGTCTATTACATATTTGGCTTGTGGAACGGTAGCTGAGCTAATTTCAAACCCTTGTTTTATGCATCACCCCACCTCACCTTTCCCGTTAAGCAGCCATAGTGTGTTTTCTAAATGTGTGACTCTGTTCTGTTTTGTAATTCAGTTCAAGTGTAGCGATTTTGACATTCCCTCTATAAGTGATGTCTTAGGATAAGTGTCTTTTTCTCTGTGACTTATTTCACTGAGGGTCATCGTACCTAAATCCACTCATCCTGCTGCTACTAGCCTTATGACATTGATTTCATGGCTGAGTGATATTCCATTGTGCCTAAGTACCACAACTTCTTTATCCATTTTTCGCTTTCCTGGGATATTGAAGGTGTACCGAAGTGGAGGTTCTTGGAAACAGAGCAGCCCTAAACTTTGGGGTGCCTGTGTCTTGTTGATTTTTAGGTTTCCCGATGTATACGCCCATGAGGGGAAGTGCCCTATGCTCTCTAAGCTGTGCTTATTACATGTTTCAGGACACACCGTACACTTCTCCAGAGTGGCTGCTGGCAATTTACAGCCCGCCCATCAGCGTAGCAAGGCTCCCATGTCTCCATGGCCTGTCCTGCATTTCTGGTTTTTACACTTTTTTCAGCATGGCCCTTTTGACCGATGGCAAGCGAGACTTCTCTGTAGCGCTGATTTGCCTTTCCGGCTTGCCTGGTTGGCCAAAAAGGGCGTATGCGTTTTTTCCTGAATATATTCAGGAAAAAACGCATACGCCCTTTTTGGCCAAGGGCATCGTTGTCAACGCTTTGCCGCTTTTCCTGTGCTTTCAAGGCGAGTCGAGTCTGCCTCCTGAAACCTGTTTCCTGCAATTCTGCCTTGCTTTCAAATCCTCCTCGTTGCCTTCCCTCAATATATTTGTGGACGAGAGTTATCATTTATAAGTCTGCAGGTTTGTGAGTTGCCGTGCCCCTGAGCTCCATTTGGCAACTCGCTTTTTTGGGAGCTGGCCGCCAGAGCGCAGGATTGCTTCAGGCCCTATTCTGGTTCCGGGGGGCAGGCTGAGCCTGTGGTTCATTCTTCTTCCTGATGGGAAAATAGAGTGACCTGTGCCTGTCCCAACACCTAGAGCTAGTCTCTCATTGGTTCCCCCTCTTCCCGTTCATCCTCAGGCCAAATTGCGACCTGTCCGAAACAGGAGGTTAAAGGTGCTGATTCTCCAAGTAGGGAGATGGTTAGTAGAGCGGCTGGAATGGCGAACCCGAGCACAAGGAGAGGAGGAATGAGGTGCGTTTGAGAAACCTTTCCCGATCACACGGTGTACCATCTTCTGGGTTTCCCACGCATGTTTTCGATGGAGGAAGATGCCCTGGAACCTGGAGATTTGGGACCCACGGCATGGGTACCACGCAGTATGACTTTAAAGGGTCTGCGTTTGCTCACCCAAGCTCACCAATCCTCTCAGCCCCAAGAGTGTCCAGCCTTATGTCTCATCCAGCTGTGGGTCTAGATATGGTCAATCCAGGTTGCATCAGAGCCCCTGAGCGGATTTTGTAAGCATTTCTCTCTCTTTCACTGTCTTTGTTTTATGGGGTTTTTTTTTTAAAGTAATCTATTTTTATAATGGGGTTTAGCTGCTTTTCACTGCTGTGTTTATGCCGCTTTACACCCTCTTGATTCCCTTCCAGAGAGAGATGAATACATAGGTTTTAAGACTCTTTCTAGTCAGATATATTCTTGGGCGGTGAATAGGGGCTGTTGAGTCCAGTTCACTGAGCAGGGAGTAGGTCTTGTCTATTACATATTTGGCTTGTGGAACGGTAGCTGAGCTAATTTCAAACCCTTGTTTTATGCATCACCCCACCTCACCTTTCCCGTTAAGCAGCCATAGTGTGTTTTCTAAATGTGTGACTCTGTTCTGTTTTGTAATTCAGTTCAAGTGTAGCGATTTTGACATTCCCTCTATAAGTGATGTCTTAGGATAAGTGTCTTTTTCTCTGTGACTTATTTCACTGAGGGTCATCGTACCTAAATCCACTCATCCTGCTGCTACTAGCCTTATGACATTGATTTCATGGCTGAGTGATATTCCATTGTGCCTAAGTACCACAACTTCTTTATCCATTTTTCGCTTTCCTGGGCTATTGAAGGTGTAGCGAAGTGGAGGTTCTTGGAAACAGAGCAGCCCTAAACTTTGGGGTGCCTGTGTCTTGTTGATTTTTAGGTTTCCCGATGTATACGCCCGTGAGTGGAAGTGCCCTATGCTCTCTAAGCTGTGCTTATTACATGTTTCAGGACACACCGTACACTTCTCCAGAGTGGCTGCTGGCAATTTACAGCCCGCCCATCAGCGTAGCAAGGCTCCCATGTCTCCATGGCCTGTCCTGCATTTCTGGTTTTTACACTTTTTTCAGCATGGCCCTTTTGACCGATGGCAAGCGAGACTTCTCTGTAGCGCTGATTTGCCTTTCCGGCTTGCCTGGTTGGCCAAAAAGGGCGTATGCGTTTTTTCCTGAATATATTCAGGAAAAAACGCATACGCCCTTTTTGGCCAAGGGCATCGTTGTCAACGCTTTGCCGCTTTTCCTGTGCTTTCAAGGCGAGTCGAGTCTGCCTCCTGAAACCTGTTTCCTGCAATTCTGCCTTGCTTTCAAATCCTCCTCGTTGCCTTCCCTCAATATATTTGTGGACGAGAGTTATCATTTATAAGTCTGCAGGTTTGTGAGTTGCCGTGCCCCTGAGCTCCATTTGGCAACTCGCTTTTTTGGGAGCTGGCCGCCAGAGCGCAGGATTGCTTCAGGCCCTATTCTGGTTCCGGGGGGCAGGCTGAGCCTGTGGTTCATTCTTCTTCCTGATGGGAAAATAGAGTGACCTGTGCCTGTCCCAACACCTAGAGCTAGTCTCTCATTGGTTCCCCCTCTTCCCGTTCATCCTCAGGCCAAATTGCGACCTGTCCGAAACAGGAGGTTAAAGGTGCTGATTCTCCAAGTAGGGAGATGGTTAGTAGAGCGGCTGGAATGGCGAACCCGAGCACAAGGAGAGGAGGAATGAGGTGCGTTTGAGAAACCTTTCCCGATCACACGGTGTACCATCTTCTGGGTTTCCCACGCACGTTTTCGATGGAGGAAGATGCCCTGGAACCTGGAGATTTGGGACCCACGGCATGGGTCCCACGCAGTATGACTTTAAAGGGTCTGCGTTTGCTCACCCAAGCTCACCAATCCTCTCAGCCCCAAGAGTGTCCAGCCTTATGTCTCATCCAGCTGTGGGTCTAGATATGGTCAATCCAGGTTGCATCAGAGCCCCTGAGCGGATTTTGTAAGCATTTCTCTCTCTTTCACTGTCTTTGTTTTATGGGGGTTTTTTTTTTAAAGTAATCTATTTTTATAATGGGGTTTAGCTGCTTTTCACTGCTGTGTTTATGCCGCTTTACACCCTCTTGATTCCCTTCCAGAGAGAGATCAATACATAGGTTTTAAGACTCTTACTAGTCAGATATATTCTTGGGCGGTGAATAGGGGCTGTTGAGTCCAGTTCACTGAGCAGGGAGTAGGTCTTGTCTATTACATATTTGGCTTGTGGAACGGTAGCTGAGCTAATTTCAAACCCTTGTTTTATGCATCACCCCACCTCACCTTTCCCGTTAAGCAGCCATAGTGTGTTTTCTAAATGTGTGACTCTGTTCTGTTTTGTAATTCAGTTCAAGTGTAGCGATTTTGACATTCCCTCTATAAGTGATGTCTTAGGATAAGTGTCTTTTTCTCTGTGACTTATTTCACTGAGGGTCATCGTACCTAAATCCACTCATCCTGCTGCTACTAGCCTTATGACATTGATTTCATGGCTGAGTGATATTCCATTGTGCCTAAGTACCACAACTTCTTTATCCATTTTTCGCTTTCCTGGGATATTGAAGGTGTACCGAAGTGGAGGTTCTTGGAAACAGAGCAGCCCTAAACTTTGGGGTGCCTGTGTCTTGTTGATTTTTAGGTTTCCCGATGTATACGCCCGTGAGTGGAAGTGCCCTATGCTCTCTAAGCTGTGCTTATTTCATGTTTCAGGACACACCGTACACTTCTCCAGAGTGGCTGCTGGCAATTTACAGCCCGCCCATCAGCGTAGCAAGGCTCCCATGTCTCCATGGCCTGTCCTGCATTTCTGGTTTTTACACTTTTTTCAGCATGGCCCTTTTGACCGATGGCAAGCGAGACTTCTCTGTAGCGCTGATTTGCCTTTCCGGCTTGCCTGGTTGGCCAAAAAGGGCGTATGCGTTTTTTCCTGAATATATTCAGGAAAAAACGCATACGCCCTTTTTGGCCAAGGGCATCGTTGTCAACGCTTTGCCGCTTTTCCTGTGCTTTCAAGGCGAGTCGAGTCTGCCTCCTGAAACCTGTTTCCTGCAATTCTGCCTTGCTTTCAAATCCTCCTCGTTGCCTTCCCTCAATATATTTGTGGACGAGAGTTATCATTTATAACTCTGCAGGTTTGTGAGTTGCCGTGCCCCTGAGCTCCATTTGGCAACTCGCTTTTTTGGGAGCTGGCCGCCAGAGCGCAGGATTGCTTCAGGCCCTATTCTGGTTCCGGGGGGCAGGCTGAGCCTGTGGTTCATTCTTCTTCCTGATGGGAAAATAGAGTGACCTGTGCCTGTCCCAACACCTAGAGCTAGTCTCTCATTGGTTCCCCCTCTTCCCGTTCATCCTCAGGCCAAATTGCGACCTGTCCGAAACAGGAGGTTAAAGGTGCTGATTCTCCAAGTAGGGAGATGGTTAGTAGAGCGGCTGGAATGGCGAACCCGAGCACAAGGAGAGGAGGAATGAGGTGCGTTTGAGAAACCTTTCCCGATCACACGGTGTACCATCTTCTGGGTTTCCCACGCATGTTTTCGATGTAGGAAGATGCCCTGGAACCTGGAGATTTGGGACCCACGGCATGGGTCCCACGCAGTATGACTTTAAAGGGTCTGCGTTTGCTCACCCAAGCTCACCAATCCTCTCAGCCCCAAGAGTGTCCAGCCTTATGTCTCATCCAGCTGTGGGTCTAGATATGGTCAATCCAGGTTGCATCAGAGCCCCTGAGCGGATTTTGTAAGCATTTCTCTCTCTTTCACTGTCTTTGTTTTATGGGGTTTTTTTTTTTTAAAGTAATCTATTTTTATAATGGGGTTTAGCTGCTTTTCACTGCTGTGTTTATGCCGCTTTACACCCTCTTGATTCCCTTCCAGAGAGAGATCAATACATAGGTTTTAAGACTCTTACTAGTCAGATATATTCTTGGGCGGTGAATAGGGGCTGTTGAGTCCAGTTCACTGAGCAGGGAGTAGGTCTTGTCTATTACATATTTGGCTTGTGGAACGGTAGCTGAGCTAATTTCAAACCCTTGTTTTATGCATCACCCCACCTCACCTTTCCCGTTAAGCAGCCATAGTGTGTTTTCTAAATGTGTGACTCTGTTCTGTTTTGTAATTCAGTTCAAGTGTAGCGATTTTGACATTCCCTCTATAAGTGATGTCTTAGGATAAGTGTCTTTCTCTCTGTGACTTATTTCACTGAGGGTCATCGTACCTAAATCCACTCATCCTGCTGCTACTAGCCTTATGACATTGATTTCATGGCTGAGTGATATTCCATTGTGCCTAAGTACCACAACTTCTTTATCCATTTTTCGCTTTCCTGGGCTATTGAAGGTGTAGCGAAGTGGAGGTTCTTGGAAACAGAGCAGCCCTAAACTTTGGGGTGCCTGTGTCTTGTTGATTTTTAGGTTTCCCGATGTATACGCCCATGAGTGGAAGTGCCCTATGCTCTCTAAGCTGTGCTTATTACATGTTTCAGGACACACCGTACACTTCTCCAGAGTGGCTGCTGGCAATTTACAGCCCGCCCATCAGCGTAGCAAGGCTCCCATGTCTCCATGGCCTGTCCTGCATTTCTGGTTTTTACACTTTTTTCAGCATGGCCCTTTTGACCGATGGCAAGCGAGACTTCTCTGTAGCGCTGATTTGCCTTTCCGGCTTGCCTGGTTGGCCAAAAAGGGCGTATGCGTTTTTTCCTGAATATATTCAGGAAAAAACGCATACGCCCTTTTTGGCCAAGGGCATCGTTGTCAACGCTTTGCCGCTTTTCCTGTGCTTTCAAGGCGAGTCGAGTCTGCCTCCTGAAACCTGTTTCCTGCAATTCTGCCTTGCTTTCAAATCCTCCTCGTTGCCTTCCCTCAATATATTTGTGGACGAGAGTTATCATTTATAACTCTGCAGGTTTGTGAGTTGCCGTGCCCCTGAGCTCCATTTGGCAACTCGCTTTTTTGGGAGCTGGCCGCCAGAGCGCAGGATTGCTTCAGGCCCTATTCTGGTTCCGGGGGGCAGGCTGAGCCTGTGGTTCATTCTTCTTCCTGATGGGAAAATAGAGTGACCTGTGCCTGTCCCAACACCTAGAGCTAGTCTCTCATTGGTTCCCCCTCTTCCCGTTCATCCTCAGGCCAAATTGCGACCTGTCCGAAACAGGAGGTTAAAGGTGCTGATTCTCCAAGTAGGGAGATGGTTAGTAGAGCGGCTGGAATGGCGAACCCGAGCACAAGGAGAGGAGGAATGAGGTGCGTTTGAGAAACCTTTCCCGATCACACGGTGTACCATCTTCTGGGTTTCCCACGCATGTTTTCGATGTAGGAAGATGCCCTGGAACCTGGAGATTTGGGACCCACGGCATGGGTCCCACACAGTATGACTTTAAAGGGTCTGCGTTTGCTCACCCAAGCTCACCAATCCTCTCAGCCCCAAGAGTGTCCAGCCTTATGTCTCATCCAGCTGTGGGTCTAGATATGGTCAATCCAGGTTGCATCAGAGCCCCTGAGCGGATTTTGTAAGCATTTCTCTCTCTTTCACTGTCTTTGTTTTATGGGGGTTTTTTTTTTTAAAGTAATCTATTTTTATAATGGGGTTTAGCTGCTTTTCACTGCTGTGTTTATGCCGCTTTACACCCTCTTGATTCCCTTCCAGAGAGAGATCAATACATAGGTTTTAAGACTCTTACTAGTCAGATATATTCTTGGGCGGTGAATAGGGGCTGTTGAGTCCAGTTCACTGAGCAGGGAGTAGGTCTTGTCTATTACATATTTGGCTTGTGGAACGGTAGCTGAGCTAATTTCAAACCCTTGTTTTATGCATCACCCCACCTCACCTTTCCCGTTAAGCAGCCATAGTGTGTTTTCTAAATGTGTGACTCTGTTCTGTTTTGTAATTCAGTTCAAGTGTAGCGATTTTGACATTCCCTCTATAAGTGATGTCTTAGGATAAGTGTCTTTCTCTCTGTGACTTATTTCACTGAGGGTCATCGTACCTAAATCCACTCATCCTGCTGCTACTAGCCTTATGACATTGATTTCATGGCTGAGTGATATTCCATTGTGCCTAAGTACCACAACTTCTTTATCCATTTTTCGCTTTCCTGGGCTATTGAAGGTGTACCGAAGTGGAGGTTCTTGGAAACAGAGCAGCCCTAAACTTTGGGGTGCCTGTGTCTTGTTGATTTTTAGGTTTCCCGATGTATACGCCCATGAGTGGAAGTGCCCTATGCTCTCTAAGCTGTGCTTATTACATGTTTCAGGACACACCGTACACTTCTCCAGAGTGGCTGCTGGCAATTTACAGCCCGCCCATCAGCGTAGCAAGGCTCCCATGTCTCCATGGCCTGTCCTGCATTTCTGGTTTTTACACTTTTTTCAGCATGGCCCTTTTGACCGATGGCAAGCGAGACTTCTCTGTAGCGCTGATTTGCCTTTCCGGCTTGCCTGGTTGGCCAAAAAGGGCGTATGCGTTTTTTCCTGAATATATTCAGGAAAAAACGCATACGCCCTTTTTGGCCAAGGGCATCGTTGTCAACGCTTTGCCGCTTTTCCTGTGCTTTCAAGGCGAGTCGAGTCTGCCTCCTGAAACCTGTTTCCTGCAATTCTGCCTTGCTTTCAAATCCTCCTCGTTGCCTTCCCTCAATATATTTGTGGACGAGAGTTATCATTTATAACTCTGCAGGTTTGTGAGTTGCAGTGCCCCTGAGCTCCATTTGGCAACTCGCTTTTTTGGGAGCTGGCCGCCAGAGCGCAGGATTGCTTCAGGCCCTATTCTGGTTCCGGGGGGCAGGCTGAGCCTGTGGTTCATTCTTCTTCCTGATGGGAAAATAGAGTGACCTGTGCCCGTCCCAACACCTAGAGCTAGTCTCTCATTGGTTCCCCCTCTTCCCGTTCATCCTCAGGCCAAATTGCGACCTGTCCGAAACAGGAGGTTAAAGGTGCTGATTCTCCAAGTAGGGAGATTGTTAGTAGAGCGGCTGGAATGGCGAACCCGAGCACAAGGAGAGGAGGAATGAGGTGCGTTTGAGAAACCTTTCCCGATCACACGGTGTACCATCTTCTGGGTTTCCCACGCATGTTTTCGATGTAGGAAGATGCCCTGGAACCTGGAGATTTGGGACCCACGGCATGGGTCCCACGCAGTATGACTTTAAAGGGTCTGCGTTTGCTCACCCAAGCTCACCAATCCTCTCAGCCCCAAGAGTGTCCAGCCTTATGTCTCATCCAGCTGTGGGTCTAGATATGGTCAATCCAGGTTGCATCAGAGCCCCTGAGCGGATTTTGTAAGTATTTCTCTCTCTTTCACTGTCTTTGTTTTATTGGGTTTTTTTTTTTTAAAGTAATCTATTTTTATAATGGGGTTTAGCTGCTTTTCACTGCTGTGTTTATGCCGCTTTACACCCTCTTGATTCCCTTCCAGAGAGAGATCAATACATAGGTTTTAAGACTCTTACTAGTCAGATATATTCTTGGGCGGTGAATAGGGGCTGTTGAGTCCAGTTCACTGAGCAGGGAGTAGGTCTTGTCTATTACATATTTGGCTTGTGGAACGGTAGCTGAGCTAATTTCAAACCCTTGTTTTATGCATCACCCCACCTCACCTTTCCCGTTAAGCAGCCATAGTGTGTTTTCTAAATGTGTGACTCTGTTCTGTTTTGTAATTCAGTTCAAGTGTAGCGATTTTGACATTCCCTCTATAAGTGATGTCTTAGGATAAGTGTCTTTCTCTCTGTGACTTATTTCACTGAGGGTCATCGTACCTAAATCCACTCATCCTGCTGCTACTAGCCTTATGACATTGATTTCATGGCTGAGTGATATTCCATTGTGCCTAAGTACCACAACTTCTTTATCCATTTTTCGCTTTCCTGGGCTATTGAAGGTGTACCGAAGTGGAGGTTCTTGGAAACAGAGCAGCCCTAAACTTTGGGGTGCCTGTGTCTTGTTGATTTTTAGGTTTCCCGATGTATACGCCCATGAGTGGAAGTGCCCTATGCTCTCTAAGCTGTGCTTATTACATGTTTCAGGACACACCGTACACTTCTCCAGAGTGGCTGCTGGCAATTTACAGCCCGCCCATCAGCGTAGCAAGGCTCCCATGTCTCCATGGCCTGTCCTGCATTTCTGGTTTTTACACTTTTTTCAGCATGGCCCTTTTGACCGATGGCAAGCGAGACTTCTCTGTAGCGCTGATTTGCCTTTCCGGCTTGCCTGGTTGGCCAAAAAGGGCGTATGCGTTTTTTCCTGAATATATTCAGGAAAAAACGCATACGCCCTTTTTGGCCAAGGGCATCGTTGTCAACGCTTTGCCGCTTTTCCTGTGCTTTCAAGGCGAGTCGAGTCTGCCTCCTGAAACCTGTTTCCTGCAATTCTGCCTTGCTTTCAAATCCTCCTCGTTGCCTTCCCTCAATATATTTGTGGACGAGAGTTATCATTTATAACTCTGCAGGTTTGTGAGTTGCAGTGCCCCTGAGCTCCATTTGGCAACTCGCTTTTTTGGGAGCTGGCCGCCAGAGCGCAGGATTGCTTCAGGCCCTATTCTGGTTCCGGGGGGCAGGCTGAGCCTGTGGTTCATTCTTCTTCCTGATGGGAAAATAGAGTGACCTGTGCCTGTCCCAACACCTAGAGCTAGTCTCTCATTGGTTCCCCCTCTTCCCGTTCATCCTCAGGCCAAATTGCGACCTGTCCGAAACAGGAGGTTAAAGGTGCTGATTCTCCAAGTAGGGAGATGGTTAGTAGAGCGGCTGGAATGGCGAACCCGAGCACAAGGAGAGGAGGAATGAGGTGCGTTTGAGAAACCTTTCCCGATCACACGGTGTACCATCTTCTGGGTTTCCCACGCATGTTTTCGATGTAGGAAGATGCCCTGGAACCTGGAGATTTGGGACCCACGGCATGGGTCCCACGCAGTATGACTTTAAAGGGTCTGCGTTTGCTCACCCAAGCTCACCAATCCTCTCAGCCCCAAGAGTGTCCAGCCTTATGTCTCATCCAGCTGTGGGTCTAGATATGGTCAATCCAGGTTGCATCAGAGCCCCTGAGCGGATTTTGTAAGCATTTCTCTCTCTTTCACTGTCTTTGTTTTATGGGGGTTTTTTTTTTTAAAGTAATCTATTTTTATAATGGGGTTTAGCTGCTTTTCACTGCTGTGTTTATGCCGCTTTACACCCTCTTGATTCCCTTCCAGAGAGAGATCAATACATAGGTTTTAAGACTCTTACTAGTCAGATATATTCTTGGGCGGTGAATAGGGGCTGTTGAGTCCAGTTCACTGAGCAGGGAGTAGGTCTTGTCTATTACATATTTGGCTTGTGGAACGGTAGCTGAGCTAATTTCAAACCCTTGTTTTATGCATCACCCCACCTCACCTTTCCCGTTAAGCAGCCATAGTGTGTTTTCTAAATGTGTGACTCTGTTCTGTTTTGTAATTCAGTTCAAGTGTAGCGATTTTGACATTCCCTCTATAAGTGATGTCTTAGGATAAGTGTCTTTCTCTCTGTGACTTATTTCACTGAGGGTCATCGTACCTAAATCCACTCATCCTGCTGCTACTAGCCTTATGACATTGATTTCATGGCTGAGTGATATTCCATTGTGCCTAAGTACCACAACTTCTTTATCCATTTTTCGCTTTCCTGGGCTATTGAAGGTGTACCGAAGTGGAGGTTCTTGGAAACAGAGCAGCCCTAAACTTTGGGGTGCCTGTGTCTTGTTGATTTTTAGGTTTCCCGATGTATACGCCCATGAGTGGAAGTGCCCTATGCTCTCTAAGCTGTGCTTATTACATGTTTCAGGACACACCGTACACTTCTCCAGAGTGGCTGCTGGCAATTTACAGCCCGCCCATCAGCGTAGCAAGGCTCCCATGTCTCCATGGCCTGTCCTGCATTTCTGGTTTTTACACTTTTTTCAGCATGGCCCTTTTGACCGATGGCAAGCGAGACTTCTCTGTAGCGCTGATTTGCCTTTCCGGCTTGCCTGGTTGGCCAAAAAGGGCGTATGCGTTTTTTCCTGAATATATTCAGGAAAAAACGCATACGCCCTTTTTGGCCAAGGGCATCGTTGTCAACGCTTTGCCGCTTTTCCTGTGCTTTCAAGGCGAGTCGAGTCTGCCTCCTGAAACCTGTTTCCTGCAATTCTGCCTTGCTTTCAAATCCTCCTCGTTGCCTTCCCTCAATATATTTGTGGACGAGAGTTATCATTTATAACTCTGCAGGTTTGTGAGTTGCAGTGCCCCTGAGCTCCATTTGGCAACTCGCTTTTTTGGGAGCTGGCCGCCAGAGCGCAGGATTGCTTCAGGCCCTATTCTGGTTCCGGGGGGCAGGCTGAGCCTGTGGTTCATTCTTCTTCCTGATGGGAAAATAGAGTGACCTGTGCCCGTCCCAACACCTAGAGCTAGTCTCTCATTGGTTCCCCCTCTTCCCGTTCATCCTCAGGCCAAATTGCGACCTGTCCGAAACAGGAGGTTAAAGGTGCTGATTCTCCAAGTAGGGAGATTGTTAGTAGAGCGGCTGGAATGGCGAACCCGAGCACAAGGAGAGGAGGAATGAGGTGCGTTTGAGAAACCTTTCCCGATCACACGGTGTACCACCTTCTGGGTTTCCCACGCATGTTTTCGATGTAGGAAGATGCCCTGGAACCTGGAGATTTGGGACCCACGGCATGGGTCCCACGCAGTATGACTTTAAAGGGTCTGCGTTTGCTCACCCAAGCTCACCAATCCTCTCAGCCCCAAGAGTGTCCAGCCTTATGTCTCATCCAGCTGTGGGTCTAGATATGGTCAATCCAGGTTGCATCAGAGCCCCTGAGCGGATTTTGTAAGCATTTCTCTCTCTTTCACTGTCTTTGTTTTATGGGGTTTTTTTTTTTTAAAGTAATCTATTTTTATAATGGGGTTTAGCTGCTTTTCACTGCTGTGTTTATGCCGCTTTACACCCTCTTGATTCCCTTCCAGAGAGAGATCAATACATAGGTTTTAAGACTCTTACTAGTCAGATATATTCTTGGGCGGTGAATAGGGGCTGTTGAGTCCAGTTCACTGAGCAGGGAGTAGGTCTTGTCTATTACATATTTGGCTTGTGGAACGGTAGCTGAGCTAATTTCAAACCCTTGTTTTATGCATCACCCCACCTCACCTTTCCCGTTAAGCAGCCATAGTGTGTTTTCTAAATGTGTGACTCTGTTCTGTTTTGTAATTCAGTTCAAGTGTAGCGATTTTGACATTCCCTCTATAAGTGATGTCTTAGGATAAGTGTCTTTTTCTCTGTGACTTATTTCACTGAGGGTCATCGTACCTAAATCCACTCATCCTGCTGCTACTAGCCTTATGACATTGATTTCATGGCTGAGTGATATTCCATTGTGCCTAAGTACCACAACTTCTTTATCCATTTTTCGCTTTCCTGGGCTATTGAAGGTGTACCGAAGTGGAGGTTCTTGGAAACAGAGCAGCCCTAAACTTTGGGGTGCCTGTGTCTTGTTGATTTTTAGGTTTCCCGATGTATACGCCCATGAGGGGAAGTGCCCTATGCTCTCTAAGCTGTGCTTATTACATGTTTCAGGACACACCGTACACTTCTCCAGAGTGGCTGCTGGCAATTTACAGCCCGCCCATCAGCGTAGCAAGGCTCCCATGTCTCCATGGCCTGTCCTGCATTTCTGGTTTTTACACTTTTTTCAGCATGGCCCTTTTGACCGATGGCAAGCGAGACTTCTCTGTAGCGCTGATTTGCCTTTCCGGCTTGCCTGGTTGGCCAAAAAGGGCGTATGCGTTTTTTCCTGAATATATTCAGGAAAAAACGCATACGCCCTTTTTGGCCAAGGGCATCGTTGTCAACGCTTTGCCGCTTTTCATGTGCTTTCAAGGCGAGTCGAGTCTGCCTCCTGAAACCTGTTTCCTGCAATTCTGCCTTGCTTTCAAATCCTCCTCGTTGCCTTCCCTCAATATATTTGTGGACGAGAGTTATCATTTATAAGTCTGCAGGTTTGTGAGTTGCAGTGCCCCTGAGCTCCATTTGGCAACTCGCTTTTTTGGGAGCTGGCCGCCAGAGCGCAGGATTGCTTCAGGCCCTATTCTGGTTCCGGGGGGCAGGCTGAGCCTGTGGTTCATTCTTCTTCCTGATGGGAAAATAGAGTGACCTGTGCCCGTCCCAACACCTAGAGCTAGTCTCTCATTGGTTCCCCCTCTTCCCGTTCATCCTCAGGCCAAATTGCGACCTGTCCGAAACAGGAGGTTAAAGGTGCTGATTCTCCAAGTAGGGAGATTGTTAGTAGAGCGGCTGGAATGGCGAACCCGAGCACAAGGAGAGGAGGAATGAGGTGCGTTTGAGAAACCTTTCCCGATCACACGGTGTACCATCTTCTGGGTTTCCCACGCATGTTTTCGATGTAGGAAGATGCCCTGGAACCTGGAGATTTGGGACCCACGGCATGGGTCCCACGCAGTATGACTTTAAAGGGTCTGCGTTTGCTCACCCAAGCTCACCAATCCTCTCAGCCCCAAGAGTGTCCAGCCTTATGTCTCATCCAGCTGTGGGTCTAGATATGGTCAATCCAGGTTGCATCAGAGCCCCTGAGCGGATTTTGTAAGCATTTCTCTCTCTTTCACTGTCTTTGTTTCATGGGGGTTTTTTTTTTAAAGTAATCTATTTTTATAATGGGGTTTAGCTGCTTTTCACTGCTGTGTTTATGCCGCTTTACACCCTCTTGATTCCCTTCCAGAGAGAGATCAATACATAGGTTTTAAGACTCTTACTAGTCAGATATATTCTTGGGCGGTGAATAGGGGCTGTTGAGTCCAGTTCACTGAGCAGGGAGTAGGTCTTGTCTATTACATATTTGGCTTGTGGAACGGTAGCTGAGCTAATTTCAAACCCTTGTTTTATGCATCACCCCACCTCACCTTTCCCGTTAAGCAGCCATAGTGTGTTTTCTAAATGTGTGACTCTGTTCTGTTTTGTAATTCAGTTCAAGTGTAGCGATTTTGACATTCCCTCTATAAGTGATGTCTTAGGATAAGTGTCTTTTTCTCTGTGACTTATTTCACTGAGGGTCATCGTACCTAAATCCACTCATCCTGCTGCTACTAGCCTTATGACATTGATTTCATGGCTGAGTGATATTCCATTGTGCCTAAGTACCACAACTTCTTTATCCATTTTTCGCTTTCCTGGGCTATTGAAGGTGTACCGAAGTGGAGGTTCTTGGAAACAGAGCAGCCCTAAACTTTGGGGTGCCTGTGTCTTGTTGATTTTTAGGTTTCCCGATGTATACGCCCATGAGGGGAAGTGCCCTATGCTCTCTAAGCTGTGCTTATTACATGTTTCAGGACACACCGTACACTTCTCCAGAGTGGCTGCTGGCAATTTACAGCCCGCCCATCAGCGTAGCAAGGCTCCCATGTCTCCATGGCCTGTCCTGCATTTCTGGTTTTTACACTTTTTTCAGCATGGCCCTTTTGACCGATGGCAAGCGAGACTTCTCTGTAGCGCTGATTTGCCTTTCCGGCTTGCCTGGTTGGCCAAAAAGGGCGTATGCGTTTTTTCCTGAATATATTCAGGAAAAAACGCATACGCCCTTTTTGGCCAAGGGCATCGTTGTCAACGCTTTGCCGCTTTTCCTGTGCTTTCAAGGCGAGTCGAGTCTGCCTCCTGAAACCTGTTTCCTGCAATTCTGCCTTGCTTTCAAATCCTCCTCGTTGCCTTCCCTCAATATATTTGTGGACGAGAGTTATCATTTATAAGTCTGCAGGTTTGTGAGTTGCAGTGCCCCTGAGCTCCATTTGGCAACTCGCTTTTTTGGGAGCTGGCCGCCAGAGCGCAGGATTGCTTCAGGCCCTATTCTGGTTCCGGGGGGCAGGCTGAGCCTGTGGTTCATTCTTCTTCCTGATGGGAAAATAGAGTGACCTGTGCCCGTCCCAACACCTAGAGCTAGTCTCTCATTGGTTCCCCCTCTTCCCGTTCATCCTCAGGCCAAATTGCGACCTGTCCGAAACAGGAGGTTAAAGGTGCTGATTCTCCAAGTAGGGAGATTGTTAGTAGAGCGGCTGGAATGGCGAACCCGAGCACAAGGAGAGGAGGAATGAGGTGCGTTTGAGAAACCTTTCCCGATCACACGGTGTACCACCTTCTGGGTTTCCCACGCATGTTTTCGATGTAGGAAGATGCCCTGGAACCTGGAGATTTGGGGACCCACGGCATGGGTACCACGCAGTATGACTTTAAAGGGTCTGCGTTTGCTCACCCAAGCTCACCAATCCTCTCAGCCCCAAGAGTGTCCAGCCTTATGTCTCATCCAGCTGTGGGTCTAGATATGGTCAATCCAGGTTGCATCAGAGCCCCTGAGCGGATTTTGTAAGCATTTCTCTCTCTTTCACTGTCTTTGTTTTATGGGGTTTTTTTTTTTTAAAGTAATCTATTTTTATAATGGGGTTTAGCTGCTTTTCACTGCTGTGTTTATGCCGCTTTACACCCTCTTGATTCCCTTCCAGAGAGAGATCAATACATAGGTTTTAAGACTCTTACTAGTCAGATATATTCTTGGGCGGTGAATAGGGGCTGTTGAGTCCAGTTCACTGAGCAGGGAGTAGGTCTTGTCTATTACATATTTGGCTTGTGGAACGGTAGCTGAGCTAATTTCAAACCCTTGTTTTATGCATCACCCCACCTCACCTTTCCCGTTAAGCAGCCATAGTGTGTTTTCTAAATGTGTGACTCTGTTCTGTTTTGTAATTCAGTTCAAGTGTAGCGATTTTGACATTCCCTCTATAAGTGATGTCTTAGGATAAGTGTCTTTTTCTCTGTGACTTATTTCACTGAGGGTCATCGTACCTAAATCCACTCATCCTGCTGCTACTAGCCTTATGACATTGATTTCATGGCTGAGTGATATTCCATTGTGCCTAAGTACCACAACTTCTTTATCCATTTTTCGCTTTCCTGGGCTATTGAAGGTGTACCGAAGTGGAGGTTCTTGGAAACAGAGCAGCCCTAAACTTTGGGGTGCCTGTGTCTTGTTGATTTTTAGGTTTCCCGATGTATACGCCCATGAGGGGAAGTGCCCTATGCTCTCTAAGCTGTGCTTATTACATGTTTCAGGACACACCGTACACTTCTCCAGAGTGGCTGCTGGCAATTTACAGCCCGCCCATCAGCGTAGCAAGGCTCCCATGTCTCCATGGCCTGTCCTGCATTTCTGGTTTTTACACTTTTTTCAGCATGGCCCTTTTGACCGATGGCAAGCGAGACTTCTCTGTAGCGCTGATTTGCCTTTCCGGCTTGCCTGGTTGGCCAAAAAGGGCGTATGCGTTTTTTCCTGAATATATTCAGGAAAAAACGCATACGCCCTTTTTGGCCAAGGGCATCGTTGTCAACGCTTTGCCGCTTTTCCTGTGCTTTCAAGGCGAGTCGAGTCTGCCTCCTGAAACCTGTTTCCTGCAATTCTGCCTTGCTTTCAAATCCTCCTCGTTGCCTTCCCTCAATATATTTGTGGACGAGAGTTATCATTTATAAGTCTGCAGGTTTGTGAGTTGCAGTGCCCCTGAGCTCCATTTGGCAACTCGCTTTTTTGGGAGCTGGCCGCCAGAGCGCAGGATTGCTTCAGGCCCTATTCTGGTTCCGGGGGGCAGGCTGAGCCTGTGGTTCATTCTTCTTCCTGATGGGAAAATAGAGTGACCTGTGCCCGTCCCAACACCTAGAGCTAGTCTCTCATTGGTTCCCCCTCTTCCCGTTCATCCTCAGGCCAAATTGCGACCTGTCCGAAACAGGAGGTTAAAGGTGCTGATTCTCCAAGTAGGGAGATTGTTAGTAGAGCGGCTGGAATGGCGAACCCGAGCACAAGGAGAGGAGGAATGAGGTGCGTTTGAGAAACCTTTCCCGATCACACGGTGTACCACCTTCTGGGTTTCCCACGCATGTTTTCGATGTAGGAAGATGCCCTGGAACCTGGAGATTTGGGACCCACGGCATGGGTCCCACGCAGTATGACTTTAAAGGGTCTGCGTTTGCTCACCCAAGCTCACCAATCCTCTCAGCCCCAAGAGTGTCCAGCCTTATGTCTCATCCAGCTGTGGGTCTAGATATGGTCAATCCAGGTTGCATCAGAGCCCCTGAGCGGATTTTGTAAGCATTTCTCTCTCTTTCACTGTCTTTGTTTTATGGGGTTTTTTTTTTTTAAAGTAATCTATTTTTATAATGGGGTTTAGCTGCTTTTCACTGCTGTGTTTATGCCGCTTTACACCCTCTTGATTCCCTTCCAGAGAGAGATCAATACATAGGTTTTAAGACTCTTACTAGTCAGATATATTCTTGGGCGGTGAATAGGGGCTGTTGAGTCCAGTTCACTGAGCAGGGAGTAGGTCTTGTCTATTACATATTTGGCTTGTGGAACGGTAGCTGAGCTAATTTCAAACCCTTGTTTTATGCATCACCCCACCTCACCTTTCCCGTTAAGCAGCCATAGTGTGTTTTCTAAATGTGTGACTCTGTTCTGTTTTGTAATTCAGTTCAAGTGTAGCGATTTTGACATTCCCTCTATAAGTGATGTCTTAGGATAAGTGTCTTTTTCTCTGTGACTTATTTCACTGAGGGTCATCGTACCTAAATCCACTCATCCTGCTGCTACTAGCCTTATGACATTGATTTCATGGCTGAGTGATATTCCATTGTGCCTAAGTACCACAACTTCTTTATCCATTTTTCGCTTTCCTGGGCTATTGAAGGTGTACCGAAGTGGAGGTTCTTGGAAACAGAGCAGCCCTAAACTTTGGGGTGCCTGTGTCTTGTTGATTTTTAGGTTTCCCGATGTATACGCCCATGAGGGGAAGTGCCCTATGCTCTCTAAGCTGTGCTTATTACATGTTTCAGGACACACCGTACACTTCTCCAGAGTGGCTGCTGGCAATTTACAGCCCGCCCATCAGCGTAGCAAGGCTCCCATGTCTCCATGGCCTGTCCTGCATTTCTGGTTTTTACACTTTTTTCAGCATGGCCCTTTTGACCGATGGCAAGCGAGACTTCTCTGTAGCGCTGATTTGCCTTTCCGGCTTGCCTGGTTGGCCAAAAAGGGCGTATGCGTTTTTTCCTGAATATATTCAGGAAAAAACGCATACGCCCTTTTTGGCCAAGGGCATCGTTGTCAACGCTTTGCCGCTTTCCATGTGCTTTCAAGGCGAGTCGAGTCTGCCTCCTGAAACCTGTTTCCTGCAATTCTGCCTTGCTTTCAAATCCTCCTCGTTGCCTTCCCTCAATATATTTGTGGACGAGAGTTATCATTTATAAGTCTGCAGGTTTGTGGGTTGCAGTGCCCCTGAGCTCCATTTGGCAACTCGCTTTTTTGGGAGCTGGCCGCCAGAGCGCAGGATTGCTTCAGGCCCTATTCTGGTTCCGGGGGGCAGGCTGAGCCTGTGGTTCATTCTTCTTCCTGATGGGAAAATAGAGTGACCTGTGCCCGTCCCAACACCTAGAGCTAGTCTCTCATTGGTTCCCCCTCTTCCCGTTCATCCTCAGGCCAAATTGCGACCTGTCCGAAACAGGAGGTTAAAGGTGCTGATTCTCCAAGTAGGGAGATTGTTAGTAGAGCGGCTGGAATGGCGAACCCGAGCACAAGGAGAGGAGGAATGAGGTGCGTTTGAGAAACCTTTCCCGATCACACGGTGTACCATCTTCTGGGTTTCCCACGCATGTTTTCGATGTAGGAAGATGCCCTGGAACCTGGAGATTTGGGACCCACGGCATGGGTCCCACGCAGTATGACTTTAAAGGGTCTGCGTTTGCTCACCCAAGCTCACCAATCCTCTCAGCCCCAAGAGTGTCCAGCCTTATGTCTCATCCAGCTGTGGGTCTAGATATGGTCAATCCAGGTTGCATCAGAGCCCCTGAGCGGATTTTGTAAGCATTTCTCTCTCTTTCACTGTCTTTGTTTTATGGGGGTTTTTTTTTTAAAGTAATCTATTTTTATAATGGGGTTTAGCTGCTTTTCACTGCTGTGTTTATGCCGCTTTACACCCTCTTGATTCCCTTCCAGAGAGAGATCAATACATAGGTTTTAAGACTCTTACTAGTCAGATATATTCTTGGGCGGTGAATAGGGGCTGTTGAGTCCAGTTCACTGAGCAGGGAGTAGGTCTTGTCTATTACATATTTGGCTTGTGGAACGGTAGCTGAGCTAATTTCAAACCCTTGTTTTATGCATCACCCCACCTCACCTTTCCCGTTAAGCAGCCATAGTGTGTTTTCTAAATGTGTGACTCTGTTCTGTTTTGTAATTCAGTTCAAGTGTAGCGATTTTGACATTCCCTCTATAAGTGATGTCTTAGGATAAGTGTCTTTCTCTCTGTGACTTATTTCACTGAGGGTCATCGTACCTAAATCCACTCATCCTGCTGCTACTAGCCTTATGACATTGATTTCATGGCTGAGTGATATTCCATTGTGCCTAAGTACCACAACTTCTTTATCCATTTTTCGCTTTCCTGGGCTATTGAAGGTGTACCGAAGTGGAGGTTCTTGGAAACAGAGCAGCCCTAAACTTTGGGGTGCCTGTGTCTTGTTGATTTTTAGGTTTCCCGATGTATACGCCCATGAGGGGAAGTGCCCTATGCTCTCTAAGCTGTGCTTATTACATGTTTCAGGACACACCGTACACTTCTCCAGAGTGGCTGCTGGCAATTTACAGCCCGCCCATCAGCGTAGCAAGGCTCCCATGTCTCCATGGCCTGTCCTGCATTTCTGGTTTTTACACTTTTTTCAGCATGGCCCTTTTGACCGATGGCAAGCGAGACTTCTCTGTAGCGCTGATTTGCCTTTCCGGCTTGCCTGGTTGGCCAAAAAGGGCGTATGCGTTTTTTCCTGAATATATTCAGGAAAAAACGCATACGCCCTTTTTGGCCAAGGGCATCGTTGTCAACGCTTTGCCGCTTTCCATGTGCTTTCAAGGCGAGTCGAGTCTGCCTCCTGAAACCTGTTTCCTGCAATTCTGCCTTGCTTTCAAATCCTCCTCGTTGCCTTCCCTCAATATATTTGTGGACGAGAGTTATCATTTATAAGTCTGCAGGTTTGTGGGTTGCAGTGCCCCTGAGCTCCATTTGGCAACTCGCTTTTTTGGGAGCTGGCCGCCAGAGCGCAGGATTGCTTCAGGCCCTATTCTGGTTCCGGGGGGCAGGCTGAGCCTGTGGTTCATTCTTCTTCCTGATGGGAAAATAGAGTGACCTGTGCCCGTCCCAACACCTAGAGCTAGTCTCTCATTGGTTCCCCCTCTTCCCGTTCATCCTCAGGCCAAATTGCGACCTGTCCGAAACAGGAGGTTAAAGGTGCTGATTCTCCAAGTAGGGAGATTGTTAGTAGAGCGGCTGGAATGGCGAACCCGAGCACAAGGAGAGGAGGAATGAGGTGCGTTTGAGAAACCTTTCCCGATCACACGGTGTACCATCTTCTGGGTTTCCCACGCATGTTTTCGATGTAGGAAGATGCCCTGGAACCTGGAGATTTGGGACCCACGGCATGGGTCCCACGCAGTATGACTTTAAAGGGTCTGCGTTTGCTCACCCAAGCTCACCAATCCTCTCAGCCCCAAGAGTGTCCAGCCTTATGTCTCATCCAGCTGTGGGTCTAGATATGGTCAATCCAGGTTGCATCAGAGCCCCTGAGCGGATTTTGTAAGCATTTCTCTCTCTTTCACTGTCTTTGTTTTATGGGGGTTTTTTTTTTAAAGTAATCTATTTTTATAATGGGGTTTAGCTGCTTTTCACTGCTGTGTTTATGCCGCTTTACACCCTCTTGATTCCCTTCCAGAGAGAGATCAATACATAGGTTTTAAGACTCTTACTAGTCAGATATATTCTTGGGCGGTGAATAGGGGCTGTTGAGTCCAGTTCACTGAGCAGGGAGTAGGTCTTGTCTATTACATATTTGGCTTGTGGAACGGTAGCTGAGCTAATTTCAAACCCTTGTTTTATGCATCACCCCACCTCACCTTTCCCGTTAAGCAGCCATAGTGTGTTTTCTAAATGTGTGACTCTGTTCTGTTTTGTAATTCAGTTCAAGTGTAGCGATTTTGACATTCCCTCTATAAGTGATGTCTTAGGATAAGTGTCTTTCTCTCTGTGACTTATTTCACTGAGGGTCATCGTACCTAAATCCACTCATCCTGCTGCTACTAGCCTTATGACATTGATTTCATGGCTGAGTGATATTCCATTGTGCCTAAGTACCACAACTTCTTTATCCATTTTTCGCTTTCCTGGGCTATTGAAGGTGTACCGAAGTGGAGGTTCTTGGAAACAGAGCAGCCCTAAACTTTGGGGTGCCTGTGTCTTGTTGATTTTTAGGTTTCCCGATGTATACGCCCATGAGTGGAAGTGCCCTATGCTCTCTAAGCTGTGCTTATTACATGTTTCAGGACACACCGTACACTTCTCCAGAGTGGCTGCTGGCAATTTACAGCCCGCCCATCAGCGTAGCAAGGCTCCCATGTCTCCATGGCCTGTCCTGCATTTCTGGTTTTTACACTTTTTTCAGCATGGCCCTTTTGACCGATGGCAAGCGAGACTTCTCTGTAGCGCTGATTTGCCTTTCCGGCTTGCCTGGTTGGCCAAAAAGGGCGTATGCGTTTTTTCCTGAATATATTCAGGAAAAAACGCATACGCCCTTTTTGGCCAAGGGCATCGTTGTCAACGCTTTGCCGCTTTTCCTGTGCTTTCAAGGCGAGTCGAGTCTGCCTCCTGAAACCTGTTTCCTGCAATTCTGCCTTGCTTTCAAATCCTCCTCGTTGCCTTCCCTCAATATATTTGTGGACGAGAGTTATCATTTATAAGTCTGCAGGTTTGTGAGTTGCAGTGCCCCTGAGCTCCATTTGGCAACTCGCTTTTTTGGGAGCTGGCCGCCAGAGCGCAGGATTGCTTCAGGCCCTATTCTGGTTCCGGGGGGCAGGCTGAGCCTGTGGTTCATTCTTCTTCCTGATGGGAAAATAGAGTGACCTGTGCCCGTCCCAACACCTAGAGCTAGTCTCTCATTGGTTCCCCCTCTTCCCGTTCATCCTCAGGCCAAATTGCGACCTGTCCGAAACAGGAGGTTAAAGGTGCTGATTCTCCAAGTAGGGAGATTGTTAGTAGAGCGGCTGGAATGGCGAACCCGAGCACAAGGAGAGGAGGAATGAGGTGCGTTTGAGAAACCTTTCCCGATCACACGGTGTACCATCTTCTGGGTTTCCCACGCATGTTTTCGATGGAGGAAGATGCCCTGGAACCTGGAGATTTGGGACCCACGGCATGGGTCCCACGCAGTATGACTTTAAAGGGTCTGCGTTTGCTCACCCAAGCTCACCAATCCTCTCAGCCCCAAGAGTGTCCAGCCTTATGTCTCATCCAGCTGTGGGTCTAGATATGGTCAATCCAGGTTGCATCAGAGCCCCTGAGCGGATTTTGTAAGCATTTCTCTCTCTTTCACTGTCTTTGTTTTATTGGGTTTTTTTTTTTTAAAGTAATCTATTTTTATAATGGGGTTTAGCTGCTTTTCACTGCTGTGTTTATGCCGCTTTACACCCTCTTGATTCCCTTCCAGAGAGAGATCAATACATAGGTTTTAAGACTCTTACTAGTCAGATATATTCTTGGGCGGTGAATAGGGGCTGTTGAGTCCAGTTCACTGAGCAGGGAGTAGGTCTTGTCTATTACATATTTGGCTTGTGGAACGGTAGCTGAGCTAATTTCAAACCCTTGTTTTATGCATCACCCCACCTCACCTTTCCCGTTAAGCAGCCATAGTGTGTTTTCTAAATGTGTGACTCTGTTCTGTTTTGTAATTCAGTTCAAGTGTAGCGATTTTGACATTCCCTCTATAAGTGATGTCTTAGGATAAGTGTCTTTCTCTCTGTGACTTATTTCACTGAGGGTCATCGTACCTAAATCCACTCATCCTGCTGCTACTAGCCTTATGACATTGATTTCATGGCTGAGTGATATTCCATTGTGCCTAAGTACCACAACTTCTTTATCCATTTTTCGCTTTCCTGGGCTATTGAAGGTGTACCGAAGTGGAGGTTCTTGGAAACAGAGCAGCCCTAAACTTTGGGGTGCCTGTGTCTTGTTGATTTTTAGGTTTCCCGATGTATACGCCCATGAGTGGAAGTGCCCTATGCTCTCTAAGCTGTGCTTATTACATGTTTCAGGACACACCGTACACTTCTCCAGAGTGGCTGCTGGCAATTTACAGCCCGCCCATCAGCGTAGCAAGGCTCCCATGTCTCCATGGCCTGTCCTGCATTTCTGGTTTTTACACTTTTTTCAGCATGGCCCTTTTGACCGATGGCAAGCGAGACTTCTCTGTAGCGCTGATTTGCCTTTCCGGCTTGCCTGGTTGGCCAAAAAGGGCGTATGCGTTTTTTCCTGAATATATTCAGGAAAAAACGCATACGCCCTTTTTGGCCAAGGGCATCGTTGTCAACGCTTTGCCGCTTTTCCTGTGCTTTCAAGGCGAGTCGAGTCTGCCTCCTGAAACCTGTTTCCTGCAATTCTGCCTTGCTTTCAAATCCTCCTCGTTGCCTTCCCTCAATATATTTGTGGACGAGAGTTATCATTTATAACTCTGCAGGTTTGTGAGTTGCAGTGCCCCTGAGCTCCATTTGGCAACTCGCTTTTTTGGGAGCTGGCCGCCAGAGCGCAGGATTGCTTCAGGCCCTATTCTGGTTCCGGGGGGCAGGCTGAGCCTGTGGTTCATTCTTCTTCCTGATGGGAAAATAGAGTGACCTGTGCCCGTCCCAACACCTAGAGCTAGTCTCTCATTGGTTCCCCCTCTTCCCGTTCATCCTCAGGCCAAATTGCGACCTGTCCGAAACAGGAGGTTAAAGGTGCTGATTCTCCAAGTAGGGAGATTGTTAGTAGAGCGGCTGGAATGGCGAACCCGAGCACAAGGAGAGGAGGAATGAGGTGCGTTTGAGAAACCTTTCCCGATCACACGGTGTACCATCTTCTGGGTTTCCCACGCATGTTTTCGATGTAGGAAGATGCCCTGGAACCTGGAGATTTGGGACCCACGGCATGGGTCCCACGCAGTATGACTTTAAAGGGTCTGCGTTTGCTCACCCAAGCTCACCAATCCTCTCAGCCCCAAGAGTGTCCAGCCTTATGTCTCATCCAGCTGTGGGTCTAGATATGGTCAATCCAGGTTGCATCAGAGCCCCTGAGCGGATTTTGTAAGTATTTCTCTCTCTTTCACTGTCTTTGTTTTATTGGGTTTTTTTTTTTTAAAGTAATCTATTTTTATAATGGGGTTTAGCTGCTTTTCACTGCTGTGTTTATGCCGCTTTACACCCTCTTGATTCCCTTCCAGAGAGAGATCAATACATAGGTTTTAAGACTCTTACTAGTCAGATATATTCTTGGGCGGTGAATAGGGGCTGTTGAGTCCAGTTCACTGAGCAGGGAGTAGGTCTTGTCTATTACATATTTGGCTTGTGGAACGGTAGCTGAGCTAATTTCAAACCCTTGTTTTATGCATCACCCCACCTCACCTTTCCCGTTAAGCAGCCATAGTGTGTTTTCTAAATGTGTGACTCTGTTCTGTTTTGTAATTCAGTTCAAGTGTAGCGATTTTGACATTCCCTCTATAAGTGATGTCTTAGGATAAGTGTCTTTTTCTCTGTGACTTATTTCACTGAGGGTCATCGTACCTAAATCCACTCATCCTGCTGCTACTAGCCTTATGACATTGATTTCATGGCTGAGTGATATTCCATTGTGCCTAAGTACCACAACTTCTTTATCCATTTTTCGCTTTCCTGGGCTATTGAAGGTGTACCGAAGTGGAGGTTCTTGGAAACAGAGCAGCCCTAAACTTTGGGGTGCCTGTGTCTTGTTGATTTTTAGGTTTCCCGATGTATACGCCCATGAGGGGAAGTGCCCTATGCTCTCTAAGCTGTGCTTATTACATGTTTCAGGACACACCGTACACTTCTCCAGAGTGGCTGCTGGCAATTTACAGCCCGCCCATCAGCGTAGCAAGGCTCCCATGTCTCCATGGCCTGTCCTGCATTTCTGGTTTTTACACTTTTTTCAGCATGGCCCTTTTGACCGATGGCAAGCGAGACTTCTCTGTAGCGCTGATTTGCCTTTCCGGCTTGCCTGGTTGGCCAAAAAGGGCGTATGCGTTTTTTCCTGAATATATTCAGGAAAAAACGCATACGCCCTTTTTGGCCAAGGGCATCGTTGTCAACGCTTTGCCGCTTTTCCTGTGCTTTCAAGGCGAGTCGAGTCTGCCTCCTGAAACCTGTTTCCTGCAATTCTGCCTTGCTTTCAAATCCTCCTCGTTGCCTTCCCTCAATATATTTGTGGACGAGAGTTATCATTTATAAGTCTGCAGGTTTGTGAGTTGCAGTGCCCCTGAGCTCCATTTGGCAACTCGCTTTTTTGGGAGCTGGCCGCCAGAGCGCAGGATTGCTTCAGGCCCTATTCTGGTTCCGGGGGGCAGGCTGAGCCTGTGGTTCATTCTTCTTCCTGATGGGAAAATAGAGTGACCTGTGCCCGTCCCAACACCTAGAGCTAGTCTCTCATTGGTTCCCCCTCTTCCCGTTCATCCTCAGGCCAAATTGCGACCTGTCCGAAACAGGAGGTTAAAGGTGCTGATTCTCCAAGTAGGGAGATTGTTAGTAGAGCGGCTGGAATGGCGAACCCGAGCACAAGGAGAGGAGGAATGAGGTGCGTTTGAGAAACCTTTCCCGATCACACGGTGTACCATCTTCTGGGTTTCCCACGCATGTTTTCGATGTAGGAAGATGCCCTGGAACCTGGAGATTTGGGACCCACGGCATGGGTCCCACGCAGTATGACTTTAAAGGGTCTGCGTTTGCTCACCCAAGCTCACCAATCCTCTCAGCCCCAAGAGTGTCCAGCCTTATGTCTCATCCAGCTGTGGGTCTAGATATGGTCAATCCAGGTTGCATCAGAGCCCCTGAGCGGATTTTGTAAGCATTTCTCTCTCTTTCACTGTCTTTGTTTCATGGGGGTTTTTTTTTTAAAGTAATCTATTTTTATAATGGGGTTTAGCTGCTTTTCACTGCTGTGTTTATGCCGCTTTACACCCTCTTGATTCCCTTCCAGAGAGAGATCAATACATAGGTTTTAAGACTCTTACTAGTCAGATATATTCTTGGGCGGTGAATAGGGGCTGTTGAGTCCAGTTCACTGAGCAGGGAGTAGGTCTTGTCTATTACATATTTGGCTTGTGGAACGGTAGCTGAGCTAATTTCAAACCCTTGTTTTATGCATCACCCCACCTCACCTTTCCCGTTAAGCAGCCATAGTGTGTTTTCTAAATGTGTGACTCTGTTCTGTTTTGTAATTCAGTTCAAGTGTAGCGATTTTGACATTCCCTCTATAAGTGATGTCTTAGGATAAGTGTCTTTTTCTCTGTGACTTATTTCACTGAGGGTCATCGTACCTAAATCCACTCATCCTGCTGCTACTAGCCTTATGACATTGATTTCATGGCTGAGTGATATTCCATTGTGCCTAAGTACCACAACTTCTTTATCCATTTTTCGCTTTCCTGGGCTATTGAAGGTGTACCGAAGTGGAGGTTCTTGGAAACAGAGCAGCCCTAAACTTTGGGGTGCCTGTGTCTTGTTGATTTTTAGGTTTCCCGATGTATACGCCCATGAGGGGAAGTGCCCTATGCTCTCTAAGCTGTGCTTATTACATGTTTCAGGACACACCGTACACTTCTCCAGAGTGGCTGCTGGCAATTTACAGCCCGCCCATCAGCGTAGCAAGGCTCCCATGTCTCCATGGCCTGTCCTGCATTTCTGGTTTTTACACTTTTTTCAGCATGGCCCTTTTGACCGATGGCAAGCGAGACTTCTCTGTAGCGCTGATTTGCCTTTCCGGCTTGCCTGGTTGGCCAAAAAGGGCGTATGCGTTTTTTCCTGAATATATTCAGGAAAAAACGCATACGCCCTTTTTGGCCAAGGGCATCGTTGTCAACGCTTTGCCGCTTTCCATGTGCTTTCAAGGCGAGTCGAGTCTGCCTCCTGAAACCTGTTTCCTGCAATTCTGCCTTGCTTTCAAATCCTCCTCGTTGCCTTCCCTCAATATATTTGTGGACGAGAGTTATCATTTATAAGTCTGCAGGTTTGTGGGTTGCAGTGCCCCTGAGCTCCATTTGGCAACTCGCTTTTTTGGGAGCTGGCCGCCAGAGCGCAGGATTGCTTCAGGCCCTATTCTGGTTCCGGGGGGCAGGCTGAGCCTGTGGTTCATTCTTCTTCCTGATGGGAAAATAGAGTGACCTGTGCCCGTCCCAACACCTAGAGCTAGTCTCTCATTGGTTCCCCCTCTTCCCGTTCATCCTCAGGCCAAATTGCGACCTGTCCGAAACAGGAGGTTAAAGGTGCTGATTCTCCAAGTAGGGAGATTGTTAGTAGAGCGGCTGGAATGGCGAACCCGAGCACAAGGAGAGGAGGAATGAGGTGCGTTTGAGAAACCTTTCCCGATCACACGGTGTACCATCTTCTGGGTTTCCCACGCATGTTTTCGATGTAGGAAGATGCCCTGGAACCTGGAGATTTGGGACCCACGGCATGGGTCCCACGCAGTATGACTTTAAAGGGTCTGCGTTTGCTCACCCAAGCTCACCAATCCTCTCAGCCCCAAGAGTGTCCAGCCTTATGTCTCATCCAGCTGTGGGTCTAGATATGGTCAATCCAGGTTGCATCAGAGCCCCTGAGCGGATTTTGTAAGCATTTCTCTCTCTTTCACTGTCTTTGTTTTATGGGGGTTTTTTTTTTAAAGTAATCTATTTTTATAATGGGGTTTAGCTGCTTTTCACTGCTGTGTTTATGCCGCTTTACACCCTCTTGATTCCCTTCCAGAGAGAGATCAATACATAGGTTTTAAGACTCTTACTAGTCAGATATATTCTTGGGCGGTGAATAGGGGCTGTTGAGTCCAGTTCACTGAGCAGGGAGTAGGTCTTGTCTATTACATATTTGGCTTGTGGAACGGTAGCTGAGCTAATTTCAAACCCTTGTTTTATGCATCACCCCACCTCACCTTTCCCGTTAAGCAGCCATAGTGTGTTTTCTAAATGTGTGACTCTGTTCTGTTTTGTAATTCAGTTCAAGTGTAGCGATTTTGACATTCCCTCTATAAGTGATGTCTTAGGATAAGTGTCTTTTTCTCTGTGACTTATTTCACTGAGGGTCATCGTACCTAAATCCACTCATCCTGCTGCTACTAGCCTTATGACATTGATTTCATGGCTGAGTGATATTCCATTGTGCCTAAGTACCACAACTTCTTTATCCATTTTTCGCTTTCCTGGGCTATTGAAGGTGTACCGAAGTGGAGGTTCTTGGAAACAGAGCAGCCCTAAACTTTGGGGTGCCTGTGTCTTGTTGATTTTTAGGTTTCCCGATGTATACGCCCATGAGGGGAAGTGCCCTATGTTCTCTAAGCTGTGCTTATTACATGTTTCAGGACACACCGTACACTTCTCCAGAGTGGCTGCTGGCAATTTACAGCCCGCCCATCAGCGTAGCAAGGCTCCCATGTCTCCATGGCCTGTCCTGCATTTCTGGTTTTTACACTTTTTTCAGCATGGCCCTTTTGACCGATGGCAAGCGAGACTTCTCTGTAGCGCTGATTTGCCTTTCCGGCTTGCCTGGTTGGCCAAAAAGGGCGTATGCGTTTTTTCCTGAATATATTCAGGAAAAAACGCATACGCCCTTTTTGGCCAAGGGCATCGTTGTCAACGCTTTGCCGCTTTCCATGTGCTTTCAAGGCGAGTCGAGTCTGCCTCCTGAAACCTGTTTCCTGCAATTCTGCCTTGCTTTCAAATCCTCCTCGTTGCCTTCCCTCAATATATTTGTGGACGAGAGTTATCATTTATAAGTCTGCAGGTTTGTGGGTTGCAGTGCCCCTGAGCTCCATTTGGCAACTCGCTTTTTTGGGAGCTGGCCGCCAGAGCGCAGGATTGCTTCAGGCCCTATTCTGGTTCCGGGGGGCAGGCTGAGCCTGTGGTTCATTCTTCTTCCTGATGGGAAAATAGAGTGACCTGTGCCCGTCCCAACACCTAGAGCTAGTCTCTCATTGGTTCCCCCTCTTCCCGTTCATCCTCAGGCCAAATTGCGACCTGTCCGAAACAGGAGGTTAAAGGTGCTGATTCTCCAAGTAGGGAGATTGTTAGTAGAGCGGCTGGAATGGCGAACCCGAGCACAAGGAGAGGAGGAATGAGGTGCGTTTGAGAAACCTTTCCCGATCACACGGTGTACCATCTTCTGGGTTTCCCACGCATGTTTTCGATGTAGGAAGATGCCCTGGAACCTGGAGATTTGGGACCCACGGCATGGGTCCCACGCAGTATGACTTTAAAGGGTCTGCGTTTGCTCACCCAAGCTCACCAATCCTCTCAGCCCCAAGAGTGTCCAGCCTTATGTCTCATCCAGCTGTGGGTCTAGATATGGTCAATCCAGGTTGCATCAGAGCCCCTGAGCGGATTTTGTAAGCATTTCTCTCTCTTTCACTGTCTTTGTTTTATGGGGGTTTTTTTTTTAAAGTAATCTATTTTTATAATGGGGTTTAGCTGCTTTTCACTGCTGTGTTTATGCCGCTTTACACCCTCTTGATTCCCTTCCAGAGAGAGATCAATACATAGGTTTTAAGACTCTTACTAGTCAGATATATTCTTGGGCGGTGAATAGGGGCTGTTGAGTCCAGTTCACTGAGCAGGGAGTAGGTCTTGTCTATTACATATTTGGCTTGTGGAACGGTAGCTGAGCTAATTTCAAACCCTTGTTTTATGCATCACCCCACCTCACCTTTCCCGTTAAGCAGCCATAGTGTGTTTTCTAAATGTGTGACTCTGTTCTGTTTTGTAATTCAGTTCAAGTGTAGCGATTTTGACATTCCCTCTATAAGTGATGTCTTAGGATAAGTGTCTTTTTCTCTGTGACTTATTTCACTGAGGGTCATCGTACCTAAATCCACTCATCCTGCTGCTACTAGCCTTATGACATTGATTTCATGGCTGAGTGATATTCCATTGTGCCTAAGTACCACAACTTCTTTATCCATTTTTCGCTTTCCTGGGCTATTGAAGGTGTACCGAAGTGGAGGTTCTTGGAAACAGAGCAGCCCTAAACTTTGGGGTGCCTGTGTCTTGTTGATTTTTAGGTTTCCCGATGTATATGCCCATGAGGGGAAGTGCCCTATGCTCTCTAAGCTGTGCTTATTACATGTTTCAGGACACACCGTACACTTCTCCAGAGTGGCTGCTGGCAATTTACAGCCCGCCCATCAGCGTAGCAAGGCTCCCATGTCTCCATGGCCTGTCCTGCATTTCTGGTTTTTACACTTTTTTCAGCATGGCCCTTTTGACCGATGGCAAGCGAGACTTCTCTGTAGCGCTGATTTGCCTTTCCGGCTTGCCTGGTTGGCCAAAAAGGGCGTATGCGTTTTTTCCTGAATATATTCAGGAAAAAACGCATACGCCCTTTTTGGCCAAGGGCATCGTTGTCAACGCTTTGCCGCTTTCCATGTGCTTTCAAGGCGAGTCGAGTCTGCCTCCTGAAACCTGTTTCCTGCAATTCTGCCTTGCTTTCAAATCCTCCTCGTTGCCTTCCCTCAATATATTTGTGGACGAGAGTTATCATTTATAAGTCTGCAGGTTTGTGGGTTGCAGTGCCCCTGAGCTCCATTTGGCAACTCGCTTTTTTGGGAGCTGGCCGCCAGAGCGCAGGATTGCTTCAGGCCCTATTCTGGTTCCGGGGGGCAGGCTGAGCCTGTGGTTCATTCTTCTTCCTGATGGGAAAATAGAGTGACCTGTGCCCGTCCCAACACCTAGAGCTAGTCTCTCATTGGTTCCCCCTCTTCCCGTTCATCCTCAGGCCAAATTGCGACCTGTCCGAAACAGGAGGTTAAAGGTGCTGATTCTCCAAGTAGGGAGATTGTTAGTAGAGCGGCTGGAATGGCGAACCCGAGCACAAGGAGAGGAGGAATGAGGTGCGTTTGAGAAACCTTTCCCGATCACACGGTGTACCATCTTCTGGGTTTCCCACGCATGTTTTCGATGTAGGAAGATGCCCTGGAACCTGGAGATTTGGGACCCACGGCATGGGTCCCACGCAGTATGACTTTAAAGGGTCTGCGTTTGCTCACCCAAGCTCACCAATCCTCTCAGCCCCAAGAGTGTCCAGCCTTATGTCTCATCCAGCTGTGGGTCTAGATATGGTCAATCCAGGTTGCATCAGAGCCCCTGAGCGGATTTTGTAAGCATTTCTCTCTCTTTCACTGTCTTTGTTTCATGGGGGTTTTTTTTTTAAAGTAATCTATTTTTATAATGGGGTTTAGCTGCTTTTCACTGCTGTGTTTATGCCGCTTTACACCCTCTTGATTCCCTTCCAGAGAGAGATCAATACATAGGTTTTAAGACTCTTACTAGTCAGATATATTCTTGGGCGGTGAATAGGGGCTGTTGAGTCCAGTTCACTGAGCAGGGAGTAGGTCTTGTCTATTACATATTTGGCTTGTGGAACGGTAGCTGAGCTAATTTCAAACCCTTGTTTTATGCATCACCCCACCTCACCTTTCCCGTTAAGCAGCCATAGTGTGTTTTCTAAATGTGTGACTCTGTTCTGTTTTGTAATTCAGTTCAAGTGTAGCGATTTTGACATTCCCTCTATAAGTGATGTCTTAGGATAAGTGTCTTTTTCTCTGTGACTTATTTCACTGAGGGTCATCGTACCTAAATCCACTCATCCTGCTGCTACTAGCCTTATGACATTGATTTCATGGCTGAGTGATATTCCATTGTGCCTAAGTACCACAACTTCTTTATCCATTTTTCGCTTTCCTGGGCTATTGAAGGTGTACCGAAGTGGAGGTTCTTGGAAACAGAGCAGCCCTAAACTTTGGGGTGCCTGTGTCTTGTTGATTTTTAGGTTTCCCGATGTATACGCCCATGAGTGGAAGTGCCCTATGCTCTCTAAGCTGTGCTTATTACATGTTTCAGGACACACCGTACACTTCTCCAGAGTGGCTGCTGGCAATTTACAGCCCGCCCATCAGCGTAGCAAGGCTCCCATGTCTCCATGGCCTGTCCTGCATTTCTGGTTTTTACACTTTTTTCAGCATGGCCCTTTTGACCGATGGCAAGCGAGACTTCTCTGTAGCGCTGATTTGCCTTTCCGGCTTGCCTGGTTGGCCAAAAAGGGCGTATGCGTTTTTTCCTGAATATATTCAGGAAAAAACGCATACGCCCTTTTTGGCCAAGGGCATCGTTGTCAACGCTTTGCCGCTTTTCATGTGCTTTCAAGGCGAGTCGAGTCTGCCTCCTGAAACCTGTTTCCTGCAATTCTGCCTTGCTTTCAAATCCTCCTCGTTGCCTTCCCTCAATATATTTGTGGACGAGAGTTATCATTTATAAGTCTGCAGGTTTGTGAGTTGCAGTGCCCCTGAGCTCCATTTGGCAACTCGCTTTTTTGGGAGCTGGCCGCCAGAGCGCAGGATTGCTTCAGGCCCTATTCTGGTTCCGGGGGGCAGGCTGAGCCTGTGGTTCATTCTTCTTCCTGATGGGAAAATAGAGTGACCTGTGCCTGTCCCAACACCTAGAGCTAGTCTCTCATTGGTTCCCCCTCTTCCCGTTCATCCTCAGGCCAAATTGCGACCTGTCCGAAACAGGAGGTTAAAGGTGCTGATTCTCCAAGTAGGGAGATTGTTAGTAGAGCGGCTGGAATGGCGAACCCGAGCACAAGGAGAGGAGGAATGAGGTGCGTTTGAGAAACCTTTCCCGATCACACGGTGTACCATCTTCTGGGTTTCCCACGCATGTTTTCGATGTAGGAAGATGCCCTGGAACCTGGAGATTTGGGACCCACGGCATGGGTCCCACGCAGTATGACTTTAAAGGGTCTGCGTTTGCTCACCCAAGCTCACCAATCCTCTCAGCCCCAAGAGTGTCCAGCCTTATGTCTCATCCAGCTGTGGGTCTAGATATGGTCAATCCAGGTTGCATCAGAGCCCCTGAGCGGATTTTGTAAGCATTTCTCTCTCTTTCACTGTCTTTGTTTCATGGGGGTTTTTTTTTTAAAGTAATCTATTTTTATAATGGGGTTTAGCTGCTTTTCACTGCTGTGTTTATGCCGCTTTACACCCTCTTGATTCCCTTCCAGAGAGAGATCAATACATAGGTTTTAAGACTCTTACTAGTCAGATATATTCTTGGGCGGTGAATAGGGGCTGTTGAGTCCAGTTCACTGAGCAGGGAGTAGGTCTTGTCTATTACATATTTGGCTTGTGGAACGGTAGCTGAGCTAATTTCAAACCCTTGTTTTATGCATCACCCCACCTCACCTTTCCCGTTAAGCAGCCATAGTGTGTTTTCTAAATGTGTGACTCTGTTCTGTTTTGTAATTCAGTTCAAGTGTAGCGATTTTGACATTCCCTCTATAAGTGATGTCTTAGGATAAGTGTCTTTTTCTCTGTGACTTATTTCACTGAGGGTCATCGTACCTAAATCCACTCATCCTGCTGCTACTAGCCTTATGACATTGATTTCATGGCTGAGTGATATTCCATTGTGCCTAAGTACCACAACTTCTTTATCCATTTTTCGCTTTCCTGGGCTATTGAAGGTGTACCGAAGTGGAGGTTCTTGGAAACAGAGCAGCCCTAAACTTTGGGGTGCCTGTGTCTTGTTGATTTTTAGGTTTCCCGATGTATACGCCCATGAGGGGAAGTGCCCTATGCTCTCTAAGCTGTGCTTATTACATGTTTCAGGACACACCGTACACTTCTCCAGAGTGGCTGCTGGCAATTTACAGCCCGCCCATCAGCGTAGCAAGGCTCCCATGTCTCCATGGCCTGTCCTGCATTTCTGGTTTTTACACTTTTTTCAGCATGGCCCTTTTGACCGATGGCAAGCGAGACTTCTCTGTAGCGCTGATTTGCCTTTCCGGCTTGCCTGGTTGGCCAAAAAGGGCGTATGCGTTTTTTCCTGAATATATTCAGGAAAAAACGCATACGCCCTTTTTGGCCAAGGGCATCGTTGTCAACGCTTTGCCGCTTTTCCTGTGCTTTCAAGGCGAGTCGAGTCTGCCTCCTGAAACCTGTTTCCTGCAATTCTGCCTTGCTTTCAAATCCTCCTCGTTGCCTTCCCTCAATATATTTGTGGACGAGAGTTATCATTTATAAGTCTGCAGGTTTGTGAGTTGCAGTGCCCCTGAGCTCCATTTGGCAACTCGCTGTTTTGGGAGTTGGCCGCCAGAGCGCAGGATTGCTTCAGGCCCTATTCTGGTTCCGGGGGGCAGGCTGAGCCTGTGGTTCATTCTTCTTCCTGATGGGAAAATAGAGTGACCTGTGCCCGTCCCAACACCTAGAGCTAGTCTCTCATTGGTTCCCCCTCTTCCCGTTCATCCTCAGGCCAAATTGCGACCTGTCCGAAACAGGAGGTTAAAGGTGCTGATTCTCCAAGTAGGGAGATTGTTAGTAGAGCGGCTGGAATGGCGAACCCGAGCACAAGGAGAGGAGGAATGAGGTGCGTTTGAGAAACCTTTCCCGATCACACGGTGTACCATCTTCTGGGTTTCCCACGCATGTTTTCGATGTAGGAAGATGCCCTGGAACCTGGAGATTTGGGACCCACGGCATGGGTCCCACGCAGTATGACTTTAAAGGGTCTGCGTTTGCTCACCCAAGCTCACCAATCCTCTCAGCCCCAAGAGTGTCCAGCCTTATGTCTCATCCAGCTGTGGGTCTAGATATGGTCAATCCAGGTTGCATCAGAGCCCCTGAGCGGATTTTGTAAGCATTGCTCTCTCTTTCACTGTCTTTGTTTTATGGGGTTTTTTTTTTTTAAAGTAATCTATTTTTATAATGGGGTTTAGCTGCTTTTCACTGCTGTGTTTATGCCGCTTTACACCCTCTTGATTCCCTTCCAGAGAGAGATCAATACATAGGTTTTAAGACTCTTACTAGTCAGATATATTCTTGGGCGGTGAATAGGGGCTGTTGAGTCCAGTTCACTGAGCAGGGAGTAGGTCTTGTCTATTACATATTTGGCTTGTGGAACGGTAGCTGAGCTAATTTCAAACCCTTGTTTTATGCATCACCCCACCTCACCTTTCCCGTTAAGCAGCCATAGTGTGTTTTCTAAATGTGTGACTCTGTTCTGTTTTGTAATTCAGTTCAAGTGTAGCGATTTTGACATTCCCTCTATAAGTGATGTCTTAGGATAAGTGTCTTTTTCTCTGTGACTTATTTCACTGAGGGTCATCGTACCTAAATCCACTCATCCTGCTGCTACTAGCCTTATGACATTGATTTCATGGCTGAGTGATATTCCATTGTGCCTAAGTACCACAACTTCTTTATCCATTTTTCGCTTTCCTGGGCTATTGAAGGTGTAGCGAAGTGGAGGTTCTTGGAAACAGAGCAGCCCTAAACTTTGGGGTGCCTGTGTCTTGTTGATTTTTAGGTTTCCCGATGTATACGCCCATGAGTGGAAGTGCCCTATGCTCTCTAAGCTGTGCTTATTACATGTTTCAGGACACACCGTACACTTCTCCAGAGTGGCTGCTGGCAATTTACAGCCCGCCCATCAGCGTAGCAAGGCTCCCATGTCTCCATGGCCTGTCCTGCATTTCTGGTTTTTACACTTTTTTCAGCATGGCCCTTTTGACCGATGGCAAGCGAGACTTCTCTGTAGCGCTGATTTGCCTTTCCGGCTTGCCTGGTTGGCCAAAAAGGGCGTATGCGTTTTTTCCTGAATATATTCAGGAAAAAACGCATACGCCCTTTTTGGCCAAGGGCATCGTTGTCAACGCTTTGCCGCTTTTCCTGTGCTTTCAAGGCGAGTCGAGTCTGCCTCCTGAAACCTGTTTCCTGCAATTCTGCCTTGCTTTCAAATCCTCCTCGTTGCCTTCCCTCAATATATTTGTGGACGAGAGTTATCATTTATAAGTCTGCAGGTTTGTGAGTTGCAGTGCCCCTGAGCTCCATTTGGCAACTCGCTTTTTTGGGAGCTGGCCGCCAGAGCGCAGGATTGCTTCAGGCCCTATTCTGGTTCCGGGGGGCAGGCTGAGCCTGTGGTTCATTCTTCTTCCTGATGGGAAAATAGAGTGACCTGTGCCCGTCCCAACACCTAGAGCTAGTCTCTCATTGGTTCCCCCTCTTCCCGTTCATCCTCAGGCCAAATTGCGACCTGTCCGAAACAGGAGGTTAAAGGTGCTGATTCTCCAAGTAGGGAGATTGTTAGTAGAGCGGCTGGAATGGCGAACCCGAGCACAAGGAGAGGAGGAATGAGGTGCGTTTGAGAAACCTTTCCCGATCACACGGTGTACCATCTTCTGGGTTTCCCACGCATGTTTTCGATGTAGGAAGATGCCCTGGAACCTGGAGATTTGGGACCCACGGCATGGGTCCCACGCAGTATGACTTTAAAGGGTCTGCGTTTGCTCACCCAAGCTCACCAATCCTCTCAGCCCCAAGAGTGTCCAGCCTTATGTCTCATCCAGCTGTGGGTCTAGATATGGTCAATCCAGGTTGCATCAGAGCCCCTGAGCGGATTTTGTAAGCATTTCTCTCTCTTTCACTGTCTTTGTTTCATGGGGTTTTTTTTTTTTTAAAGTAATCTATTTTTATAATGGGGTTTAGCTGCTTTTCACTGCTGTGTTTATGCCGCTTTACACCCTCTTGATTCCCTTCCAGAGAGAGATCAATACATAGGTTTTAAGACTCTTACTAGTCAGATATATTCTTGGGCGGTGAATAGGGGCTGTTGAGTCCAGTTCACTGAGCAGGGAGTAGGTCTTGTCTATTACATATTTGGCTTGTGGAACGGTAGCTGAGCTAATTTCAAACCCTTGTTTTATGCATCACCCCACCTCACCTTTCCCGTTAAGCAGCCATAGTGTGTTTTCTAAATGTGTGACTCTGTTCTGTTTTGTAATTCAGTTCAAGTGTAGCGATTTTGACATTCCCTCTATAAGTGATGTCTTAGGATAAGTGTCTTTTTCTCTGTGACTTATTTCACTGAGGGTCATCGTACCTAAATCCACTCATCCTGCTGCTACTAGCCTTATGACATTGATTTCATGGCTGAGTGATATTCCATTGTGCCTAAGTACCACAACTTCTTTATCCATTTTTCGCTTTCCTGGGCTATTGAAGGTGTACCGAAGTGGAGGTTCTTGGAAACAGAGCAGCCCTAAACTTTGGGGTGCCTGTGTCTTGTTGATTTTTAGGTTTCCCGATGTATACGCCCATGAGGGGAAGTGCCCTATGCTCTCTAAGCTGTGCTTATTACATGTTTCAGGACACACCGTACACTTCTCCAGAGTGGCTGCTGGCAATTTACAGCCCGCCCATCAGCGTAGCAAGGCTCCCATGTCTCCATGGCCTGTCCTGCATTTCTGGTTTTTACACTTTTTTCAGCATGGCCCTTTTGACCGATGGCAAGCGAGACTTCTCTGTAGCGCTGATTTGCCTTTCCGGCTTGCCTGGTTGGCCAAAAAGGGCGTATGCGTTTTTTCCTGAATATATTCAGGAAAAAACGCATACGCCCTTTTTGGCCAAGGGCATCGTTGTCAACGCTTTGCCGCTTTCCATGTGCTTTCAAGGCGAGTCGAGTCTGCCTCCTGAAACCTGTTTCCTGCAATTCTGCCTTGCTTTCAAATCCTCCTCGTTGCCTTCCCTCAATATATTTGTGGACGAGAGTTATCATTTATAACTCTGCAGGTTTGTGAGTTGCAGTGCCCCTGAGCTCCATTTGGCAACTCGCTTTTTTGGGAGCTGGCCGCCAGAGCGCAGGATTGCTTCAGGCCCTATTCTGGTTCCGGGGGGCAGGCTGAGCCTGTGGTTCATTCTTCTTCCTGATGGGAAAATAGAGTGACCTGTGCCCGTCCCAACACCTAGAGCTAGTCTCTCATTGGTTCCCCCTCTTCCCGTTCATCCTCAGGCCAAATTGCGACCTGTCCGAAACAGGAGGTTAAAGGTGCTGATTCTCCAAGTAGGGAGATTGTTAGTAGAGCGGCTGGAATGGCGAACCCGAGCACAAGGAGAGGAGGAATGAGGTGCGTTTGAGAAACCTTTCCCGATCACACGGTGTACCATCTTCTGGGTTTCCCACGCATGTTTTCGATGTAGGAAGATGCCCTGGAACCTGGAGATTTGGGACCCACGGCATGGGTCCCACGCAGTATGACTTTAAAGGGTCTGCGTTTGCTCACCCAAGCTCACCAATCCTCTCAGCCCCAAGAGTGTCCAGCCTTATGTCTCATCCAGCTGTGGGTCTAGATATGGTCAATCCAGGTTGCATCAGAGCCCCTGAGCGGATTTTGTAAGCATTTCTCTCTCTTTCACTGTCTTTGTTTCATGGGGTTTTTTTTTTTTAAAGTAATCTATTTTTATAATGGGGTTTAGCTGCTTTTCACTGCTGTGTTTATGCCGCTTTACACCCTCTTGATTCCCTTCCAGAGAGAGATCAATACATAGGTTTTAAGACTCTTACTAGTCAGATATATTCTTGGGCGGTGAATAGGGGCTGTTGAGTCCAGTTCACTGAGCAGGGAGTAGGTCTTGTCTATTACATATTTGGCTTGTGGAACGGTAGCTGAGCTAATTTCAAACCCTTGTTTTATGCATCACCCCACCTCACCTTTCCCGTTAAGCAGCCATAGTGTGTTTTCTAAATGTGTGACTCTGTTCTGTTTTGTAATTCAGTTCAAGTGTAGCGATTTTGACATTCCCTCTATAAGTGATGTCTTAGGATAAGTGTCTTTTTCTCTGTGACTTATTTCACTGAGGGTCATCGTACCTAAATCCACTCATCCTGCTGCTACTAGCCTTATGACATTGATTTCATGGCTGAGTGATATTCCATTGTGCCTAAGTACCACAACTTCTTTATCCATTTTTCGCTTTCCTGGGCTATTGAAGGTGTACCGAAGTGGAGGTTCTTGGAAACAGAGCAGCCCTAAACTTTGGGGTGCCTGTGTCTTGTTGATTTTTAGGTTTCCCGATGTATACGCCCATGAGGGGAAGTGCCCTATGCTCTCTAAGCTGTGCTTATTACATGTTTCAGGACACACCGTACACTTCTCCAGAGTGGCTGCTGGCAATTTACAGCCCGCCCATCAGCGTAGCAAGGCTCCCATGTCTCCATGGCCTGTCCTGCATTTCTGGTTTTTACACTTTTTTCAGCATGGCCCTTTTGACCGATGGCAAGCGAGACTTCTCTGTAGCGCTGATTTGCCTTTCCGGCTTGCCTGGTTGGCCAAAAAGGGCGTATGCGTTTTTTCCTGAATATATTCAGGAAAAAACGCATACGCCCTTTTTGGCCAAGGGCATCGTTGTCAACGCTTTGCCGCTTTTCCTGTGCTTTCAAGGCGAGTCGAGTCTGCCTCCTGAAACCTGTTTCCTGCAATTCTGCCTTGCTTTCAAATCCTCCTCGTTGCCTTCCCTCAATATATTTGTGGACGAGAGTTATCATTTATAAGTCTGCAGGTTTGTGAGTTGCAGTGCCCCTGAGCTCCATTTGGCAACTCGCTTTTTTGGGAGCTGGCCGCCAGAGCGCAGGATTGCTTCAGGCCCTATTCTGGTTCCGGGGGGCAGGCTGAGCCTGTGGTTCATTCTTCTTCCTGATGGGAAAATAGAGTGACCTGTGCCCATCCCAACACCTAGAGCTAGTCTCTCATTGGTTCCCCCTCTTCCCGTTCATCCTCAGGCCAAATTGCGACCTGTCCGAAACAGGAGGTTAAAGGTGCTGATTCTCCAAGTAGGGAGATTGTTAGTAGAGCGGCTGGAATGGCGAACCCGAGCACAAGGAGAGGAGGAATGAGGTGCGTTTGAGAAACCTTTCCCGATCACACGGTGTACCATCTTCTGGGTTTCCCACGCATGTTTTCGATGTAGGAAGATGCCCTTGAACCTGGAGATTTGGGATCCACGGCATGGGTACCACGCAGTATGACTTTAAAGGGTCTGCGTTTGCTCACCCAAGCTCACCAATCCTCTCAGCCCCAAGAGTGTCCAGCCTTATGTCTCATCCAGCTGTGGGTCTAGATATGGTCAATCCAGGTTGCATCAGAGCCCCTGAGCGGATTTTGTAAGCATTTCTCTCTCTTTCACTGTCTTTGTTTTATGGGGTTTTTTTTTTTAAAGTAATCTATTTTTATAATGGGGTTTAGCTGCTTTTCACTGCTGTGTTTATGCCGCTTTACACCCTCTTGATTCCCTTCCAGAGAGAGATCAATACATAGGTTTTAAGACTCTTACTAGTCAGATATATTCTTGGGCGGTGAATAGGGGCTGTTGAGTCCAGTTCACTGAGCAGGGAGTAGGTCTTGTCTATTACATATTTGGCTTGTGGAACGGTAGCTGAGCTAATTTCAAACCCTTGTTTTATGCATCACCCCACCTCACCTTTCCCGTTAAGCAGCCATAGTGTGTTTTCTAAATGTGTGACTCTGTTCTGTTTTGTAATTCAGTTCAAGTGTAGCGATTTTGACATTCCCTCTATAAGTGATGTCTTAGGATAAGTGTCTTTTTCTCTGTGACTTATTTCACTGAGGGTCATCGTACCTAAATCCACTCATCCTGCTGCTACTAGCCTTATGACATTGATTTCATGGCTGAGTGATATTCCATTGTGCCTAAGTACCACAACTTCTTTATCCATTTTTCGCTTTCCTGGGCTATTGAAGGTGTACCGAAGTGGAGGTTCTTGGAAACAGAGCAGCCCTAAACTTTGGGGTGCCTGTGTCTTGTTGATTTTTAGGTTTCCCGATGTATACGCCCATGAGGGGAAGTGCCCTATGCTCTCTAAGCTGTGCTTATTACATGTTTCAGGACACACCGTACACTTCTCCAGAGTGGCTGCTGGCAATTTACAGCCCGCCCATCAGCGTAGCAAGGCTCCCATGTCTCCATGGCCTGTCCTGCATTTCTGGTTTTTACACTTTTTTCAGCATGGCCCTTTTGACCGATGGCAAGCGAGACTTCTCTGTAGCGCTGATTTGCCTTTCCGGCTTGCCTGGTTGGCCAAAAAGGGCGTATGCGTTTTTTCCTGAATATATTCAGGAAAAAACGCATACGCCCTTTTTGGCCAAGGGCATCGTTGTCAACGCTTTGCCGCTTTTCCTGTGCTTTCAAGGCGAGTCGAGTCTGCCTCCTGAAACCTGTTTCCTGCAATTCTGCCTTGCTTTCAAATCCTCCTCGTTGCCTTCCCTCAATATATTTGTGGACGAGAGTTATCATTTATAAGTCTGCAGGTTTGTGAGTTGCAGTGCCCCTGAGCTCCATTTGGCAACTCGCTTTTTTGGGAGCTGGCCGCCAGAGCGCAGGATTGCTTCAGGCCCTATTCTGGTTCCGGGGGGCAGGCTGAGCCTGTGGTTCATTCTTCTTCCTGATGGGAAAATAGAGTGACCTGTGCCCGTCCCAACACCTAGAGCTAGTCTCTCATTGGTTCCCCCTCTTCCCGTTCATCCTCAGGCCAAATTGCGACCTGTCCGAAACAGGAGGTTAAAGGTGCTGATTCTCCAAGTAGGGAGATTGTTAGTAGAGCGGCTGGAATGGCGAACCCGAGCACAAGGAGAGGAGGAATGAGGTGCGTTTGAGAAACCTTTCCCGATCACACGGTGTACCATCTTCTGGGTTTCCCACGCATGTTTTCGATGTAGGAAGATGCCCTTGAACCTGGAGATTTGGGACCCACGGCATGGGTACCACGCAGTATGACTTTAAAGGGTCTGCGTTTGCTCACCCAAGCTCACCAATCCTCTCAGCCCCAAGAGTGTCCAGCCTTATGTCTCATCCAGCTGTGGGTCTAGATATGGTCAATCCAGGTTGCATCAGAGCCCCTGAGCGGATTTTGTAAGCATTTCTCTCTCTTTCACTGTCTTTGTTTTATGGGGTTTTTTTTTTTAAAGTAATCTATTTTTATAATGGGGTTTAGCTGCTTTTCACTGCTGTGTTTATGCCGCTTTACACCCTCTTGATTCCCTTCCAGAGAGAGATCAATACATAGGTTTTAAGACTCTTACTAGTCAGATATATTCTTGGGCGGTGAATAGGGGCTGTTGAGTCCAGTTCACTGAGCAGGGAGTAGGTCTTGTCTATTACATATTTGGCTTGTGGAACGGTAGCTGAGCTAATTTCAAACCCTTGTTTTATGCATCACCCCACCTCACCTTTCCCGTTAAGCAGCCATAGTGTGTTTTCTAAATGTGTGACTCTGTTCTGTTTTGTAATTCAGTTCAAGTGTAGCGATTTTGACATTCCCTCTATAAGTGATGTCTTAGGATAAGTGTCTTTTTCTCTGTGACTTATTTCACTGAGGGTCATCGTACCTAAATCCACTCATCCTGCTGCTACTAGCCTTATGACATTGATTTCATGGCTGAGTGATATTCCATTGTGCCTAAGTACCACAACTTCTTTATCCATTTTTCGCTTTCCTGGGCTATTGAAGGTGTACCGAAGTGGAGGTTCTTGGAAACAGAGCAGCCCTAAACTTTGGGGTGCCTGTGTCTTGTTGATTTTTAGGTTTCCCGATGTATACGCCCATGAGGGGAAGTGCCCTATGCTCTCTAAGCTGTGCTTATTACATGTTTCAGGACACACCGTACACTTCTCCAGAGTGGCTGCTGGCAATTTACAGCCCGCCCATCAGCGTAGCAAGGCTCCCATGTCTCCATGGCCTGTCCTGCATTTCTGGTTTTTACACTTTTTTCAGCATGGCCCTTTTGACCGATGGCAAGCGAGACTTCTCTGTAGCGCTGATTTGCCTTTCCGGCTTGCCTGGTTGGCCAAAAAGGGCGTATGCGTTTTTTCCTGAATATATTCAGGAAAAAACGCATACGCCCTTTTTGGCCAAGGGCATTGTTGTCAACGCTTTGCCGCTTTTCCTGTGCTTTCAAGGCGAGTCGAGTCTGCCTCCTGAAACCTGTTTCCTGCAATTCTGCCTTGCTTTCAAATCCTCCTCGTTGCCTTCCCTCAATATATTTGTGGACGAGAGTTATCATTTATAAGTCTGCAGGTTTGTGAGTTGCAGTGCCCCTGAGCTCCATTTGGCAACTCGCTTTTTTGGGAGCTGGCCGCCAGAGCGCAGGATTGCTTCAGGCCCTATTCTGGTTCCGGGGGGCAGGCTGAGCCTGTGGTTCATTCTTCTTCCTGATGGGAAAATAGAGTGACCTGTGCCCGTCCCAACACCTAGAGCTAGTCTCTCATTGGTTCCCCCTCTTCCCGTTCATCCTCAGGCCAAATTGCGACCTGTCCGAAACAGGAGGTTAAAGGTGCTGATTCTCCAAGTAGGGAGATTGTTAGTAGAGCGGCTGGAATGGCGAACCCGAGCACAAGGAGAGGAGGAATGAGGTGCGTTTGAGAAACCTTTCCCGATCACACGGTGTACCATCTTCTGGGTTTCCCACGCATGTTTTCGATGTAGGAAGATGCCCTGGAACCTGGAGATTTGGGACCCACGGCATGGGTACCACGCAGTATGACTTTAAAGGGTCTGCGTTTGCTCACCCAAGCTCACCAATCCTCTCAGCCCCAAGAGTGTCCAGCCTTATGTCTCATCCAGCTGTGGGTCTAGATATGGTCAATCCAGGTTGCATCAGAGCCCCTGAGCGGATTTTGTAAGCATTTCTCTCTCTTTCACTGTCTTTGTTTTATGGGGTTTTTTTTTTTAAAGTAATCTATTTTTATAATGGGGTTTAGCTGCTTTTCACTGCTGTGTTTATGCCGCTTTACACCCTCTTGATTCCCTTCCAGAGAGAGATCAATACATAGGTTTTAAGACTCTTACTAGTCAGATATATTCTTGGGCGGTGAATAGGGGCTGTTGAGTCCAGTTCACTGAGCAGGGAGTAGGTCTTGTCTATTACATATTTGGCTTGTGGAACGGTAGCTGAGCTAATTTCAAACCCTTGTTTTATGCATCACCCCACCTCACCTTTCCCGTTAAGCAGCCATAGTGTGTTTTCTAAATGTGTGACTCTGTTCTGTTTTGTAATTCAGTTCAAGTGTAGCGATTTTGACATTCCCTCTATAAGTGATGTCTTAGGATAAGTGTCTTTTTCTCTGTGACTTATTTCACTGAAGGTCATCGTACCTAAATCCACTCATCCTGCTGCTACTAGCCTTATGACATTGATTTCATGGCTGAGTGATATTCCATTGTGCCTAAGTACCACAACTTCTTTATCCATTTTTCGCTTTCCTGGGCTATTGAAGGTGTACCGAAGTGGAGGTTCTTGGAAACAGAGCAGCCCTAAACTTTGGGGTGCCTGTGTCTTGTTGATTTTTAGGTTTCCCGATGTATACGCCCATGAGGGGAAGTGCCCTATGCTCTCTAAGCTGTGCTTATTACATGTTTCAGGACACACCGTACACTTCTCCAGAGTGGCTGCTGGCAATTTACAGCCCGCCCATCAGCGTAGCAAGGCTCCCATGTCTCCATGGCCTGTCCTGCATTTCTGGTTTTTACACTTTTTTCAGCATGGCCCTTTTGACCGATGGCAAGCGAGACTTCTCTGTAGCGCTGATTTGCCTTTCCGGCTTGCCTGGTTGGCCAAAAAGGGCGTATGCGTTTTTTCCTGAATATATTCAGGAAAAAACGCATACGCCCTTTTTGGCCAAGGGCATCGTTGTCAACGCTTTGCCGCTTTCCATGTGCTTTCAAGGCGAGTCGAGTCTGCCTCCTGAAACCTGTTTCCTGCAATTCTGCCTTGCTTTCAAATCCTCCTCGTTGCCTTCCCTCAATATATTTGTGGACGAGAGTTATCATTTATAACTCTGCAGGTTTGTGAGTTGCAGTGCCCCTGAGCTCCATTTGGCAACTCGCTTTTTTGGGAGCTGGCCGCCAGAGCGCAGGATTGCTTCAGGCCCTATTCTGGTTCCGGGGGGCAGGCTGAGCCTGTGGTTCATTCTTCTTCCTGATGGGAAAATAGAGTGACCTGTGCCTGTCCCAACACCTAGAGCTAGTCTCTCATTGGTTCCCCCTCTTCCCGTTCATCCTCAGGCCAAATTGCGACCTGTCCAAAACAGGAGGTTAAAGGTGCTGATTCTCCAAGTAGGGAGATTGTTAGTAGAGCGGCTGGAATGGCGAACCCGAGCACAAGGAGAGGAGGAATGAGGTGCGTTTGAGAAACCTTTCCCGATCACACGGTGTACCATCTTCTGGGTTTCCCACGCATGTTTTCGATGTAGGAAGATGCCCTGGAACCTGGAGATTTGGGACCCACGGCATGGGTCCCACGCAGTATGACTTTAAAGGGTCTGCGTTTGCTCACCCAAGCTCACCAATCCTCTCAGCCCCAAGAGTGTCCAGCCTTATGTCTCATCCAGCTGTGGGTCTAGATATGGTCAATCCAGGTTGCATCAGAGCCCCTGAGCGGATTTTGTAAGCATTTCTCTCTCTTTCACTGTCTTTGTTTCATGGGGTTTTTTTTTTTTAAAGTAATCTATTTTTATAATGGGGTTTAGCTGCTTTTCACTGCTGTGTTTATGCCGCTTTACACCCTCTTGATTCCCTTCCAGAGAGAGATCAATACATAGGTTTTAAGACTCTTACTAGTCAGATATATTCTTGGGCGGTGAATAGGGGCTGTTGAGTCCAGTTCACTGAGCAGGGAGTAGGTCTTGTCTATTACATATTTGGCTTGTGGAACGGTAGCTGAGCTAATTTCAAACCCTTGTTTTATGCATCACCCCACCTCACCTTTCCCGTTAAGCAGCCATAGTGTGTTTTCTAAATGTGTGACTCTGTTCTGTTTTGTAATTCAGTTCAAGTGTAGCGATTTTGACATTCCCTCTATAAGTGATGTCTTAGGATAAGTGTCTTTTTCTCTGTGACTTATTTCACTGAGGGTCATCGTACCTAAATCCACTCATCCTGCTGCTACTAGCCTTATGACATTGATTTCATGGCTGAGTGATATTCCATTGTGCCTAAGTACCACAACTTCTTTATCCATTTTTCGCTTTCCTGGGCTATTGAAGGTGTACCGAAGTGGAGGTTCTTGGAAACAGAGCAGCCCTAAACTTTGGGGTGCCTGTGTCTTGTTGATTTTTAGGTTTCCCGATGTATACGCCCATGAGGGGAAGTGCCCTATGCTCTCTAAGCTGTGCTTATTACATGTTTCAGGACACACCGTACACTTCTCCAGAGTGGCTGCTGGCAATTTACAGCCCGCCCATCAGCGTAGCAAGGCTCCCATGTCTCCATGGCCTGTCCTGCATTTCTGGTTTTTACACTTTTTTCAGCATGGCCCTTTTGACCGATGGCAAGCGAGACTTCTCTGTAGCGCTGATTTGCCTTTCCGGCTTGCCTGGTTGGCCAAAAAGGGCGTATGCGTTTTTTCCTGAATATATTCAGGAAAAAACGCATACGCCCTTTTTGGCCAAGGGCATCGTTGTCAACGCTTTGCCGCTTTTCCTGTGCTTTCAAGGCGAGTCGAGTCTGCCTCCTGAAACCTGTTTCCTGCAATTCTGCCTTGCTTTCAAATCCTCCTCGTTGCCTTCCCTCAATATATTTGTGGACGAGAGTTATCATTTATAAGTCTGCAGGTTTGTGAGTTGCAGTGCCCCTGAGCTCCATTTGGCAACTCGCTTTTTTGGGAGCTGGCCGCCAGAGCGCAGGATTGCTTCAGGCCCTATTCTGGTTCCGGGGGGCAGGCTGAGCCTGTGGTTCATTCTTCTTCCTGATGGGAAAATAGAGTGACCTGTGCCCGTCCCAACACCTAGAGCTAGTCTCTCATTGGTTCCCCCTCTTCCCGTTCATCCTCAGGCCAAATTGCGACCTGTCCGAAACAGGAGGTTAAAGGTGCTGATTCTCCAAGTAGGGAGATTGTTAGTAGAGCGGCTGGAATGGCGAACCCGAGCACAAGGAGAGGAGGAATGAGGTGCGTTTGAGAAACCTTTCCCGATCACACGGTGTACCATCTTCTGGGTTTCCCACGCATGTTTTCGATGTAGGAAGATGCCCTGGAACCTGGAGATTTGGGACCCACGGCATGGGTCCCACGCAGTATGACTTTAAAGGGTCTGCGTTTGCTCACCCAAGCTCACCAATCCTCTCAGCCCCAAGAGTGTCCAGCCTTATGTCTCATCCAGCTGTGGGTCTAGATATGGTCAATCCAGGTTGCATCAGAGCCCCTGAGCGGATTTTGTAAGCATTTCTCTCTCTTTCACTGTCTTTGTTTCATGGGGGTTTTTTTTTTAAAGTAATCTATTTTTATAATGGGGTTTAGCTGCTTTTCACTGCTGTGTTTATGCCGCTTTACACCCTCTTGATTCCCTTCCAGAGAGAGATCAATACATAGGTTTTAAGACTCTTACTAGTCAGATATATTCTTGGGCGGTGAATAGGGGCTGTTGAGTCCAGTTCACTGAGCAGGGAGTAGGTCTTGTCTATTACATATTTGGCTTGTGGAACGGTAGCTGAGCTAATTTCAAACCCTTGTTTTATGCATCACCCCACCTCACCTTTCCCGTTAAGCAGCCATAGTGTGTTTTCTAAATGTGTGACTCTGTTCTGTTTTGTAATTCAGTTCAAGTGTAGCGATTTTGACATTCCCTCTATAAGTGATGTCTTAGGATAAGTGTCTTTTTCTCTGTGACTTATTTCACTGAGGGTCATCGTACCTAAATCCACTCATCCTGCTGCTACTAGCCTTATGACATTGATTTCATGGCTGAGTGATATTCCATTGTGCCTAAGTACCACAACTTCTTTATCCATTTTTCGCTTTCCTGGGCTATTGAAGGTGTAGCGAAGTGGAGGTTCTTGGAAACAGAGCAGCCCTAAACTTTGGGGTGCCTGTGTCTTGTTGATTTTTAGGTTTCCCGATGTATACGCCCATGAGTGGAAGTGCCCTATGCTCTCTAAGCTGTGCTTATTACATGTTTCAGGACACACCGTACACTTCTCCAGAGTGGCTGCTGGCAATTTACAGCCCGCCCATCAGCGTAGCAAGGCTCCCATGTCTCCATGGCCTGTCCTGCATTTCTGGTTTTTACACTTTTTTCAGCATGGCCCTTTTGACCGATGGCAAGCGAGACTTCTCTGTAGCGCTGATTTGCCTTTCCGGCTTGCCTGGTTGGCCAAAAAGGGCGTATGCGTTTTTTCCTGAATATATTCAGGAAAAAACGCATACGCCCTTTTTGGCCAAGGGCATCGTTGTCAACGCTTTGCCGCTTTTCCTGTGCTTTCAAGGCGAGTCGAGTCTGCCTCCTGAAACCTGTTTCCTGCAATTCTGCCTTGCTTTCAAATCCTCCTCGTTGCCTTCCCTCAATATATTTGTGGACGAGAGTTATCATTTATAAGTCTGCAGGTTTGTGGGTTGCAGTGCCCCTGAGCTCCATTTGGCAACTCGCTTTTTTGGGAGCTGGCCGCCAGAGCGCAGGATTGCTTCAGGCCCTATTCTGGTTCCGGGGGGCAGGCTGAGCCTGTGGTTCATTCTTCTTCCTGATGGGAAAATAGAGTGACCTGTGCCCGTCCCAACACCTAGAGCTAGTCTCTCATTGGTTCCCCCTCTTCCCGTTCATCCTCAGGCCAAATTGCGACCTGTCCGAAACAGGAGGTTAAAGGTGCTGATTCTCCAAGTAGGGAGATTGTTAGTAGAGCGGCTGGAATGGCGAACCCGAGCACAAGGAGAGGAGGAATGAGGTGCGTTTGAGAAACCTTTCCCGATCACACGGTGTACCATCTTCTGGGTTTCCCACGCATGTTTTCGATGTAGGAAGATGCCCTGGAACCTGGAGATTTGGGACCCACGGCATGGGTCCCACGCAGTATGACTTTAAAGGGTCTGCGTTTGCTCACCCAAGCTCACCAATCCTCTCAGCCCCAAGAGTGTCCAGCCTTATGTCTCATCCAGCTGTGGGTCTAGATATGGTCAATCCAGGTTGCATCAGAGCCCCTGAGCGGATTTTGTAAGCATTTCTCTCTCTTTCACTGTCTTTGTTTCATGGGGTTTTTTTTTTTTTAAAGTAATCTATTTTTATAATGGGGTTTAGCTGCTTTTCACTGCTGTGTTTATGCCGCTTTACACCCTCTTGATTCCCTTCCAGAGAGAGATCAATACATAGGTTTTAAGACTCTTACTAGTCAGATATATTCTTGGGCGGTGAATAGGGGCTGTTGAGTCCAGTTCACTGAGCAGGGAGTAGGTCTTGTCTATTACATATTTGGCTTGTGGAACGGTAGCTGAGCTAATTTCAAACCCTTGTTTTATGCATCACCCCACCTCACCTTTCCCGTTAAGCAGCCATAGTGTGTTTTCTAAATGTGTGACTCTGTTCTGTTTTGTAATTCAGTTCAAGTGTAGCGATTTTGACATTCCCTCTATAAGTGATGTCTTAGGATAAGTGTCTTTTTCTCTGTGACTTATTTCACTGAGGGTCATCGTACCTAAATCCACTCATCCTGCTGCTACTAGCCTTATGACATTGATTTCATGGCTGAGTGATATTCCATTGTGCCTAAGTACCACAACTTCTTTATCCATTTTTCGCTTTCCTGGGCTATTGAAGGTGTACCGAAGTGGAGGTTCTTGGAAACAGAGCAGCCCTAAACTTTGGGGTGCCTGTGTCTTGTTGATTTTTAGGTTTCCCGATGTATACGCCCATGAGTGGAAGTGCCCTATGCTCTCTAAGCTGTGCTTATTACATGTTTCAGGACACACCGTACACTTCTCCAGAGTGGCTGCTGGCAATTTACAGCCCGCCCATCAGCGTAGCAAGGCTCCCATGTCTCCATGGCCTGTCCTGCATTTCTGGTTTTTACACTTTTTTCAGCATGGCCCTTTTGACCGATGGCAAGCGAGACTTCTCTGTAGCGCTGATTTGCCTTTCCGGCTTGCCTGGTTGGCCAAAAAGGGCGTATGCGTTTTTTCCTGAATATATTCAGGAAAAAACGCATACGCCCTTTTTGGCCAAGGGCATCGTTGTCAACGCTTTGCCGCTTTTCCTGTGCTTTCAAGGCGAGTCGAGTCTGCCTCCTGAAACCTGTTTCCTGCAATTCTGCCTTGCTTTCAAATCCTCCTCGTTGCCTTCCCTCAATATATTTGTGGACGAGAGTTATCATTTATAAGTCTGCAGGTTTGTGGGTTGCAGTGCCCCTGAGCTCCATTTGGCAACTCGCTTTTTTGGGAGCTGGCCGCCAGAGCGCAGGATTGCTTCAGGCCCTATTCTGGTTCCGGGGGGCAGGCTGAGCCTGTGGTTCATTCTTCTTCCTGATGGGAAAATAGAGTGACCTGTGCCCGTCCCAACACCTAGAGCTAGTCTCTCATTGGTTCCCCCTCTTCCCGTTCATCCTCAGGCCAAATTGCGACCTGTCCGAAACAGGAGGTTAAAGGTGCTGATTCTCCAAGTAGGGAGATTGTTAGTAGAGCGGCTGGAATGGCGAACCCGAGCACAAGGAGAGGAGGAATGAGGTGCGTTTGAGAAACCTTTCCCGATCACACGGTGTACCATCTTCTGGGTTTCCCACGCATGTTTTCGATGTAGGAAGATGCCCTGGAACCTGGAGATTTGGGACCCACGGCATGGGTCCCACGCAGTATGACTTTAAAGGGTCTGCGTTTGCTCACCCAAGCTCACCAATCCTCTCAGCCCCAAGAGTGTCCAGCCTTATGTCTCATCCAGCTGTGGGTCTAGATATGGTCAATCCAGGTTGCATCAGAGCCCCTGAGCGGATTTTGTAAGCATTTCTCTCTCTTTCACTGTCTTTGTTTCATGGGGTTTTTTTTTTTTTAAAGTAATCTATTTTTATAATGGGGTTTAGCTGCTTTTCACTGCTGTGTTTATGCCGCTTTACACCCTCTTGATTCCCTTCCAGAGAGAGATCAATACATAGGTTTTAAGACTCTTACTAGTCAGATATATTCTTGGGCGGTGAATAGGGGCTGTTGAGTCCAGTTCACTGAGCAGGGAGTAGGTCTTGTCTATTACATATTTGGCTTGTGGAACGGTAGCTGAGCTAATTTCAAACCCTTGTTTTATGCATCACCCCACCTCACCTTTCCCGTTAAGCAGCCATAGTGTGTTTTCTAAATGTGTGACTCTGTTCTGTTTTGTAATTCAGTTCAAGTGTAGCGATTTTGACATTCCCTCTATAAGTGATGTCTTAGGATAAGTGTCTTTTTCTCTGTGACTTATTTCACTGAGGGTCATCGTACCTAAATCCACTCATCCTGCTGCTACTAGCCTTATGACATTGATTTCATGGCTGAGTGATATTCCATTGTGCCTAAGTACCACAACTTCTTTATCCATTTTTCGCTTTCCTGGGCTATTGAAGGTGTAGCGAAGTGGAGGTTCTTGGAAACAGAGCAGCCCTAAACTTTGGGGTGCCTGTGTCTTGTTGATTTTTAGGTTTCCCGATGTATACGCCCATGAGTGGAAGTGCCCTATGCTCTCTAAGCTGTGCTTATTACATGTTTCAGGACACACCGTACACTTCTCCAGAGTGGCTGCTGGCAATTTACAGCCCGCCCATCAGCGTAGCAAGGCTCCCATGTCTCCATGGCCTGTCCTGCATTTCTGGTTTTTACACTTTTTTCAGCATGGCCCTTTTGACCGATGGCAAGCGAGACTTCTCTGTAGCGCTGATTTGCCTTTCCGGCTTGCCTGGTTGGCCAAAAAGGGCGTATGCGTTTTTTCCTGAATATATTCAGGAAAAAACGCATACGCCCTTTTTGGCCAAGGGCATCGTTGTCAACGCTTTGCCGCTTTTCCTGTGCTTTCAAGGCGAGTCGAGTCTGCCTCCTGAAACCTGTTTCCTGCAATTCTGCCTTGCTTTCAAATCCTCCTCGTTGCCTTCCCTCAATATATTTGTGGACGAGAGTTATCATTTATAAGTCTGCAGGTTTGTGGGTTGCAGTGCCCCTGAGCTCCATTTGGCAACTCGCTTTTTTGGGAGCTGGCCGCCAGAGCGCAGGATTGCTTCAGGCCCTATTCTGGTTCCGGGGGGCAGGCTGAGCCTGTGGTTCATTCTTCTTCCTGATGGGAAAATAGAGTGACCTGTGCCTGTCCCAACACCTAGAGCTAGTCTCTCATTGGTTCCCCCTCTTCCCGTTCATCCTCAGGCCAAATTGCGACCTGTCCGAAACAGGAGGTTAAAGGTGCTGATTCTCCAAGTAGGGAGATTGTTAGTAGAGCGGCTGGAATGGCGAACCCGAGCACAAGGAGAGGAGGAATGAGGTGCGTTTGAGAAACCTTTCCCGATCACACGGTGTACCATCTTCTGGGTTTCCCACGCATGTTTTCGATGTAGGAAGATGCCCTGGAACCTGGAGATTTGGGACCCACGGCATGGGTCCCACGCAGTATGACTTTAAAGGGTCTGCGTTTGCTCACCCAAGCTCACCAATCCTCTCAGCCCCAAGAGTGTCCAGCCTTATGTCTCATCCAGCTGTGGGTCTAGATATGGTCAATCCAGGTTGCATCAGAGCCCCTGAGCGGATTTTGTAAGCATTTCTCTCTCTTTCACTGTCTTTGTTTCATGGGGTTTTTTTTTTTTTAAAGTAATCTATTTTTATAATGGGGTTTAGCTGCTTTTCACTGCTGTGTTTATGCCGCTTTACACCCTCTTGATTCCCTTCCAGAGAGAGATCAATACATAGGTTTTAAGACTCTTACTAGTCAGATATATTCTTGGGCGGTGAATAGGGGCTGTTGAGTCCAGTTCACTGAGCAGGGAGTAGGTCTTGTCTATTACATATTTGGCTTGTGGAACGGTAGCTGAGCTAATTTCAAACCCTTGTTTTATGCATCACCCCACCTCACCTTTCCCGTTAAGCAGCCATAGTGTGTTTTCTAAATGTGTGACTCTGTTCTGTTTTGTAATTCAGTTCAAGTGTAGCGATTTTGACATTCCCTCTATAAGTGATGTCTTAGGATAAGTGTCTTTTTCTCTGTGACTTATTTCACTGAGGGTCATCGTACCTAAATCCACTCATCCTGCTGCTACTAGCCTTATGACATTGATTTCATGGCTGAGTGATATTCCATTGTGCCTAAGTACCACAACTTCTTTATCCATTTTTCGCTTTCCTGGGCTATTGAAGGTGTAGCGAAGTGGAGGTTCTTGGAAACAGAGCAGCCCTAAACTTTGGGGTGCCTGTGTCTTGTTGATTTTTAGGTTTCCCGATGTATACGCCCATGAGTGGAAGTGCCCTATGCTCTCTAAGCTGTGCTTATTACATGTTTCAGGACACACCGTACACTTCTCCAGAGTGGCTGCTGGCAATTTACAGCCCGCCCATCAGCGTAGCAAGGCTCCCATGTCTCCATGGCCTGTCCTGCATTTCTGGTTTTTACACTTTTTTCAGCATGGCCCTTTTGACCGATGGCAAGCGAGACTTCTCTGTAGCGCTGATTTGCCTTTCCGGCTTGCCTGGTTGGCCAAAAAGGGCGTATGCGTTTTTTCCTGAATATATTCAGGAAAAAACGCATACGCCCTTTTTGGCCAAGGGCATCGTTGTCAACGCTTTGCCGCTTTTCCTGTGCTTTCAAGGCGAGTCGAGTCTGCCTCCTGAAACCTGTTTCCTGCAATTCTGCCTTGCTTTCAAATCCTCCTCGTTGCCTTCCCTCAATATATTTGTGGACGAGAGTTATCATTTATAAGTCTGCAGGTTTGTGGGTTGCAGTGCCCCTGAGCTCCATTTGGCAACTCGCTTTTTTGGGAGCTGGCCGCCAGAGCGCAGGATTGCTTCAGGCCCTATTCTGGTTCCGGGGGGCAGGCTGAGCCTGTGGTTCATTCTTCTTCCTGATGGGAAAATAGAGTGACCTGTGCCCGTCCCAACACCTAGAGCTAGTCTCTCATTGGTTCCCCCTCTTCCCGTTCATCCTCAGGCCAAATTGCGACCTGTCCGAAACAGGAGGTTAAAGGTGCTGATTCTCCAAGTAGGGAGATTGTTAGTAGAGCGGCTGGAATGGCGAACCCGAGCACAAGGAGAGGAGGAATGAGGTGCGTTTGAGAAACCTTTCCCGATCACACGGTGTACCATCTTCTGGGTTTCCCACGCATGTTTTCGATGTAGGAAGATGCCCTGGAACCTGGAGATTTGGGACCCACGGCATGGGTCCCACGCAGTATGACTTTAAAGGGTCTGCGTTTGCTCACCCAAGCTCACCAATCCTCTCAGCCCCAAGAGTGTCCAGCCTTATGTCTCATCCAGCTGTGGGTCTAGATATGGTCAATCCAGGTTGCATCAGAGCCCCTGAGCGGATTTTGTAAGCATTTCTCTCTCTTTCACTGTCTTTGTTTCATGGGGTTTTTTTTTTTTTAAAGTAATCTATTTTTATAATGGGGTTTAGCTGCTTTTCACTGCTGTGTTTATGCCGCTTTACACCCTCTTGATTCCCTTCCAGAGAGAGATCAATACATAGGTTTTAAGACTCTTACTAGTCAGATATATTCTTGGGCGGTGAATAGGGGCTGTTGAGTCCAGTTCACTGAGCAGGGAGTAGGTCTTGTCTATTACATATTTGGCTTGTGGAACGGTAGCTGAGCTAATTTCAAACCCTTGTTTTATGCATCACCCCACCTCACCTTTCCCGTTAAGCAGCCATAGTGTGTTTTCTAAATGTGTGACTCTGTTCTGTTTTGTAATTCAGTTCAAGTGTAGCGATTTTGACATTCCCTCTATAAGTGATGTCTTAGGATAAGTGTCTTTTTCTCTGTGACTTATTTCACTGAGGGTCATCGTACCTAAATCCACTCATCCTGCTGCTACTAGCCTTATGACATTGATTTCATGGCTGAGTGATATTCCATTGTGCCTAAGTACCACAACTTCTTTATCCATTTTTCGCTTTCCTGGGCTATTGAAGGTGTACCGAAGTGGAGGTTCTTGGAAACAGAGCAGCCCTAAACTTTGGGGTGCCTGTGTCTTGTTGATTTTTAGGTTTCCCGATGTATACGCCCATGAGTGGAAGTGCCCTATGCTCTCTAAGCTGTGCTTATTACATGTTTCAGGACACACCGTACACTTCTCCAGAGTGGCTGCTGGCAATTTACAGCCCGCCCATCAGCGTAGCAAGGCTCCCATGTCTCCATGGCCTGTCCTGCATTTCTGGTTTTTACACTTTTTTCAGCATGGCCCTTTTGACCGATGGCAAGCGAGACTTCTCTGTAGCGCTGATTTGCCTTTCCGGCTTGCCTGGTTGGCCAAAAAGGGCGTATGCGTTTTTTCCTGAATATATTCAGGAAAAAACGCATACGCCCTTTTTGGCCAAGGGCATCGTTGTCAACGCTTTGCCGCTTTTCATGTGCTTTCAAGGCGAGTCGAGTCTGCCTCCTGAAACCTGTTTCCTGCAATTCTGCCTTGCTTTCAAATCCTCCTCGTTGCCTTCCCTCAATATATTTGTGGACGAGAGTTATCATTTATAAGTCTGCAGGTTTGTGGGTTGCAGTGCCCCTGAGCTCCATTTGGCAACTCGCTTTTTTGGGAGCTGGCCGCCAGAGCGCAGGATTGCTTCAGGCCCTATTCTGGTTCCGGGGGGCAGGCTGAGCCTGTGGTTCATTCTTCTTCCTGATGGGAAAATAGAGTGACCTGTGCCCGTCCCAACACCTAGAGCTAGTCTCTCATTGGTTCCCCCTCTTCCCGTTCATCCTCAGGCCAAATTGCGACCTGTCCGAAACAGGAGGTTAAAGGTGCTGATTCTCCAAGTAGGGAGATTGTTAGTAGAGCGGCTGGAATGGCGAACCCGAGCACAAGGAGAGGAGGAATGAGGTGCGTTTGAGAAACCTTTCCCGATCACACGGTGTACCATCTTCTGGGTTTCCCACGCATGTTTTCGATGTAGGAAGATGCCCTGGAACCTGGAGATTTGGGACCCACGGCATGGGTCCCACGCAGTATGACTTTAAAGGGTCTGCGTTTGCTCACCCAAGCTCACCAATCCTCTCAGCCCCAAGAGTGTCCAGCCTTATGTCTCATCCAGCTGTGGGTCTAGATATGGTCAATCCAGGTTGCATCAGAGCCCCTGAGCGGATTTTGTAAGCATTTCTCTCTCTTTCACTGTCTTTGTTTCATGGGGTTTTTTTTTTTTTAAAGTAATCTATTTTTATAATGGGGTTTAGCTGCTTTTCACTGCTGTGTTTATGCCGCTTTACACCCTCTTGATTCCCTTCCAGAGAGAGATCAATACATAGGTTTTAAGACTCTTACTAGTCAGATATATTCTTGGGCGGTGAATAGGGGCTGTTGAGTCCAGTTCACTGAGCAGGGAGTAGGTCTTGTCTATTACATATTTGGCTTGTGGAACGGTAGCTGAGCTAATTTCAAACCCTTGTTTTATGCATCACCCCACCTCACCTTTCCCGTTAAGCAGCCATAGTGTGTTTTCTAAATGTGTGACTCTGTTCTGTTTTGTAATTCAGTTCAAGTGTAGCGATTTTGACATTCCCTCTATAAGTGATGTCTTAGGATAAGTGTCTTTTTCTCTGTGACTTATTTCACTGAGGGTCATCGTACCTAAATCCACTCATCCTGCTGCTACTAGCCTTATGACATTGATTTCATGGCTGAGTGATATTCCATTGTGCCTAAGTACCACAACTTCTTTATCCATTTTTCGCTTTCCTGGGCTATTGAAGGTGTACCGAAGTGGAGGTTCTTGGAAACAGAGCAGCCCTAAACTTTGGGGTGCCTGTGTCTTGTTGATTTTTAGGTTTCCCGATGTATACGCCCATGAGTGGAAGTGCCCTATGCTCTCTAAGCTGTGCTTATTACATGTTTCAGGACACACCGTACACTTCTCCAGAGTGGCTGCTGGCAATTTACAGCCCGCCCATCAGCGTAGCAAGGCTCCCATGTCTCCATGGCCTGTCCTGCATTTCTGGTTTTTACACTTTTTTCAGCATGGCCCTTTTGACCGATGGCAAGCGAGACTTCTCTGTAGCGCTGATTTGCCTTTCCGGCTTGCCTGGTTGGCCAAAAAGGGCGTATGCGTTTTTTCCTGAATATATTCAGGAAAAAACGCATACGCCCTTTTTGGCCAAGGGCATCGTTGTCAACGCTTTGCCGCTTTTCCTGTGCTTTCAAGGCGAGTCGAGTCTGCCTCCTGAAACCTGTTTCCTGCAATTCTGCCTTGCTTTCAAATCCTCCTCGTTGCCTTCCCTCAATATATTTGTGGACGAGAGTTATCATTTATAAGTCTGCAGGTTTGTGGGTTGCAGTGCCCCTGAGCTCCATTTGGCAACTCGCTTTTTTGGGAGCTGGCCGCCAGAGCGCAGGATTGCTTCAGGCCCTATTCTGGTTCCGGGGGGCAGGCTGAGCCTGTGGTTCATTCTTCTTCCTGATGGGAAAATAGAGTGACCTGTGCCCGTCCCAACACCTAGAGCTAGTCTCTCATTGGTTCCCCCTCTTCCCGTTCATCCTCAGGCCAAATTGCGACCTGTCCGAAACAGGAGGTTAAAGGTGCTGATTCTCCAAGTAGGGAGATTGTTAGTAGAGCGGCTGGAATGGCGAACCCGAGCACAAGGAGAGGAGGAATGAGGTGCGTTTGAGAAACCTTTCCCGATCACACGGTGTACCATCTTCTGGGTTTCCCACGCATGTTTTCGATGTAGGAAGATGCCCTGGAACCTGGAGATTTGGGACCCACGGCATGGGTCCCACGCAGTATGACTTTAAAGGGTCTGCGTTTGCTCACCCAAGCTCACCAATCCTCTCAGCCCCAAGAGTGTCCAGCCTTATGTCTCATCCAGCTGTGGGTCTAGATATGGTCAATCCAGGTTGCATCAGAGCCCCTGAGCGGATTTTGTAAGCATTTCTCTCTCTTTCACTGTCTTTGTTTTATGGGGGTTTTTTTTTTAAAGTAATCTATTTTTATAATGGGGTTTAGCTGCTTTTCACTGCTGTGTTTATGCCGCTTTACACCCTCTTGATTCCCTTCCAGAGAGAGATCAATACATAGGTTTTAAGACTCTTACTAGTCAGATATATTCTTGGGCGGTGAATAGGGGCTGTTGAGTCCAGTTCACTGAGCAGGGAGTAGGTCTTGTCTATTACATATTTGGCTTGTGGAACGGTAGCTGAGCTAATTTCAAACCCTTGTTTTATGCATCACCCCACCTCACCTTTCCCGTTAAGCAGCCATAGTGTGTTTTCTAAATGTGTGACTCTGTTCTGTTTTGTAATTCAGTTCAAGTGTAGCGATTTTGACATTCCCTCTATAAGTGATGTCTTAGGATAAGTGTCTTTTTCTCTGTGACTTATTTCACTGAGGGTCATCGTACCTAAATCCACTCATCCTGCTGCTACTAGCCTTATGACATTGATTTCATGGCTGAGTGATATTCCATTGTGCCTAAGTACCACAACTTCTTTATCCATTTTTCGCTTTCCTGGGCTATTGAAGGTGTACCGAAGTGGAGGTTCTTGGAAACAGAGCAGCCCTAAACTTTGGGGTGCCTGTGTCTTGTTGATTTTTAGGTTTCCCGATGTATACGCCCATGAGTGGAAGTGCCCTATGCTCTCTAAGCTGTGCTTATTACATGTTTCAGGACACACCGTACACTTCTCCAGAGTGGCTGCTGGCAATTTACAGCCCGCCCATCAGCGTAGCAAGGCTCCCATGTCTCCATGGCCTGTCCTGCATTTCTGGTTTTTACACTTTTTTCAGCATGGCCCTTTTGACCGATGGCAAGCGAGACTTCTCTGTAGCGCTGATTTGCCTTTCCGGCTTGCCTGGTTGGCCAAAAAGGGCGTATGCGTTTTTTCCTGAATATATTCAGGAAAAAACGCATACGCCCTTTTTGGCCAAGGGCATCGTTGTCAACGCTTTGCCGCTTTTCCTGTGCTTTCAAGGCGAGTCGAGTCTGCCTCCTGAAACCTGTTTCCTGCAATTCTGCCTTGCTTTCAAATCCTCCTCGTTGCCTTCCCTCAATATATTTGTGGACGAGAGTTATCATTTATAAGTCTGCAGGTTTGTGGGTTGCAGTGCCCCTGAGCTCCATTTGGCAACTCGCTTTTTTGGGAGCTGGCCGCCAGAGCGCAGGATTGCTTCAGGCCCTATTCTGGTTCCGGGGGGCAGGCTGAGCCTGTGGTTCATTCTTCTTCCTGATGGGAAAATAGAGTGACCTGTGCCCGTCCCAACACCTAGAGCTAGTCTCTCATTGGTTCCCCCTCTTCCCGTTCATCCTCAGGCCAAATTGCGACCTGTCCGAAACAGGAGGTTAAAGGTGCTGATTCTCCAAGTAGGGAGATTGTTAGTAGAGCGGCTGGAATGGCGAACCCGAGCACAAGGAGAGGAGGAATGAGGTGCGTTTGAGAAACCTTTCCCGATCACACGGTGTACCATCTTCTGGGTTTCCCACGCATGTTTTCGATGTAGGAAGATGCCCTGGAACCTGGAGATTTGGGACCCACGGCATGGGTCCCACGCAGTATGACTTTAAAGGGTCTGCGTTTGCTCACCCAAGCTCACCAATCCTCTCAGCCCCAAGAGTGTCCAGCCTTATGTCTCATCCAGCTGTGGGTCTAGATATGGTCAATCCAGGTTGCATCAGAGCCCCTGAGCGGATTTTGTAAGCATTTCTCTCTCTTTCACTGTCTTTGTTTCATGGGGTTTTTTTTTTTTTAAAGTAATCTATTTTTATAATGGGGTTTAGCTGCTTTTCACTGCTGTGTTTATGCCGCTTTACACCCTCTTGATTCCCTTCCAGAGAGAGATCAATACATAGGTTTTAAGACTCTTACTAGTCAGATATATTCTTGGGCGGTGAATAGGGGCTGTTGAGTCCAGTTCACTGAGCAGGGAGTAGGTCTTGTCTATTACATATTTGGCTTGTGGAACGGTAGCTGAGCTAATTTCAAACCCTTGTTTTATGCATCACCCCACCTCACCTTTCCCGTTAAGCAGCCATAGTGTGTTTTCTAAATGTGTGACTCTGTTCTGTTTTGTAATTCAGTTCAAGTGTAGCGATTTTGACATTCCCTCTATAAGTGATGTCTTAGGATAAGTGTCTTTTTCTCTGTGACTTATTTCACTGAGGGTCATCGTACCTAAATCCACTCATCCTGCTGCTACTAGCCTTATGACATTGATTTCATGGCTGAGTGATATTCCATTGTGCCTAAGTACCACAACTTCTTTATCCATTTTTCGCTTTCCTGGGCTATTGAAGGTGTAGCGAAGTGGAGGTTCTTGGAAACAGAGCAGCCCTAAACTTTGGGGTGCCTGTGTCTTGTTGATTTTTAGGTTTCCCGATGTATACGCCCATGAGTGGAAGTGCCCTATGCTCTCTAAGCTGTGCTTATTACATGTTTCAGGACACACCGTACACTTCTCCAGAGTGGCTGCTGGCAATTTACAGCCCGCCCATCAGCGTAGCAAGGCTCCCATGTCTCCATGGCCTGTCCTGCATTTCTGGTTTTTACACTTTTTTCAGCATGGCCCTTTTGACCGATGGCAAGCGAGACTTCTCTGTAGCGCTGATTTGCCTTTCCGGCTTGCCTGGTTGGCCAAAAAGGGCGTATGCGTTTTTTCCTGAATATATTCAGGAAAAAACGCATACGCCCTTTTTGGCCAAGGGCATCGTTGTCAACGCTTTGCCGCTTTTCCTGTGCTTTCAAGGCGAGTCGAGTCTGCCTCCTGAAACCTGTTTCCTGCAATTCTGCCTTGCTTTCAAATCCTCCTCGTTGCCTTCCCTCAATATATTTGTGGACGAGAGTTATCATTTATAAGTCTGCAGGTTTGTGGGTTGCAGTGCCCCTGAGCTCCATTTGGCAACTCGCTTTTTTGGGAGCTGGCCGCCAGAGCGCAGGATTGCTTCAGGCCCTATTCTGGTTCCGGGGGGCAGGCTGAGCCTGTGGTTCATTCTTCTTCCTGATGGGAAAATAGAGTGACCTGTGCCCGTCCCAACACCTAGAGCTAGTCTCTCATTGGTTCCCCCTCTTCCCGTTCATCCTCAGGCCAAATTGCGACCTGTCCGAAACAGGAGGTTAAAGGTGCTGATTCTCCAAGTAGGGAGATTGTTAGTAGAGCGGCTGGAATGGCGAACCCGAGCACAAGGAGAGGAGGAATGAGGTGCGTTTGAGAAACCTTTCCCGATCACACGGTGTACCATCTTCTGGGTTTCCCACGCATGTTTTCGATGTAGGAAGATGCCCTGGAACCTGGAGATTTGGGACCCACGGCATGGGTCCCACGCAGTATGACTTTAAAGGGTCTGCGTTTGCTCACCCAAGCTCACCAATCCTCTCAGCCCCAAGAGTGTCCAGCCTTATGTCTCATCCAGCTGTGGGTCTAGATATGGTCAATCCAGGTTGCATCAGAGCCCCTGAGCGGATTTTGTAAGCATTTCTCTCTCTTTCACTGTCTTTGTTTCATGGGGTTTTTTTTTTTTTAAAGTAATCTATTTTTATAATGGGGTTTAGCTGCTTTTCACTGCTGTGTTTATGCCGCTTTACACCCTCTTGATTCCCTTCCAGAGAGAGATCAATACATAGGTTTTAAGACTCTTACTAGTCAGATATATTCTTGGGCGGTGAATAGGGGCTGTTGAGTCCAGTTCACTGAGCAGGGAGTAGGTCTTGTCTATTACATATTTGGCTTGTGGAACGGTAGCTGAGCTAATTTCAAACCCTTGTTTTATGCATCACCCCACCTCACCTTTCCCGTTAAGCAGCCATAGTGTGTTTTCTAAATGTGTGACTCTGTTCTGTTTTGTAATTCAGTTCAAGTGTAGCGATTTTGACATTCCCTCTATAAGTGATGTCTTAGGATAAGTGTCTTTTTCTCTGTGACTTATTTCACTGAGGGTCATCGTACCTAAATCCACTCATCCTGCTGCTACTAGCCTTATGACATTGATTTCATGGCTGAGTGATATTCCATTGTGCCTAAGTACCACAACTTCTTTATCCATTTTTCGCTTTCCTGGGCTATTGAAGGTGTACCGAAGTGGAGGTTCTTGGAAACAGAGCAGCCCTAAACTTTGGGGTGCCTGTGTCTTGTTGATTTTTAGGTTTCCCGATGTATACGCCCATGAGTGGAAGTGCCCTATGCTCTCTAAGCTGTGCTTATTACATGTTTCAGGACACACCGTACACTTCTCCAGAGTGGCTGCTGGCAATTTACAGCCCGCCCATCAGCGTAGCAAGGCTCCCATGTCTCCATGGCCTGTCCTGCATTTCTGGTTTTTACACTTTTTTCAGCATGGCCCTTTTGACCGATGGCAAGCGAGACTTCTCTGTAGCGCTGATTTGCCTTTCCGGCTTGCCTGGTTGGCCAAAAAGGGCGTATGCGTTTTTTCCTGAATATATTCAGGAAAAAACGCATACGCCCTTTTTGGCCAAGGGCATCGTTGTCAACGCTTTGCCGCTTTTCCTGTGCTTTCAAGGCGAGTCGAGTCTGCCTCCTGAAACCTGTTTCCTGCAATTCTGCCTTGCTTTCAAATCCTCCTCGTTGCCTTCCCTCAATATATTTGTGGACGAGAGTTATCATTTATAAGTCTGCAGGTTTGTGGGTTGCAGTGCCCCTGAGCTCCATTTGGCAACTCGCTTTTTTGGGAGCTGGCCGCCAGAGCGCAGGATTGCTTCAGGCCCTATTCTGGTTCCGGGGGGCAGGCTGAGCCTGTGGTTCATTCTTCTTCCTGATGGGAAAATAGAGTGACCTGTGCCCGTCCCAACACCTAGAGCTAGTCTCTCATTGGTTCCCCCTCTTCCCGTTCATCCTCAGGCCAAATTGCGACCTGTCCGAAACAGGAGGTTAAAGGTGCTGATTCTCCAAGTAGGGAGATTGTTAGTAGAGCGGCTGGAATGGCGAACCCGAGCACAAGGAGAGGAGGAATGAGGTGCGTTTGAGAAACCTTTCCCGATCACACGGTGTACCATCTTCTGGGTTTCCCACGCATGTTTTCGATGTAGGAAGATGCCCTGGAACCTGGAGATTTGGGACCCACGGCATGGGTCCCACGCAGTATGACTTTAAAGGGTCTGCGTTTGCTCACCCAAGCTCACCAATCCTCTCAGCCCCAAGAGTGTCCAGCCTTATGTCTCATCCAGCTGTGGGTCTAGATATGGTCAATCCAGGTTGCATCAGAGCCCCTGAGCGGATTTTGTAAGCATTTCTCTCTCTTTCACTGTCTTTGTTTCATGGGGTTTTTTTTTTTTTAAAGTAATCTATTTTTATAATGGGGTTTAGCTGCTTTTCACTGCTGTGTTTATGCCGCTTTACACCCTCTTGATTCCCTTCCAGAGAGAGATCAATACATAGGTTTTAAGACTCTTACTAGTCAGATATATTCTTGGGCGGTGAATAGGGGCTGTTGAGTCCAGTTCACTGAGCAGGGAGTAGGTCTTGTCTATTACATATTTGGCTTGTGGAACGGTAGCTGAGCTAATTTCAAACCCTTGTTTTATGCATCACCCCACCTCACCTTTCCCGTTAAGCAGCCATAGTGTGTTTTCTAAATGTGTGACTCTGTTCTGTTTTGTAATTCAGTTCAAGTGTAGCGATTTTGACATTCCCTCTATAAGTGATGTCTTAGGATAAGTGTCTTTTTCTCTGTGACTTATTTCACTGAGGGTCATCGTACCTAAATCCACTCATCCTGCTGCTACTAGCCTTATGACATTGATTTCATGGCTGAGTGATATTCCATTGTGCCTAAGTACCACAACTTCTTTATCCATTTTTCGCTTTCCTGGGCTATTGAAGGTGTAGCGAAGTGGAGGTTCTTGGAAACAGAGCAGCCCTAAACTTTGGGGTGCCTGTGTCTTGTTGATTTTTAGGTTTCCCGATGTATACGCCCATGAGTGGAAGTGCCCTATGCTCTCTAAGCTGTGCTTATTACATGTTTCAGGACACACCGTACACTTCTCCAGAGTGGCTGCTGGCAATTTACAGCCCGCCCATCAGCGTAGCAAGGCTCCCATGTCTCCATGGCCTGTCCTGCATTTCTGGTTTTTACACTTTTTTCAGCATGGCCCTTTTGACCGATGGCAAGCGAGACTTCTCTGTAGCGCTGATTTGCCTTTCCGGCTTGCCTGGTTGGCCAAAAAGGGCGTATGCGTTTTTTCCTGAATATATTCAGGAAAAAACGCATACGCCCTTTTTGGCCAAGGGCATCGTTGTCAACGCTTTGCCGCTTTTCCTGTGCTTTCAAGGCGAGTCGAGTCTGCCTCCTGAAACCTGTTTCCTGCAATTCTGCCTTGCTTTCAAATCCTCCTCGTTGCCTTCCCTCAATATATTTGTGGACGAGAGTTATCATTTATAAGTCTGCAGGTTTGTGGGTTGCAGTGCCCCTGAGCTCCATTTGGCAACTCGCTTTTTTGGGAGCTGGCCGCCAGAGCGCAGGATTGCTTCAGGCCCTATTCTGGTTCCGGGGGGCAGGCTGAGCCTGTGGTTCATTCTTCTTCCTGATGGGAAAATAGAGTGACCTGTGCCCGTCCCAACACCTAGAGCTAGTCTCTCATTGGTTCCCCCTCTTCCCGTTCATCCTCAGGCCAAATTGCGACCTGTCCGAAACAGGAGGTTAAAGGTGCTGATTCTCCAAGTAGGGAGATTGTTAGTAGAGCGGCTGGAATGGCGAACCCGAGCACAAGGAGAGGAGGAATGAGGTGCGTTTGAGAAACCTTTCCCGATCACACGGTGTACCATCTTCTGGGTTTCCCACGCATGTTTTCGATGTAGGAAGATGCCCTGGAACCTGGAGATTTGGGACCCACGGCATGGGTCCCACGCAGTATGACTTTAAAGGGTCTGCGTTTGCTCACCCAAGCTCACCAATCCTCTCAGCCCCAAGAGTGTCCAGCCTTATGTCTCATCCAGCTGTGGGTCTAGATATGGTCAATCCAGGTTGCATCAGAGCCCCTGAGCGGATTTTGTAAGCATTTCTCTCTCTTTCACTGTCTTTGTTTCATGGGGTTTTTTTTTTTTTAAAGTAATCTATTTTTATAATGGGGTTTAGCTGCTTTTCACTGCTGTGTTTATGCCGCTTTACACCCTCTTGATTCCCTTCCAGAGAGAGATCAATACATAGGTTTTAAGACTCTTACTAGTCAGATATATTCTTGGGCGGTGAATAGGGGCTGTTGAGTCCAGTTCACTGAGCAGGGAGTAGGTCTTGTCTATTACATATTTGGCTTGTGGAACGGTAGCTGAGCTAATTTCAAACCCTTGTTTTATGCATCACCCCACCTCACCTTTCCCGTTAAGCAGCCATAGTGTGTTTTCTAAATGTGTGACTCTGTTCTGTTTTGTAATTCAGTTCAAGTGTAGCGATTTTGACATTCCCTCTATAAGTGATGTCTTAGGATAAGTGTCTTTTTCTCTGTGACTTATTTCACTGAGGGTCATCGTACCTAAATCCACTCATCCTGCTGCTACTAGCCTTATGACATTGATTTCATGGCTGAGTGATATTCCATTGTGCCTAAGTACCACAACTTCTTTATCCATTTTTCGCTTTCCTGGGCTATTGAAGGTGTAGCGAAGTGGAGGTTCTTGGAAACAGAGCAGCCCTAAACTTTGGGGTGCCTGTGTCTTGTTGATTTTTAGGTTTCCCGATGTATACGCCCATGAGTGGAAGTGCCCTATGCTCTCTAAGCTGTGCTTATTACATGTTTCAGGACACACCGTACACTTCTCCAGAGTGGCTGCTGGCAATTTACAGCCCGCCCATCAGCGTAGCAAGGCTCCCATGTCTCCATGGCCTGTCCTGCATTTCTGGTTTTTACACTTTTTTCAGCATGGCCCTTTTGACCGATGGCAAGCGAGACTTCTCTGTAGCGCTGATTTGCCTTTCCGGCTTGCCTGGTTGGCCAAAAAGGGCGTATGCGTTTTTTCCTGAATATATTCAGGAAAAAACGCATACGCCCTTTTTGGCCAAGGGCATCGTTGTCAACGCTTTGCCGCTTTTCCTGTGCTTTCAAGGCGAGTCGAGTCTGCCTCCTGAAACCTGTTTCCTGCAATTCTGCCTTGCTTTCAAATCCTCCTCGTTGCCTTCCCTCAATATATTTGTGGACGAGAGTTATCATTTATAAGTCTGCAGGTTTGTGGGTTGCAGTGCCCCTGAGCTCCATTTGGCAACTCGCTTTTTTGGGAGCTGGCCGCCAGAGCGCAGGATTGCTTCAGGCCCTATTCTGGTTCCGGGGGGCAGGCTGAGCCTGTGGTTCATTCTTCTTCCTGATGGGAAAATAGAGTGACCTGTGCCCGTCCCAACACCTAGAGCTAGTCTCTCATTGGTTCCCCCTCTTCCCGTTCATCCTCAGGCCAAATTGCGACCTGTCCGAAACAGGAGGTTAAAGGTGCTGATTCTCCAAGTAGGGAGATTGTTAGTAGAGCGGCTGGAATGGCGAACCCGAGCACAAGGAGAGGAGGAATGAGGTGCGTTTGAGAAACCTTTCCCGATCACACGGTGTACCATCTTCTGGGTTTCCCACGCATGTTTTCGATGTAGGAAGATGCCCTGGAACCTGGAGATTTGGGACCCACGGCATGGGTCCCACGCAGTATGACTTTAAAGGGTCTGCGTTTGCTCACCCAAGCTCACCAATCCTCTCAGCCCCAAGAGTGTCCAGCCTTATGTCTCATCCAGCTGTGGGTCTAGATATGGTCAATCCAGGTTGCATCAGAGCCCCTGAGCGGATTTTGTAAGCATTTCTCTCTCTTTCACTGTCTTTGTTTCATGGGGTTTTTTTTTTTTTAAAGTAATCTATTTTTATAATGGGGTTTAGCTGCTTTTCACTGCTGTGTTTATGCCGCTTTACACCCTCTTGATTCCCTTCCAGAGAGAGATCAATACATAGGTTTTAAGACTCTTACTAGTCAGATATATTCTTGGGCGGTGAATAGGGGCTGTTGAGTCCAGTTCACTGAGCAGGGAGTAGGTCTTGTCTATTACATATTTGGCTTGTGGAACGGTAGCTGAGCTAATTTCAAACCCTTGTTTTATGCATCACCCCACCTCACCTTTCCCGTTAAGCAGCCATAGTGTGTTTTCTAAATGTGTGACTCTGTTCTGTTTTGTAATTCAGTTCAAGTGTAGCGATTTTGACATTCCCTCTATAAGTGATGTCTTAGGATAAGTGTCTTTTTCTCTGTGACTTATTTCACTGAGGGTCATCGTACCTAAATCCACTCATCCTGCTGCTACTAGCCTTATGACATTGATTTCATGGCTGAGTGATATTCCATTGTGCCTAAGTACCACAACTTCTTTATCCATTTTTCGCTTTCCTGGGCTATTGAAGGTGTAGCGAAGTGGAGGTTCTTGGAAACAGAGCAGCCCTAAACTTTGGGGTGCCTGTGTCTTGTTGATTTTTAGGTTTCCCGATGTATACGCCCATGAGTGGAAGTGCCCTATGCTCTCTAAGCTGTGCTTATTACATGTTTCAGGACACACCGTACACTTCTCCAGAGTGGCTGCTGGCAATTTACAGCCCGCCCATCAGCGTAGCAAGGCTCCCATGTCTCCATGGCCTGTCCTGCATTTCTGGTTTTTACACTTTTTTCAGCATGGCCCTTTTGACCGATGGCAAGCGAGACTTCTCTGTAGCGCTGATTTGCCTTTCCGGCTTGCCTGGTTGGCCAAAAAGGGCGTATGCGTTTTTTCCTGAATATATTCAGGAAAAAACGCATACGCCCTTTTTGGCCAAGGGCATCGTTGTCAACGCTTTGCCGCTTTTCCTGTGCTTTCAAGGCGAGTCGAGTCTGCCTCCTGAAACCTGTTTCCTGCAATTCTGCCTTGCTTTCAAATCCTCCTCGTTGCCTTCCCTCAATATATTTGTGGACGAGAGTTATCATTTATAAGTCTGCAGGTTTGTGGGTTGCAGTGCCCCTGAGCTCCATTTGGCAACTCGCTTTTTTGGGAGCTGGCCGCCAGAGCGCAGGATTGCTTCAGGCCCTATTCTGGTTCCGGGGGGCAGGCTGAGCCTGTGGTTCATTCTTCTTCCTGATGGGAAAATAGAGTGACCTGTGCCCGTCCCAACACCTAGAGCTAGTCTCTCATTGGTTCCCCCTCTTCCCGTTCATCCTCAGGCCAAATTGCGACCTGTCCGAAACAGGAGGTTAAAGGTGCTGATTCTCCAAGTAGGGAGATTGTTAGTAGAGCGGCTGGAATGGCGAACCCGAGCACAAGGAGAGGAGGAATGAGGTGCGTTTGAGAAACCTTTCCCGATCACACGGTGTACCATCTTCTGGGTTTCCCACGCATGTTTTCGATGTAGGAAGATGCCCTGGAACCTGGAGATTTGGGACCCACGGCATGGGTCCCACGCAGTATGACTTTAAAGGGTCTGCGTTTGCTCACCCAAGCTCACCAATCCTCTCAGCCCCAAGAGTGTCCAGCCTTATGTCTCATCCAGCTGTGGGTCTAGATATGGTCAATCCAGGTTGCATCAGAGCCCCTGAGCGGATTTTGTAAGCATTTCTCTCTCTTTCACTGTCTTTGTTTCATGGGGTTTTTTTTTTTTTAAAGTAATCTATTTTTATAATGGGGTTTAGCTGCTTTTCACTGCTGTGTTTATGCCGCTTTACACCCTCTTGATTCCCTTCCAGAGAGAGATCAATACATAGGTTTTAAGACTCTTACTAGTCAGATATATTCTTGGGCGGTGAATAGGGGCTGTTGAGTCCAGTTCACTGAGCAGGGAGTAGGTCTTGTCTATTACATATTTGGCTTGTGGAACGGTAGCTGAGCTAATTTCAAACCCTTGTTTTATGCATCACCCCACCTCACCTTTCCCGTTAAGCAGCCATAGTGTGTTTTCTAAATGTGTGACTCTGTTCTGTTTTGTAATTCAGTTCAAGTGTAGCGATTTTGACATTCCCTCTATAAGTGATGTCTTAGGATAAGTGTCTTTTTCTCTGTGACTTATTTCACTGAGGGTCATCGTACCTAAATCCACTCATCCTGCTGCTACTAGCCTTATGACATTGATTTCATGGCTGAGTGATATTCCATTGTGCCTAAGTACCACAACTTCTTTATCCATTTTTCGCTTTCCTGGGCTATTGAAGGTGTAGCGAAGTGGAGGTTCTTGGAAACAGAGCAGCCCTAAACTTTGGGGTGCCTGTGTCTTGTTGATTTTTAGGTTTCCCGATGTATACGCCCATGAGTGGAAGTGCCCTATGCTCTCTAAGCTGTGCTTATTACATGTTTCAGGACACACCGTACACTTCTCCAGAGTGGCTGCTGGCAATTTACAGCCCGCCCATCAGCGTAGCAAGGCTCCCATGTCTCCATGGCCTGTCCTGCATTTCTGGTTTTTACACTTTTTTCAGCATGGCCCTTTTGACCGATGGCAAGCGAGACTTCTCTGTAGCGCTGATTTGCCTTTCCGGCTTGCCTGGTTGGCCAAAAAGGGCGTATGCGTTTTTTCCTGAATATATTCAGGAAAAAACGCATACGCCCTTTTTGGCCAAGGGCATCGTTGTCAACGCTTTGCCGCTTTTCCTGTGCTTTCAAGGCGAGTCGAGTCTGCCTCCTGAAACCTGTTTCCTGCAATTCTGCCTTGCTTTCAAATCCTCCTCGTTGCCTTCCCTCAATATATTTGTGGACGAGAGTTATCATTTATAAGTCTGCAGGTTTGTGGGTTGCAGTGCCCCTGAGCTCCATTTGGCAACTCGCTTTTTTGGGAGCTGGCCGCCAGAGCGCAGGATTGCTTCAGGCCCTATTCTGGTTCCGGGGGGCAGGCTGAGCCTGTGGTTCATTCTTCTTCCTGATGGGAAAATAGAGTGACCTGTGCCCGTCCCAACACCTAGAGCTAGTCTCTCATTGGTTCCCCCTCTTCCCGTTCATCCTCAGGCCAAATTGCGACCTGTCCGAAACAGGAGGTTAAAGGTGCTGATTCTCCAAGTAGGGAGATTGTTAGTAGAGCGGCTGGAATGGCGAACCCGAGCACAAGGAGAGGAGGAATGAGGTGCGTTTGAGAAACCTTTCCCGATCACACGGTGTACCATCTTCTGGGTTTCCCACGCATGTTTTCGATGTAGGAAGATGCCCTGGAACCTGGAGATTTGGGACCCACGGCATGGGTCCCACGCAGTATGACTTTAAAGGGTCTGCGTTTGCTCACCCAAGCTCACCAATCCTCTCAGCCCCAAGAGTGTCCAGCCTTATGTCTCATCCAGCTGTGGGTCTAGATATGGTCAATCCAGGTTGCATCAGAGCCCCTGAGCGGATTTTGTAAGCATTTCTCTCTCTTTCACTGTCTTTGTTTTATGGGGGGTTTTTTTTTAAAGTAATCTATTTTTATAATGGGGTTTAGCTGCTTTTCACTGCTGTGTTTATGCCGCTTTACACCCTCTTGATTCCCTTCCAGAGAGAGATCAATACATAGGTTTTAAGACTCTTACTAGTCAGATATATTCTTGGGCGGTGAATAGGGGCTGTTGAGTCCAGTTCACTGAGCAGGGAGTAGGTCTTGTCTATTACATATTTGGCTTGTGGAACGGTAGCTGAGCTAATTTCAAACCCTTGTTTTATGCATCACCCCACCTCACCTTTCCCGTTAAGCAGCCATAGTGTGTTTTCTAAATGTGTGACTCTGTTCTGTTTTGTAATTCAGTTCAAGTGTAGCGATTTTGACATTCCCTCTATAAGTGATGTCTTAGGATAAGTGTCTTTTTCTCTGTGACTTATTTCACTGAGGGTCATCGTACCTAAATCCACTCATCCTGCTGCTACTAGCCTTATGACATTGATTTCATGGCTGAGTGATATTCCATTGTGCCTAAGTACCACAACTTCTTTATCCATTTTTCGCTTTCCTGGGCTATTGAAGGTGTACCGAAGTGGAGGTTCTTGGAAACAGAGCAGCCCTAAACTTTGGGGTGCCTGTGTCTTGTTGATTTTTAGGTTTCCCGATGTATACGCCCATGAGTGGAAGTGCCCTATGCTCTCTAAGCTGTGCTTATTACATGTTTCAGGACACACCGTACACTTCTCCAGAGTGGCTGCTGGCAATTTACAGCCCGCCCATCAGCGTAGCAAGGCTCCCATGTCTCCATGGCCTGTCCTGCATTTCTGGTTTTTACACTTTTTTCAGCATGGCCCTTTTGACCGATGGCAAGCGAGACTTCTCTGTAGCGCTGATTTGCCTTTCCGGCTTGCCTGGTTGGCCAAAAAGGGCGTATGCGTTTTTTCCTGAATATATTCAGGAAAAAACGCATACGCCCTTTTTGGCCAAGGGCATCGTTGTCAACGCTTTGCCGCTTTTCCTGTGCTTTCAAGGCGAGTCGAGTCTGCCTCCTGAAACCTGTTTCCTGCAATTCTGCCTTGCTTTCAAATCCTCCTCGTTGCCTTCCCTCAATATATTTGTGGACGAGAGTTATCATTTATAAGTCTGCAGGTTTGTGGGTTGCAGTGCCCCTGAGCTCCATTTGGCAACTCGCTTTTTTGGGAGCTGGCCGCCAGAGCGCAGGATTGCTTCAGGCCCTATTCTGGTTCCGGGGGGCAGGCTGAGCCTGTGGTTCATTCTTCTTCCTGATGGGAAAATAGAGTGACCTGTGCCCGTCCCAACACCTAGAGCTAGTCTCTCATTGGTTCCCCCTCTTCCCGTTCATCCTCAGGCCAAATTGCGACCTGTCCGAAACAGGAGGTTAAAGGTGCTGATTCTCCAAGTAGGGAGATTGTTAGTAGAGCGGCTGGAATGGCGAACCCGAGCACAAGGAGAGGAGGAATGAGGTGCGTTTGAGAAACCTTTCCCGATCACACGGTGTACCATCTTCTGGGTTTCCCACGCATGTTTTCGATGTAGGAAGATGCCCTGGAACCTGGAGATTTGGGACCCACGGCATGGGTCCCACGCAGTATGACTTTAAAGGGTCTGCGTTTGCTCACCCAAGCTCACCAATCCTCTCAGCCCCAAGAGTGTCCAGCCTTATGTCTCATCCAGCTGTGGGTCTAGATATGGTCAATCCAGGTTGCATCAGAGCCCCTGAGCGGATTTTGTAAGCATTTCTCTCTCTTTCACTGTCTTTGTTTCATGGGGTTTTTTTTTTTTAAAGTAATCTATTTTTATAATGGGGTTTAGCTGCTTTTCACTGCTGTGTTTATGCCGCTTTACACCCTCTTGATTCCCTTCCAGAGAGAGATCAATACATAGGTTTTAAGACTCTTACTAGTCAGATATATTCTTGGGCGGTGAATAGGGGCTGTTGAGTCCAGTTCACTGAGCAGGGAGTAGGTCTTGTCTATTACATATTTGGCTTGTGGAACGGTAGCTGAGCTAATTTCAAACCCTTGTTTTATGCATCACCCCACCTCACCTTTCCCGTTAAGCAGCCATAGTGTGTTTTCTAAATGTGTGACTCTGTTCTGTTTTGTAATTCAGTTCAAGTGTAGCGATTTTGACATTCCCTCTATAAGTGATGTCTTAGGATAAGTGTCTTTTTCTCTGTGACTTATTTCACTGAGGGTCATCGTACCTAAATCCACTCATCCTGCTGCTACTAGCCTTATGACATTGATTTCATGGCTGAGTGATATTCCATTGTGCCTAAGTACCACAACTTCTTTATCCATTTTTCGCTTTCCTGGGCTATTGAAGGTGTACCGAAGTGGAGGTTCTTGGAAACAGAGCAGCCCTAAACTTTGGGGTGCCTGTGTCTTGTTGATTTTTAGGTTTCCCGATGTATACGCCCATGAGTGGAAGTGCCCTATGCTCTCTAAGCTGTGCTTATTACATGTTTCAGGACACACCGTACACTTCTCCAGAGTGGCTGCTGGCAATTTACAGCCCGCCCATCAGCGTAGCAAGGCTCCCATGTCTCCATGGCCTGTCCTGCATTTCTGGTTTTTACACTTTTTTCAGCATGGCCCTTTTGACCGATGGCAAGCGAGACTTCTCTGTAGCGCTGATTTGCCTTTCCGGCTTGCCTGGTTGGCCAAAAAGGGCGTATGCGTTTTTTCCTGAATATATTCAGGAAAAAACGCATACGCCCTTTTTGGCCAAGGGCATCGTTGTCAACGCTTTGCCGCTTTTCCTGTGCTTTCAAGGCGAGTCGAGTCTGCCTCCTGAAACCTGTTTCCTGCAATTCTGCCTTGCTTTCAAATCCTCCTCGTTGCCTTCCCTCAATATATTTGTGGACGAGAGTTATCATTTATAAGTCTGCAGGTTTGTGGGTTGCAGTGCCCCTGAGCTCCATTTGGCAACTCGCTTTCTTGGGAGCTGGCCGCCAGAGCGCAGGATTGCTTCAGGCCCTATTCTGGTTCCGGGGGGCAGGCTGAGCCTGTGGTTCATTCTTCTTCCTGATGGGAAAATAGAGTGACCTGTGCCCGTCCCAACACCTAGAGCTAGTCTCTCATTGGTTCCCCCTCTTCCCGTTCATCCTCAGGCCAAATTGCGACCTGTCCGAAACAGGAGGTTAAAGGTGCTGATTCTCCAAGTAGGGAGATTGTTAGTAGAGCGGCTGGAATGGCGAACCCGAGCACAAGGAGAGGAGGAATGAGGTGCGTTTGAGAAACCTTTCCCGATCACACGGTGTACCATCTTCTGGGTTTCCCACGCATGTTTTCGATGTAGGAAGATGCCCTGGAACCTGGAGATTTGGGACCCACGGCATGGGTACCACGCAGTATGACTTTAAAGGGTCTGCGTTTGCTCACCCAAGCTCACCAATCCTCTCAGCCCCAAGAGTGTCCAGCCTTATGTCTCATCCAGCTGTGGGTCTAGATATGGTCAATCCAGGTTGCATCAGAGCCCCTGAGCGGATTTTGTAAGCATTTCTCTCTCTTTCACTGTCTTTGTTTCATGGGGTTTTTTTTTTTTTAAAGTAATCTATTTTTATAATGGGGTTTAGCTGCTTTTCACTGCTGTGTTTATGCCGCTTTACACCCTCTTGATTCCCTTCCAGAGAGAGATCAATACATAGGTTTTAAGACTCTTACTAGTCAGATATATTCTTGGGCGGTGAATAGGGGCTGTTGAGTCCAGTTCACTGAGCAGGGAGTAGGTCTTGTCTATTACATATTTGGCTTGTGGAACGGTAGCTGAGCTAATTTCAAACCCTTGTTTTATGCATCACCCCACCTCACCTTTCCCGTTAAGCAGCCATAGTGTGTTTTCTAAATGTGTGACTCTGTTCTGTTTTGTAATTCAGTTCAAGTGTAGCGATTTTGACATTCCCTCTATAAGTGATGTCTTAGGATAAGTGTCTTTTTCTCTGTGACTTATTTCACTGAGGGTCATCGTACCTAAATCCACTCATCCTGCTGCTACTAGCCTTATGACATTGATTTCATGGCTGAGTGATATTCCATTGTGCCTAAGTACCACAACTTCTTTATCCATTTTTCGCTTTCCTGGGCTATTGAAGGTGTAGCGAAGTGGAGGTTCTTGGAAACAGAGCAGCCCTAAACTTTGGGGTGCCTGTGTCTTGTTGATTTTTAGGTTTCCCGATGTATACGCCCATGAGTGGAAGTGCCCTATGCTCTCTAAGCTGTGCTTATTACATGTTTCAGGACACACCGTACACTTCTCCAGAGTGGCTGCTGGCAATTTACAGCCCGCCCATCAGCGTAGCAAGGCTCCCATGTCTCCATGGCCTGTCCTGCATTTCTGGTTTTTACACTTTTTTCAGCATGGCCCTTTTGACCGATGGCAAGCGAGACTTCTCTGTAGCGCTGATTTGCCTTTCCGGCTTGCCTGGTTGGCCAAAAAGGGCGTATGCGTTTTTTCCTGAATATATTCAGGAAAAAACGCATACGCCCTTTTTGGCCAAGGGCATCGTTGTCAACGCTTTGCCGCTTTTCCTGTGCTTTCAAGGCGAGTCGAGTCTGCCTCCTGAAACCTGTTTCCTGCAATTCTGCCTTGCTTTCAAATCCTCCTCGTTGCCTTCCCTCAATATATTTGTGGACGAGAGTTATCATTTATAAGTCTGCAGGTTTGTGGGTTGCAGTGCCCCTGAGCTCCATTTGGCAACTCGCTTTTTTGGGAGCTGGCCGCCAGAGCGCAGGATTGCTTCAGGCCCTATTCTGGTTCCGGGGGGCAGGCTGAGCCTGTGGTTCATTCTTCTTCCTGATGGGAAAATAGAGTGACCTGTGCCCGTCCCAACACCTAGAGCTAGTCTCTCATTGGTTCCCCCTCTTCCCGTTCATCCTCAGGCCAAATTGCGACCTGTCCGAAACAGGAGGTTAAAGGTGCTGATTCTCCAAGTAGGGAGATTGTTAGTAGAGCGGCTGGAATGGCGAACCCGAGCACAAGGAGAGGAGGAATGAGGTGCGTTTGAGAAACCTTTCCCGATCACACGGTGTACCATCTTCTGGGTTTCCCACGCATGTTTTCGATGTAGGAAGATGCCCTGGAACCTGGAGATTTGGGACCCACGGCATGGGTCCCACGCAGTATGACTTTAAAGGGTCTGCGTTTGCTCACCCAAGCTCACCAATCCTCTCAGCCCCAAGAGTGTCCAGCCTTATGTCTCATCCAGCTGTGGGTCTAGATATGGTCAATCCAGGTTGCATCAGAGCCCCTGAGCGGATTTTGTAAGCATTTCTCTCTCTTTCACTGTCTTTGTTTCATGGGGTTTTTTTTTTTTTAAAGTAATCTATTTTTATAATGGGGTTTAGCTGCTTTTCACTGCTGTGTTTATGCCGCTTTACACCCTCTTGATTCCCTTCCAGAGAGAGATCAATACATAGGTTTTAAGACTCTTACTAGTCAGATATATTCTTGGGCGGTGAATAGGGGCTGTTGAGTCCAGTTCACTGAGCAGGGAGTAGGTCTTGTCTATTACATATTTGGCTTGTGGAACGGTAGCTGAGCTAATTTCAAACCCTTGTTTTATGCATCACCCCACCTCACCTTTCCCGTTAAGCAGCCATAGTGTGTTTTCTAAATGTGTGACTCTGTTCTGTTTTGTAATTCAGTTCAAGTGTAGCGATTTTGACATTCCCTCTATAAGTGATGTCTTAGGATAAGTGTCTTTTTCTCTGTGACTTATTTCACTGAGGGTCATCGTACCTAAATCCACTCATCCTGCTGCTACTAGCCTTATGACATTGATTTCATGGCTGAGTGATATTCCATTGTGCCTAAGTACCACAACTTCTTTATCCATTTTTCGCTTTCCTGGGCTATTGAAGGTGTAGCGAAGTGGAGGTTCTTGGAAACAGAGCAGCCCTAAACTTTGGGGTGCCTGTGTCTTGTTGATTTTTAGGTTTCCCGATGTATACGCCCATGAGTGGAAGTGCCCTATGCTCTCTAAGCTGTGCTTATTACATGTTTCAGGACACACCGTACACTTCTCCAGAGTGGCTGCTGGCAATTTACAGCCCGCCCATCAGCGTAGCAAGGCTCCCATGTCTCCATGGCCTGTCCTGCATTTCTGGTTTTTACACTTTTTTCAGCATGGCCCTTTTGACCGATGGCAAGCGAGACTTCTCTGTAGCGCTGATTTGCCTTTCCGGCTTGCCTGGTTGGCCAAAAAGGGCGTATGCGTTTTTTCCTGAATATATTCAGGAAAAAACGCATACGCCCTTTTTGGCCAAGGGCATCGTTGTCAACGCTTTGCCGCTTTTCCTGTGCTTTCAAGGCGAGTCGAGTCTGCCTCCTGAAACCTGTTTCCTGCAATTCTGCCTTGCTTTCAAATCCTCCTCGTTGCCTTCCCTCAATATATTTGTGGACGAGAGTTATCATTTATAAGTCTGCAGGTTTGTGAGTTGCAGTGCCCCTGAGCTCCATTTGGCAACTCGCTTTTTTGGGAGCTGGCCGCCAGAGCGCAGGATTGCTTCAGGCCCTATTCTGGTTCCGGGGGGCAGGCTGAGCCTGTGGTTCATTCTTCTTCCTGATGGGAAAATAGAGTGACCTGTGCCCGTCCCAACACCTAGAGCTAGTCTCTCATTGGTTCCCCCTCTTCCCGTTCATCCTCAGGCCAAATTGCGACCTGTCCGAAACAGGAGGTTAAAGGTGCTGATTCTCCAAGTAGGGAGATTGTTAGTAGAGCGGCTGGAATGGCGAACCCGAGCACAAGGAGAGGAGGAATGAGGTGCGTTTGAGAAACCTTTCCCGATCACACGGTGTACCATCTTCTGGGTTTCCCACGCATGTTTTCGATGTAGGAAGATGCCCTGGAACCTGGAGATTTGGGACCCACGGCATGGGTACCACGCAGTATGACTTTAAAGGGTCTGCGTTTGCTCACCCAAGCTCACCAATCCTCTCAGCCCCAAGAGTGTCCAGCCTTATGTCTCATCCAGCTGTGGGTCTAGATATGGTCAATCCAGGTTGCATCAGAGCCCCTGAGCGGATTTTGTAAGCATTTCTCTCTCTTTCACTGTCTTTGTTTCATGGGGTTTTTTTTTTTTTAAAGTAATCTATTTTTATAATGGGGTTTAGCTGCTTTTCACTGCTGTGTTTATGCCGCTTTACACCCTCTTGATTCCCTTCCAGAGAGAGATCAATACATAGGTTTTAAGACTCTTACTAGTCAGATATATTCTTGGGCGGTGAATAGGGGCTGTTGAGTCCAGTTCACTGAGCAGGGAGTAGGTCTTGTCTATTACATATTTGGCTTGTGGAACGGTAGCTGAGCTAATTTCAAACCCTTGTTTTATGCATCACCCCACCTCACCTTTCCCGTTAAGCAGCCATAGTGTGTTTTCTAAATGTGTGACTCTGTTCTGTTTTGTAATTCAGTTCAAGTGTAGCGATTTTGACATTCCCTCTATAAGTGATGTCTTAGGATAAGTGTCTTTTTCTCTGTGACTTATTTCACTGAGGGTCATCGTACCTAAATCCACTCATCCTGCTGCTACTAGCCTTATGACATTGATTTCATGGCTGAGTGATATTCCATTGTGCCTAAGTACCACAACTTCTTTATCCATTTTTCGCTTTCCTGGGCTATTGAAGGTGTAGCGAAGTGGAGGTTCTTGGAAACAGAGCAGCCCTAAACTTTGGGGTGCCTGTGTCTTGTTGATTTTTAGGTTTCCCGATGTATACGCCCATGAGTGGAAGTGCCCTATGCTCTCTAAGCTGTGCTTATTACATGTTTCAGGACACACCGTACACTTCTCCAGAGTGGCTGCTGGCAATTTACAGCCCGCCCATCAGCGTAGCAAGGCTCCCATGTCTCCATGGCCTGTCCTGCATTTCTGGTTTTTACACTTTTTTCAGCATGGCCCTTTTGACCGATGGCAAGCGAGACTTCTCTGTAGCGCTGATTTGCCTTTCCGGCTTGCCTGGTTGGCCAAAAAGGGCGTATGCGTTTTTTCCTGAATATATTCAGGAAAAAACGCATACGCCCTTTTTGGCCAAGGGCATCGTTGTCAACGCTTTGCCGCTTTTCCTGTGCTTTCAAGGCGAGTCGAGTCTGCCTCCTGAAACCTGTTTCCTGCAATTCTGCCTTGCTTTCAAATCCTCCTCGTTGCCTTCCCTCAATATATTTGTGGACGAGAGTTATCATTTATAAGTCTGCAGGTTTGTGAGTTGCAGTGCCCCTGAGCTCCATTTGGCAACTCGCTTTTTTGGGAGCTGGCCGCCAGAGCGCAGGATTGCTTCAGGCCCTATTCTGGTTCCGGGGGGCAGGCTGAGCCTGTGGTTCATTCTTCTTCCTGATGGGAAAATAGAGTGACCTGTGCCCGTCCCAACACCTAGAGCTAGTCTCTCATTGGTTCCCCCTCTTCCCGTTCATCCTCAGGCCAAATTGCGACCTGTCCGAAACAGGAGGTTAAAGGTGCTGATTCTCCAAGTAGGGAGATTGTTAGTAGAGCGGCTGGAATGGCGAACCCGAGCACAAGGAGAGGAGGAATGAGGTGCGTTTGAGAAACCTTTCCCGATCACACGGTGTACCATCTTCTGGGTTTCCCACGCATGTTTTCGATGTAGGAAGATGCCCTGGAACCTGGAGATTTGGGACCCACGGCATGGGTCCCACGCAGTATGACTTTAAAGGGTCTGCGTTTGCTCACCCAAGCTCACCAATCCTCTCAGCCCCAAGAGTGTCCAGCCTTATGTCTCATCCAGCTGTGGGTCTAGATATGGTCAATCCAGGTTGCATCAGAGCCCCTGAGCGGATTTTGTAAGCATTTCTCTCTCTTTCACTGTCTTTGTTTCATGGGGTTTTTTTTTTTTTAAAGTAATCTATTTTTATAATGGGGTTTAGCTGCTTTTCACTGCTGTGTTTATGCCGCTTTACACCCTCTTGATTCCCTTCCAGAGAGAGATCAATACATAGGTTTTAAGACTCTTACTAGTCAGATATATTCTTGGGCGGTGAATAGGGGCTGTTGAGTCCAGTTCACTGAGCAGGGAGTAGGTCTTGTCTATTACATATTTGGCTTGTGGAACGGTAGCTGAGCTAATTTCAAACCCTTGTTTTATGCATCACCCCACCTCACCTTTCCCGTTAAGCAGCCATAGTGTGTTTTCTAAATGTGTGACTCTGTTCTGTTTTGTAATTCAGTTCAAGTGTAGCGATTTTGACATTCCCTCTATAAGTGATGTCTTAGGATAAGTGTCTTTTTCTCTGTGACTTATTTCACTGAGGGTCATCGTACCTAAATCCACTCATCCTGCTGCTACTAGCCTTATGACATTGATTTCATGGCTGAGTGATATTCCATTGTGCCTAAGTACCACAACTTCTTTATCCATTTTTCGCTTTCCTGGGCTATTGAAGGTGTAGCGAAGTGGAGGTTCTTGGAAACAGAGCAGCCCTAAACTTTGGGGTGCCTGTGTCTTGTTGATTTTTAGGTTTCCCGATGTATACGCCCATGAGGGGAAGTGCCCTATGCTCTCTAAGCTGTGCTTATTACATGTTTCAGGACACACCGTACACTTCTCCAGAGTGGCTGCTGGCAATTTACAGCCCGCCCATCAGCGTAGCAAGGCTCCCATGTCTCCATGGCCTGTCCTGCATTTCTGGTTTTTACACTTTTTTCAGCATGGCCCTTTTGACCGATGGCAAGCGAGACTTCTCTGTAGCGCTGATTTGCCTTTCCGGCTTGCCTGGTTGGCCAAAAAGGGCGTATGCGTTTTTTCCTGAATATATTCAGGAAAAAACGCATACGCCCTTTTTGGCCAAGGGCATCGTTGTCAACGCTTTGCCGCTTTTCCTGTGCTTTCAAGGCGAGTCGAGTCTGCCTCCTGAAACCTGTTTCCTGCAATTCTGCCTTGCTTTCAAATCCTCCTCGTTGCCTTCCCTCAATATATTTGTGGACGAGAGTTATCATTTATAAGTCTGCAGGTTTGTGAGTTGCAGTGCCCCTGAGCTCCATTTGGCAACTCGCTTTTTTGGGAGCTGGCCGCCAGAGCGCAGGATTGCTTCAGGCCCTATTCTGGTTCCGGGGGGCAGGCTGAGCCTGTGGTTCATTCTTCTTCCTGATGGGAAAATAGAGTGACCTGTGCCCGTCCCAACACCTAGAGCTAGTCTCTCATTGGTTCCCCCTCTTCCCGTTCATCCTCAGGCCAAATTGCGACCTGTCCGAAACAGGAGGTTAAAGGTGCTGATTCTCCAAGTAGGGAGATTGTTAGTAGAGCGGCTGGAATGGCGAACCCGAGCACAAGGAGAGGAGGAATGAGGTGCGTTTGAGAAACCTTTCCCGATCACACGGTGTACCATCTTCTGGGTTTCCCACGCATGTTTTCGATGGAGGAAGATGCCCTGGAACCTGGAGATTTGGGACCCACGGCATGGGTCCCACGCAGTATGACTTTAAAGGGTCTGCGTTTGCTCACCCAAGCTCACCAATCCTCTCAGCCCCAAGAGTGTCCAGCCTTATGTCTCATCCAGCTGTGGGTCTAGATATGGTCAATCCAGGTTGCATCAGAGCCCCTGAGCGGATTTTGTAAGCATTTCTCTCTCTTTCACTGTCTTTGTTTCATGGGGTTTTTTTTTTTTTTAAAGTAATCTATTTTTATAATGGGGTTTAGCTGCTTTTCACTGCTGTGTTTATGCCGCTTTACACCCTCTTGATTCCCTTCCAGAGAGAGATCAATACATAGGTTTTAAGACTCTTACTAGTCAGATATATTCTTGGGCGGTGAATAGGGGCTGTTGAGTCCAGTTCACTGAGCAGGGAGTAGGTCTTGTCTATTACATATTTGGCTTGTGGAACGGTAGCTGAGCTAATTTCAAACCCTTGTTTTATGCATCACCCCACCTCACCTTTCCCGTTAAGCAGCCATAGTGTGTTTTCTAAATGTGTGACTCTGTTCTGTTTTGTAATTCAGTTCAAGTGTAGCGATTTTGACATTCCCTCTATAAGTGATGTCTTAGGATAAGTGTCTTTTTCTCTGTGACTTATTTCACTGAGGGTCATCGTACCTAAATCCACTCATCCTGCTGCTACTAGCCTTATGACATTGATTTCATGGCTGAGTGATATTCCATTGTGCCTAAGTACCACAACTTCTTTATCCATTTTTCGCTTTCCTGGGCTATTGAAGGTGTAGCGAAGTGGAGGTTCTTGGAAACAGAGCAGCCCTAAACTTTGGGGTGCCTGTGTCTTGTTGATTTTTAGGTTTCCCGATGTATACGCCCATGAGTGGAAGTGCCCTATGCTCTCTAAGCTGTGCTTATTACATGTTTCAGGACACACCGTACACTTCTCCAGAGTGGCTGCTGGCAATTTACAGCCCGCCCATCAGCGTAGCAAGGCTCCCATGTCTCCATGGCCTGTCCTGCATTTCTGGTTTTTACACTTTTTTCAGCATGGCCCTTTTGACCGATGGCAAGCGAGACTTCTCTGTAGCGCTGATTTGCCTTTCCGGCTTGCCTGGTTGGCCAAAAAGGGCGTATGCGTTTTTTCCTGAATATATTCAGGAAAAAACGCATACGCCCTTTTTGGCCAAGGGCATCGTTGTCAACGCTTTGCCGCTTTTCCTGTGCTTTCAAGGCGAGTCGAGTCTGCCTCCTGAAACCTGTTTCCTGCAATTCTGCCTTGCTTTCAAATCCTCCTCGTTGCCTTCCCTCAATATATTTGTGGACGAGAGTTATCATTTATAAGTCTGCAGGTTTGTGAGTTGCAGTGCCCCTGAGCTCCATTTGGCAACTCGCTTTTTTGGGAGCTGGCCGCCAGAGCGCAGGATTGCTTCAGGCCCTATTCTGGTTCCGGGGGGCAGGCTGAGCCTGTGGTTCATTCTTCTTCCTGATGGGAAAATAGAGTGACCTGTGCCCGTCCCAACACCTAGAGCTAGTCTCTCATTGGTTCCCCCTCTTCCCGTTCATCCTCAGGCCAAATTGCGACCTGTCCGAAACAGGAGGTTAAAGGTGCTGATTCTCCAAGTAGGGAGATTGTTAGTAGAGCGGCTGGAATGGCGAACCCGAGCACAAGGAGAGGAGGAATGAGGTGCGTTTGAGAAACCTTTCCCGATCACACGGTGTACCATCTTCTGGGTTTCCCACGCATGTTTTCGATGGAGGAAGATGCCCTGGAACCTGGAGATTTGGGACCCACGGCATGGGTCCCACGCAGTATGACTTTAAAGGGTCTGCGTTTGCTCACCCAAGCTCACCAATCCTCTCAGCCCCAAGAGTGTCCAGCCTTATGTCTCATCCAGCTGTGGGTCTAGATATGGTCAATCCAGGTTGCATCAGAGCCCCTGAGCGGATTTTGTAAGCATTTCTCTCTCTTTCACTGTCTTTGTTTCATGGGGTTTTTTTTTTTTTAAAGTAATCTATTTTTATAATGGGGTTTAGCTGCTTTTCACTGCTGTGTTTATGCCGCTTTACACCCTCTTGATTCCCTTCCAGAGAGAGATCAATACATAGGTTTTAAGACTCTTACTAGTCAGATATATTCTTGGGCGGTGAATAGGGGCTGTTGAGTCCAGTTCACTGAGCAGGGAGTAGGTCTTGTCTATTACATATTTGGCTTGTGGAACGGTAGCTGAGCTAATTTCAAACCCTTGTTTTATGCATCACCCCACCTCACCTTTCCCGTTAAGCAGCCATAGTGTGTTTTCTAAATGTGTGACTCTGTTCTGTTTTGTAATTCAGTTCAAGTGTAGCGATTTTGACATTCCCTCTATAAGTGATGTCTTAGGATAAGTGTCTTTTTCTCTGTGACTTATTTCACTGAGGGTCATCGTACCTAAATCCACTCATCCTGCTGCTACTAGCCTTATGACATTGATTTCATGGCTGAGTGATATTCCATTGTGCCTAAGTACCACAACTTCTTTATCCATTTTTCGCTTTCCTGGGCTATTGAAGGTGTAGCGAAGTGGAGGTTCTTGGAAACAGAGCAGCCCTAAACTTTGGGGTGCCTGTGTCTTGTTGATTTTTAGGTTTCCCGATGTATACGCCCATGAGTGGAAGTGCCCTATGCTCTCTAAGCTGTGCTTATTACATGTTTCAGGACACACCGTACACTTCTCCAGAGTGGCTGCTGGCAATTTACAGCCCGCCCATCAGCGTAGCAAGGCTCCCATGTCTCCATGGCCTGTCCTGCATTTCTGGTTTTTACACTTTTTTCAGCATGGCCCTTTTGACCGATGGCAAGCGAGACTTCTCTGTAGCGCTGATTTGCCTTTCCGGCTTGCCTGGTTGGCCAAAAAGGGCGTATGCGTTTTTTCCTGAATATATTCAGGAAAAAACGCATACGCCCTTTTTGGCCAAGGGCATCGTTGTCAACGCTTTGCCGCTTTTCCTGTGCTTTCAAGGCGAGTCGAGTCTGCCTCCTGAAACCTGTTTCCTGCAATTCTGCCTTGCTTTCAAATCCTCCTCGTTGCCTTCCCTCAATATATTTGTGGACGAGAGTTATCATTTATAAGTCTGCAGGTTTGTGAGTTGCAGTGCCCCTGAGCTCCATTTGGCAACTCGCTTTTTTGGGAGCTGGCCGCCAGAGCGCAGGATTGCTTCAGGCCCTATTCTGGTTCCGGGGGGCAGGCTGAGCCTGTGGTTCATTCTTCTTCCTGATGGGAAAATAGAGTGACCTGTGCCCGTCCCAACACCTAGAGCTAGTCTCTCATTGGTTCCCCCTCTTCCCGTTCATCCTCAGGCCAAATTGCGACCTGTCCGAAACAGGAGGTTAAAGGTGCTGATTCTCCAAGTAGGGAGATTGTTAGTAGAGCGGCTGGAATGGCGAACCCGAGCACAAGGAGAGGAGGAATGAGGTGCGTTTGAGAAACCTTTCCCGATCACACGGTGTACCATCTTCTGGGTTTCCCACGCATGTTTTCGATGGAGGAAGATGCCCTGGAACCTGGAGATTTGGGACCCACGGCATGGGTCCC